>NC_132921.1:60142720-60445750 GCF_047675955.1 Chlorocebus sabaeus | reverse complement strand
ATTCTACTATAAAGACACACACACATGCATGTTCACTGTAGCACCATTCACAATAGCAAAGACAGGGAATCAACCTAAGTGTCCATCAGAGATAGACTGGATAAAGAAAACATGGTACATATACACCATGGAATACTATGCAACCATAAAAAAAACACAAGATCATGTCTTTTGCAGGGACATGGATGGAACTAGAGGCCACTGTCCCTAGCAAACTAACACAAGAACAGAAAACCAAATGCTGCATGTTCTCATTTACAAGTGGGAGCTAAATGATGAGAACATGTGGACAGATAGAAGGAACAACACACGCTAGGGCCTTTCAGAGCAGGGAGGGTGGGAGGAGGGAGAGGAGCAGGAAAAATAACTAATGAGTACTAGGCTTAATACCTGGGTGGTGAAATAGTCTGTGCAACAGACTCCTATGACACAAGATTATCTATGTAATAAACCTGCACTTGTACCCCTGAACTTAAAATAAAAGTGAAAAAAATGTGGTGCATATACACCATGGAATACTACAAAGCCATAAAAAAAAGAACAAAATCATGTCCTTCGTAGCAACATGGATGCAGCAGGAGGCCATTATCCTAAGCAAATTAACACAGAAACAGAGAACCAAACACCATATGTTCTCACTTATAAGTGGGAGTTAGACATTGGGTACTCATAGACCTAAAGATGGGAATAATAGACACTGGGGACTATTGGGGGGCTGAAGGGATGGGGGCAAGGGTTGAAAAACTCTTGGGTACCATGCTCACTCTCCAGGTGACAGGATCATTTATACCTCAAACCTCAGCATCACGCAGTATTCCCGTAACAAACCTGCACATGTACCCTCTGTATCTAAAATAAAAGTTGAAATTATAACAAAGCAAAACAAAACAAAACAAAAAACCCACTAGCATTTGTAAGCCTTACTGGAGTTAGGCCTTCACACTGTAGCACCCAAGGATGGGGGCCTTTGTGTCGGGAGGGGAGACCATGAGCAGTCAGGGGTTCGCTCAGCGAATTCACTTCCTCTGCAGAACGACTCCGTGGGAGTATTCCCATGGCTCCCATTTTCTGGGCGAGGACAGGAAGAAAACACAGGGTAAGTGAAAGTTTGCTTGAAGGTCACCCAGAAGGGGAGCTGATAGTCAGACCAGGTCAGCTCTCCTCTTGGCCAAAGGCTCCTGACCGCTGAGATGAAAACAGCGGGGGCCTCCTCCAGGGAGGGTTTGGAGAGCAGAAGCTAAATCAGCCACAGGTTCCTTTTGTGTTGATTGAGTCACAAAACCGCCAGGAGCTGCCAAGTGGCACGAGATCCTGCACTAGGTTTGGAATAAGAAGGCCCTCAGCTCCAGCCCCAGCCCCACTCCCAGCCCCAGCCCCAGCCCCAGCCCCAGCCCACTAAGGGTGTGCATCACAGCGCTGCCCTCTGCAAAAAGGTGAAATGCAAGAGTCAATTTAACACGGCTCTTCCACACAGAGCTGGAACATTTTCAACCCAGAGTGTGACCTCCCCGCAGCCCTGGCCCAGGCCCTCTCACAAGGAGGAGGCCAGGAGCACGTGAAATTTAACAAGCTGTGAAGCCAGCCTGGCACAGAACCCCCGGCGTGGAAGGCTCCCCTGTGAAAATGCAGGAGGAAAGGCGCAAAGGTTAGTCCCACTGGCAGGGAGAAGATAAGGTTGGGGGTGGAGAAGGAGAAAGGTGGAGTCAGCCAAAGGCAACAACAGGCCTTTCACAAATGCCTCAGAGCAACAGTGGGGAGGAGGAAGAAATAAGCTCATTAATAAACGAGAAGGGAAGGAAATGACTGCTTCAAGAATGTCTGGGGCACTAAATGATTTTAAAAATAAAACTAGAGAGGCCCTGCGTAAATGGCAGGGGATCCACGTCCACCTGACAGCCCTTGGAGCTAATGCTAAGGGAAGACAGCTTGCACCAAGGGGCGTGGGGCCTGAGATAAAGGAAGCGGTCACCTGGAGGGATGGGCCATCTCTCAAGCCAGTTCTTTCCCTCCCCTCCCCTCCTTTCTTTTCTTTTCTCTTCCTTTCTTTTCTTTTCTTTTCTTTTTTCTTTTCTTTTCTCTTTCTACAGTCTCACTCTGTCTCCCAGGCTGGAGTGCAGTGGTGCGATCATAGCGCACTGCAGCCTCGAACTCCTGGGCTTAAGCAATCCTCCCACCTCAGTCGCCCCAGTAGCTGATACTACAGGCATGTGCACCAGAGTCAGCAATTTTTTATTTTTTATTTTTTGTAGAAACTGGGCCTCTTTGGTGCCCAGGCTGGCCGCAAACAGTTGGGCTCAAGCGATCCTCTCACCTCAGCCTCTCAAAGCACTGGAATTACAGGAGTGAGCCACTGTGCCTGGCCAAGCTTGTTACTTTCTTAGGGAGAGGACATCATAGTGGCAAGAGCACATGTCTTGCATTGGCCTCCACCAGATTTGAACTCGTCCCACCTCTGTGCCCTCAGGCAGTCTCCCTAGCCTCTCTACATGGAAGTGTCCTCATCTGTGACATGCAGCAAACAACAGCGCCTTCCTATGCAGGCTCTTTTTGGGATTACACCAGACTGTAGGTGTGCTCAATAACGGCAGCTATTTGCATTTACAGGCTCACGATCTCTTCTCTATAAACTCCCAGATCCAAAACAATTGAAAACCGAAAGGGCTTTGGTAACCCATTTGACAACAGAGACTGGTCGGATCTAGACTCATTTGACAGTTAAAGCTGAACTGAATTGCTACTAGACTATTTATATTGTATACTTATAGTTAAATATTTAGCTGCAGGAATATACATATGTTTGATTAGGGGATGCTACTCCAGACCCCATTAGGGGATGGTACGTAATATGCAGTGTTTGCACATTTCTTCTCTGAAATCTGGACAATTCTAAATCATGCTGGTTTAAAGAGTTTCAGAAAAAAGGTAACAGACCCATACTCTGGTGAATCTCAGGCCCGCATCCCTCATCAGGAGCAGCATGGGGCTCGCGTGGAATCCTGACCTTAACACCCAAGTAGAGCATCAGCCTCAGGACAAGGCTCCCCCTATTCTGTAGAGCCTTGGCCCCATCAGCCCTGCTCAGAAAAATGGCAAGGGGGAGTCCGATGTATTAGCTGTTAATGCTGGTATGCAATAATCTTGATCTCCAAGTTGCAAAAACCCAGTTGGAAGAGACAGAAATGCAAAGTGATCGGAATGACTACCATACCAAGTACAGAAAATATACGAGTTTCACGAGAAGTTTCAGGAGTCAGACTGACACTAAAGTTGATGGAATTTTAAGAAAAAGGATGCTATTTTTATTTAGCATTAAGTTATTATTTTTTCTATTGTAGCTTAATTTTGGTCCTATCTGAAGATAAAGCTGGACTTGAAGCCGGGATTTAGGGCATAATGGTATAGTAGTAGCAAGCCCCTGTGTCAGTAGCTTTCACAGAACAAGGAGAAAGTAAGATCAAGGTGCAACTGGAAATCTGGGTGTACAGGTACCAGAAAAGAAGATGCTGTAACTGGGGAGTCAGGATTTAGGGGGTGAGGTGGGCAGGGAGGGCAAGTGGGGAGGTGAGAATGTTTAGCCATGAAATTTGGAAGAGGTGAACTTGGTAAAGAGGAAAGAGGTGTGTGTAGGGATAGGCAGGACCATGCCTGTTGGGGTAAGTGGGTGGCTGTGCTGCACACGTACCTTACTGGTCTACATTCTCCCCTCACCAAATCTCTCTCCCCCTCGCCAGGAACCTACTAGAATATCCACACCTGCATCTGCCATGGTGAAGATGGAAATGCACTCTCCCCATATCTTGGGCCCAGCACAGGGCACAGGTAACTATTACCCAAGCTCACTTTCAACACATGGCTGTGCCCTCTTTCTGGGTTGCCGAGGTCACCTGCAGGAGGCTAGGAGGGTGACCCTAGCGTCCCTGTGTTGGATGTGAATCCCAACCCTGTATGACCCTGGTCAGGTTACTTCATATCCCTGAGTTCAGTTTTCCCTTTCCTGAGATGGAATGATAGCCACTGCAGCTGACTCCTGGGGTTCTGTAAGGGTCAAATGAGATGGTTCCTGTAAAGCTCATGTAGGACCCAGCACGTGGTGATTTCCCCATCCGTGCACCCAGTGCCCACTGCTTGGTGGCAGCTCCAGGGCTCCCAGCCATGCCAAGCAACCCATCTTGTGCAGATATCCACAATCCCAGGTAAGACGATTGAACCTTAAATAAATAACAGCATTTGCTTTTTGGGTCTCCCTGACCAGCAGCTGTTAATTTGGAGACTCCTTATTTTCTTGATCATATTAATTTAAGCCCTCAGTCCCCAAATCTCTCAGCTAAGCAGCTTTGCCACTTCCTACTTTTCTACTCACAGCAAACTCATGCCTGGCTCCTTTTTCCAGCCTTCAGTGGTAGTGGTATCAGTGAGAGTCCCAGCTGTGCGGTTTTGCTTTGACAGGATTCACAGAGTGGAACCGGGACTGCAGTTACAGGCAACAAGGCGGCACCATGCCTAAGATGCCTTCTCTTTTGGGATTCTTTCAACACTTCCAAGTTTTATTGGCATAAATTATTTTAAGAACCTTTTTGAAACTTCAGATAAGAAGTTCTAAAAGAGAGGCGATTCGAACGATACCCTTTAGGATTCGAAAAATGCTCACTTTGCATTTTCCCTCCTTCTTAGTTATGTCTTGCTTCTTATTTATGCTGAGAGACGTTTCTTTGACTCTCAGAGCACTCGCCTATATTTCATGCTTCCAGCACAGCTGCTTCATCCAAAATGAGGAAGGGCTGCAATGGAGGAGAACTCAGAGGAGGGCTGGAGACAGGACCACTGTACCACCTGCATCTTGGAAGCTGCCTTCCGAAGACCGGCCCAGACACAGCAGAGGGATTACTTAGCATGGCCTTTATCACTTCCGGGGCATGTGGAGCGCTGAATCCTAATCCTAAAATGAGTCCTGAAATTGTTTCCGTAAAATTCATCATTGAGGACTTAAAAAATAGGAGATAAGAAGTAGGAGATGTGAAAGAATAAATCCATGGAACACACATGACAGATTTAGCAAAAATTTAAAACTTCTTCACTTTGACACTTACCTGAGTGCCACCCAGACAAAATTCAGCACGTTGTGCCAGGCATAGTGACAAGCACGGTATGACATCATTCTATCGTGAATCCCACAAGGTGCCTGTTACAGCTGTGGTGACTTGCCTCGGACAGAAGGGAAAGCGGAGGCTCAGAGCAGTTAGGGAGGCAGGTCCAAGTTGGAGCCAGGATGCAAATACAGGGCCGTCTGTCCCCACAGCCTGCACCCCGCTGTGTGCCTTCCTCAGTCAGCACAATTTTATGGGACGGAGTGTTTTAGTCATGATACAACAGCAACAGTGAATTCCGCAATGTAACTAGATTTTCTTTCTTTTTTTTAAATTAAACTATCTCATATTTGCTCCTGTTTGATCCCTTTTGCAGTTTTTATTCTTTTATTTTCTTATTCACTCACTCATTCATTTGGTGCTGTCTCTCTCTTTCACACACACACACACGAATAGCTACTAAAGTCACTGTCCTTGAAGAATTTAAAGTGGAATCGGTTTAGTTTGCTCCAAGGTGTAGATTCATGCATTTTACCAGAAGATAAGAGCCAAAAAAAGAAAAAAAGGGGGGGAGACAGAAAGGCAGGTTAGAGACAAAAGGAAGAGATGACATCTTACAAGTATAAAGCCTATTCAATAAAATGTGATTTCATGATTGTCATCTGACAACATCCCTGGCTTTT
Organism: Chlorocebus sabaeus; assembly: GCF_047675955.1. Lineage (NCBI taxonomy): Eukaryota > Metazoa > Chordata > Mammalia > Primates > Cercopithecidae > Chlorocebus > Chlorocebus sabaeus. The sequence goes on along the minus strand of NC_132921.1, from coordinate 60,439,983 downwards.
TTTTCTGGTTAGTAAGGAAACAAATGACCAATGACCATATCCCTGTTGTTTGTAAGCTGCACTGTGAGTTCCTGCGAAGAACAGTGTAAAAACGTCTTTGTTTACAGAGTAGAGACAAATTTACTTTCCATTTCTGATAACAACAGAGTCAGTCTTCCCTGCTGCCAAAGATTTTTTGAAACAGCGCGAATACTGCTCCTTCACATTTCTGAGAGAGGGCAGAACTGGGTCATCGTGTTGCTTGACAGAGGGCCATGATAACTGTCTAGAGATATTTAAAGGGTGTAAATGAAGACTTGATTGCTTTAAGATAACTTGGTACTAACTTCGTTTATTAAAGATGCAAGAGATTCGGGTGAGGTATGTCAGAGCCCCAATCCTTCAGAAACATTTTACGGGGCTGGGGGTATGACCCACCCAGTGAGTGGCACTTGAGCCCTGAGTGGAGAGGGCCTTTGGGGACTGTATCAGGGAGGAGGACATCAAGCCATGGCCTCACCAAAGACCTCGCAAGGGAGGACAGTCACAACACAATGGCATTCCAGAGCAGTGGAAGGTATTCATTAGCACTCCAGTGAGGAGAGAGAAAAAACAGAAGGAAGAACAGAGAGGAACAGAGTCGAGCTCAGGGAAATGGAGATTACCCAGCTTGTTGACAGTCAGATACCTCATTCCGTTTCGTTCTTGACTCTGCCTGTCCACCTTTCTCGTGTGTCTCTGTTCTTTGCATCTTCCATGGAAACACGGGATGAGGACAGGGTGAAAGCTCTCAGAGCAGTTAAATTGTATTCCTTTTTGGCAACTCTAGTGAAATCCTGTTTGATGAATTTGGAACTATTGATTGTGATAAAGTTATTAAGGTTAAAGTTTCTTGGAGCATTTATGGATATCACTTATCCTGATAGCAGCTCCCCAGTTAATGTGGATAATTGAATTTGGGAGACAAATGCGCTATTTTGAGGGTCAGGAGATGCTGTCGCAGAAGAAAATGAAAACACGTGGAAAGGAATCATGTCAAGCTTAACATCCGAGTTGAAGGCCAACTCTACGGAACTTAGATTTTTTAATAACCTGTAAATGGTCTCAGAGGAATGGTGAATTGATGAAGTCTTCTGACTGGAGTAAGTCACATAATTAAGAGGTTATTTGTAACAGACCCAGTGAACTATAGGGTATTATTCAAAGCAAAAACCAAACCAAACCAAACCCTCTGGATCAGATGGCACGAAGATGTAGACAGCGTCTCTTATGCCTTATGTAGGAAGTGCCTAATGATTGCTTTGCAAATCCTGACTAGTATAATTCCTAAACAAGAGGCAAATGTCTTAGTGTCATCCAAGTGCTATAAATGAAGTTAAATGGGAACATACGGTTAACATTTCTATAGGACTGTACGTTTGCCAAAAGATTAATAATCACTTGTTCCTTAATATTCATAACATCCCTCTAAAGCAGAATTTCCCACACTGGGACTGGGAGGCCTCAGGGATGGTGGAGGAATTTCAAGAGGATCATGGGGATTGGAGCTGTAGTATTTCAAACAGCTCTCCGGTGGTGATGGAAAATTGTGGGCTGGAGGAGGGAGGTACGGAGCTCCCGGCACCCTGTGCTCACTGGGCAAGTCCCCCTCTGAGGCCTGCGGCCCCTTGTCGGGACCAGACCTGCTTCGTTTCAGGAATCCTAGAATTCTTTTTCCACTCTCTCCTGTCCTCATGTCAGTGCCAGCTCCCACCCTAGGCTCTGGAGGCTTCGGGGCCTGTATTTGAATGCCAGATTTGGTCCTTGCTTGCTGGATAACTCTGGCAGGTTTCTTACCCTCTCTGAGCCTTGAGTACAACACTGAAAAATGTTGGATGATCACTTACCTGGTGCAGCTGTGAATAAGATATCACCTTGAGCACATTATCAGCGTCCAGTGATTAGTGGTAGTAGGTATTCGTTCCCTTTGTCTTTCCAGGTACTTCTTGGATGTTTCAGAAAACAACTACAAGAAACTTTTCGTTTTGAGGACTGTCCTGTGAATCTCTGATGAAAGCAAATAGGAGATACATACTCATGGAACAATACAAATAAATAGATGACATCACAAATATTTCAATATTTCAGTACTCAGTAGACTACACTGATATCATCAAGCTTAATCAACCCTGCACAGTTTATTGCTCCTGACTGCCTTGCAGACATAGGTCACGGAAAACTGTGTGTCACCTGTGCTCCTGATTTTACCCCCAAAGACTCCAGCTTTAGCAGAGGCTGGTGACTTTTGTTTTCCAGGACAGTCTATTGTCCTGGATGATATGATCAAAGTATGATAATATTTTTTTTTTTTTTGAAGGACAATAGAGACCCTTTGTCCCAAAAAGAAAAGCTGCCCCTTCAGGTGTGCCGGTGGCCACTGCATCAGGACCTCGCCCTTCACACACATTATTCCATTCTGAAAATGTCTGAACACTTTCTTATTTTCCATGTCCCAGTCTTAAACTGGATTGAAGGAGGAGGTTAAGGCTACAGTATTCGATGAGAGTGGCAATGAGGGTGACGTGAAGTTCAACTGTGGCTTCTTACTATAGAGTATCCCTGTTCTAAAGGGAAGTCTTGTGTGATCACAGTTCCAGAAAACTGAGGAATTCAATGACTCGGATACTCAGTAACAATTAAAAAGTTCATTATTTAGTGTTTCAGCAGAGCGGGGAGGGGAGAGATTTCCTGGTGTACAGCCCTGCTTGTGGCTGCCAGTACCTGCAGGAGGAGAAGCAAATCTCGAAGTTGTCCCTCATCCATACAACATTATATTTAAAGAGAATTCCTGCTAGCTTAGAATATAACCCTGGCTACCACCCACTTCCGTGTCCAAATGTCTTGCAGAAAGCTAATTTAGAAAGCCCGGACCTGACTTAGAGATGGGTAGTATTCAAAAAGGAACACACACAGTACCTATAGATGAAAAGATAATGAATGAAACAAGAAAAGCAAATACATTATGTTTTAAAAAGCTTCACTAGAAAAATATTGCCACAAAACAGATGACATTTATGATCCAACATACTGTCATGAATTTAAAAATAAAAGAAAAAACTTAGTGAAACAATCACCTTTAAAAAACAGGAGCTCAAAAAAACAAATATACAATAGTTCAGGAAATATTTAGCAAGACAATGGGAGGTGAAACCCAAGTTGGCCGAACTTAGCAAAAATGACAGCCTAGAAACCAAGACCACAATGGAAGCAGCAGAACGGAGACCCAGATTCTACTGGAAACTGACCATATCCAAGTCCACAAAGAAAATGATACTAAACTTCAAAAATTAGACTGAGTCCAGAAAAGCTTCTCCAATCACAAAGCAATTTATTTAAAAACTAATAATAAAATGAGGAAGAAAGAGAAAAATTCTACCACTCGGAAATGCTAAAATATTCTTTCATGTGCAACTCTTCCACTAGGGATATATTTTTTAAAATAAAAATAATTAAGGGATATATTTTTATAAATGAAAATAATTAAGCTAGTACGTATCAGAACCGATGGGACAGAGTTAAAGCAGAATTCTGGAAAAAACTTAAAGGTTTAATATTTATATTAATATCACTGAAAGAAAACACCTAGGTATATATTTTTTTAAAGTAAACATTTTGGTAAAAAGGAACGTGAGATGTGGGCAAAACAAAAGAGATAAAAATAATTTTTAAAAGTGTAAGAGTAAAAATTTAACACAAAATATAAATTATATAAAATGTAACTTTAAAATGTTATTGAGGAGGAAAAAATGAAAGAAATGGAAAGGCATGCCATATTCTTAAGTAGGAAGACTTAAAGCAAAAAATTTAATTCTCCCAAAGATAACTATAAATGGAATTTGAAACAATAAAAATATAGGATTTTTAAAAGCTAGATAAGCTGTTACTAAAACTTATAAGAAAAATCAACAGACATTATTCGATGTCTAGTAATAACGGACTTAGTTATTTAGATTATTTCTTCCAGTTAAAACAATGAATATTTGGATAAAATGTTAAACAAACTTGATTTTAAAAGCACTGCAAAGCTGACAAGATAATCAGGACTTCCCAAGTGATTAGATTTTGCCCTGATTGGATTTTGCCCATGGTTGATCAGGTTAAATTGAGTTGCTATGGTTTTCATGAACTCTCAGAGTAAAGAAGACAGAAGTCAAAGGCCAGGACTCACCCAAGGTAGGAAGGAGTGTCTCATAGGAGACTTTTCTCCCACGTTAAGCTGTGAGTCCCAAGGGGTTCACCCTCAGGGTAAAGACAAACCAAAGGTGAACCTGCTCTCCTTCCCTCTACCCCAGGGGACCATGGGAGAGTTACCTTGACACTAAGTAAAGCAGAGAAAAGAAAAAGAAAACCTGTCCCTGATAGGATGTCATCACTGAATCATTGGCCGGCAGCATTTGCCCATATGCTGCTCAAATACGTGTCTTTGGGATGAGCCAATTAACTTTGAGCTATGAATTTAAAGTGATACGCAACCATAGTGCCCCAAGCACCTGGCAGAAGCAAACTCTAATCATCTCTGGAGGCAGATATTTTCATCCTAGGCTTCGAGGATTTTGTATAAATGGTTTCTCAAGGGCAGTAGGCAGTACAGTTGAAGATCACCAAACACTAGAAAACAAAGCACCAATAGTTAATGTCAGCAAAATAGACAGCAGAGGAGAGTTAGACAACTGTAGCTGTTTTGAATGACACTGAATACAAAGAGCTATGCTAATTTTATTTAAGTAAATGAAATTTAATATAATGAATGAAATTTAAATAAATGAAAATTTATTTAAATAAATGAAAGATAAGCTTTAAAGTACATGTAAGAAATAGAAAACAATAAAAATTGACATGGTGGGTTTGAAAAAGATCAACTAGCACTTCTAAAATTAAAAATAGAGTAACAGAAATTGAAAAGTCAGTGAATGGGTATGGTGGCAGATTAGACACTGTGGAAGAGAGAATTAGAGAACTGAAGATAATGTGAATAAATTATACAGAATTATAGTGCAGAGGGGCAAAGAAATGAAAAATATAGGAGAGTGGTAAAGAGACATAGAGGACAGAGAGAGAATCTCTTTTTTCCAAGAAAGTCTTTCTTCTCTTTCAAAAGAGTAATTGTTATTTCAGAAGATGAGAAAAAAGTGAGGTGGTAGGTTATTGAAAGAACAATAATAACTATTAAAGATAAGTGTAAAGAAATTTGCATCAAGACACATCACAAAGTAACTGCAGAATACATAAACAAAGAGAAAATCTAAAAAGCAGCTAGCTAGAGTTGGGGTGCAGTGGAGTATGATGATTAATGAATAAGTACCCTACCAGGTGTCAAATGCATTGTAAAGTGGTATCAATGAACACCTCATGGTATTGATATATGGGTAAGTAGATAGAAATATATATGGTAAACTAGTATATAACAAAAGTTGGTAGCTTAAATCAATAGAGAAAAGGCAGCTTAAGTCAATAAATGATACTAAAATATATAGAATTCTGAAAAAATATGTATATACTGAGATTCCAATGGATCCAAAATTTAGAAAGAAAAAAACCTCAGAAGAGTACTAGAAGAAAAAAAGAATGTACTTTAGAAATAAATTCAGAATAGTAAAGGCTTTTTTACATATAATAAAAACTGAGAAACCATAAAGTAATATATTGATAACTTTCACTACCCCAAAAATTTTAAGTGTGTCTTGTATTATAATATTATATAATATACAGATGTATAATAATATAATACATGAATAAAAACAATGAACTGGAAAAAACACGTGCAACTCATTCACTGATTAAAGATAAATTCATTTTAGATGTGTGAAGAACTTATACAAATCACTGTGCAAATACTAATCAAATGTAAGATGGCCAAAAGCTCTAAAGCATTTCACCAAAATATCTTCCAACCATATAAAAAGATACTCAACTTCATTCACAAAAAGGGAAATGCAAGTTTAAACTAAAATGTAGTACTACTGCTCAATTATCAAACTGGCAAAGATGAAAACATTTGACAGTACCTTGTGTTGACTGTGATGTAAGGAAGTGTGTTCTCTCATGCATTACTGGTGAGAATGTAACTTGGTACTATCTTCTTGGATCAAGATTTTAAATCACGTGCCCTTTGACCCAGCACCTTTACTTCTAGGAATTTATCTTACAGTTATATTCACAAATACATGGAATGAGGTCACAGTCATTCATTACAACATTGTGCTTAGAAACAACCTAAATATTTTTCTATGGAGGACTTATTAGCCTCCTGCCACAGTTTGTTTTTATCTTTCTGTCTTACTACTCACAAACACATTACATGGCACACTTACTCTACCCCTCGGGGCTCTGAACAGTCCCAGGTTTCCAGGCTTGTAGGAAATCAGGAGAGGAGAGAGATGCTGCTAAAGGTAGAACCAGTGACAATGGGCAGCTGTTGGCTTGAAACGAAAAGACAGATAAAGTACAGAAACATCCAAAGAACTTTAAAAAACCACAGTTCTGTAACACCATACACGATTTGAATTTCTCTTCTTTTCTTCCTGTAAAATCTTTGCAAGTGTTTTAAACCTCCTGACATGCACATTCATCTTTATTTAGGCTTCTACTCAAATGGTCCACCCTTCATTCTACTCAAACAGCCCATCAGAGGCTCATTCCTGAACTTTGATCTGTCACAGTGACCAATCCCGTCAGCTCTTCTGCTGTGGCCACACTGCTACCCCTTCTCTCTCTCAGGGCTCTCTCCTCACGGTGTGAGGCTGCTATCCAGAGCCCCTTCCCCTCAGGATGCCCTGTCTCCACTTTGCTGACAGCACTCCTGGTGGCCCCCAGGCTCTGCCCTCCTTTTCTGTCTTCTTCCTGGAGTCCCTCTCTCCTGGTGCTGTAGCCTGCTCCTGTGGCACCCCATGTCATTTGCAATGCACTCATATCCCCAAATCCAAAGCACCCTCTCTCTTTGAATTTTATCTCTAACTTTAATTTTCAATTAAAAACTGTTTTTAACCCAATCTTTAAAGTGCCTTGCAAATGCTCTTCCTCTGCATGAAGGCTTCCTTATTCTCACAGGTGGAATTGTGGCATCCCACCTCCCAATCCCTGCCCATACCTTCTCATGGGTGTAATACTAACCCCCAGGGGGCAAAAATGGGTTATTGGAAGAGGGAACTAAAAATTCAATTCCTTTAATGTACAAGCACAGACTACATAGAGTATATCAACAGATATATGGTATATCTGTGATGTCAAAGTCTCCTGGGGGCAGGGCAATTAGGAAAAAAATTCTTAAAAGGCTCCTTATGAAGGGGTGATCATGAAAGGAAGGTTGAGAAACACTATTCTTGACATTTGCACCAAGATGTCAAGGAGACACACCAAGTCCAGCTTGTTAAAAACCTAATGAGTTCCCCTCCCTCATCTCACTCCTGATTCCCCAATCCACACCTCCTATACCCTTGTCACAGCTAATGCCATGGTCAGTCAGTCAGTGCCCATGGCGGGGTCCTCAATATTTGGCACATTTCCTGTCTTCACGGCCCATATATAATCACACTGTATTAGTCCGTTTTCATGCTGCTGATAAAGAAAAATAGGTTTAATGGACTTACACACAGTTCCACGTGGCTGGGGAGACCTCACAATCATGACGGAAGGTGAAAGGCACATCTTACATGGTGGCCAGCAAAGGGATAATGAGAGCCAAGTGAAAGGGATTTCTCCTTATAAAACCATCAGATCTCATGAGACTTATTCACTACTACAAGAGCAGTATAGGGGAAACTACTCCCATGATTCAATTGTCTCCCACCAGGTTCTTCCCACAACACATGGGAATTATGGAAGCTACAATTCAAGATGAGATTTGGGTGGAGACACAGCCAAACCATAACACATACCAAGCCCTCCAGGTTGTACCACCACCTTCTCTCTTGCACCTGTCCCTCATGTTATGCCAGCCAACTGCCTGAGTTTAAGGCCAGGTCACCTCTTGCCTGGAACACTGCAATGGCCTTCCAAATCATTTTCACCCCCTCCCTATTCCAGTCTATCTGTCGTTCTGCCACTAGAGAGAACTTTCTAGAGCACAAACTCATGATTTAATGTTCATGTATTTGAAATTTGATTTCAGTTTGCTTCAAATAGAAAGTCTCTAGAATAAAAGACAAGTCCATCAGCATTTTTCCAGATCCCTTTCCTATATTCCTCTACAGTCATGCTCTATTCTACCACAGCTGACCGCTGTGCCTTCCCTGGAATTCATTCTATGTGTTCATATCTCTCTGTCTTTTTTCTATCAAATCTTCTCAGAATTCCTTTTTCCACTCTTTTCACCTGAACTCCTATTCCTACCTCAAGGCCTGCTCAAATGTTCCATCTTCTGTTAAGTATTGCCTCACGTGATTCCTGGCAGATACACTTGCTGCTTTCTTTCTGCTTCTGCAGTGCAACACACGTGTTTATATAACAGGGAATGGACCACATTGCTTTTCAGTTGGCCTCCTTCCTATGTAAATTTAAAGAAGGATACTTATCAAATTGACACAGGTTTTGAGAAAAATACTCTTATGTGCAAAGTGTTGTGCTGGACATTGGAACAGTAGAACTGAATAAAGAAGGCTTGCCTTCATGGAGTTTAAAATCTGGTAGGAAAGACAAGTATTCAGCAAGTCATTTTAACAAATAATCGTTTAAATACTGCTGTGAGAAGTGCTACCGTGGAAAGATATAGGATGCTAAGAAAGAAAAAACAGAGAAATCCACCTTCCCCCAAAGGGGTCGATACAGCTTTTCTGAAGAAAAGATCTTTAAACTAAGACCAGAATGAGTCAGCCGGGTGAAGAACATATTCCAGGGTGAATATATTCGGGCAGAGGGAATAGCCCTTGAAGATACCTTGAGATAAGAAAAAGCCTGAGATTATTAAAGACCAGAAATAACAAAACAAACAAACCAATATACAAACAAAAAGTGGATGTAGAGGCAATAGGAGAGGGGTGTGACATGACACCACCGAATGGATTTATGACGAAAGGAGTCACTCACTGAATCTGAAAAAGAACATTCATCTTCTCTGCCTCCTGGCACCACATGGATAGGCCACTGACCTGGGTCCATGTGGCAATGTTTTTATCCTTTTTGTCATATTGCCTGAAATATAGACTCAGAAATATTTTTTTCTATGACCAAAAAATGGCAAAAATTCTGATAGAAATGGATGATTCATGCCCAACACCTTCTAGAAGTACTCCAATTTCGGAATGTGCTGTTTTGAGAGCCCACATCTTACATAGGCGTCTAACAGCCATGCGAGGTGTGATTTTTTAGGATATCACCTTGATGCATGGTAACATGGCCCCAAAACGAATAAGAGCATTTTACTGTACCTGAAACTCTGGGGTCAAGTCATATGGATATGAATGTAGAGCAAAGCAATATGGAAGCAATATGTTCAACGTTATGACTAGTAACCCATTGGCTCATGGACAGCTTTGCCCTGACTTCTCTGGGGGTAGTTTTCCTGCTGCATGGCACACATTTGAGGGGCACTGGAAGGAAGTCCCACAGTTTTTCCCACATTAGAGTATTCTGAGTGCTGCAAGTAGAGATGGAATGGAGAGTGGGCTTGTCAAAATAAGCCAGTCCCACATTGAAAAAGTCACGTGTGCCTGGTGCTATCCACAAACATGAGTCACCCAGGGAGGTATGTAGATGCTTGTGACAAGAGAGGAGAGGCCTAAAAATAACAGTTCCACTGAAGGGTGGAGCTACAGGCTGGTGGTGTGTCATGCTTGGCTGCTGTTTCTGAAAATTCCTTCAGTTAAAGTAGCAAGTGGGATGACAGCTGCAGATACCTGGCTTTCAGGACAGAAGTGTAGCAGGTATCCATTGAAGGGGGACTTCAGGGTCATGAAAGCCTCCTGATTACTTATTTCCTGAAGCTGATGCCTGAAAATCCATAAAGAACCCCACATCTTTAGTTAAAGACTTTGATCCCCGATAAATCAGAAGAACAGCACATTGGGCTATTCTCAGTGACACATTCAAAGGTTGCTGGAGCTACAAGGATGCTCAGAGTGTCTTCTTTTACTTTCTTTTAACTTTCTCCTGCTGTTCCATATACTCCATGAGGGCACGGACCTTGTTTGTGCTGTTTTCAGTTCCATCCTCGGTGTCTAGCACAGAGTAGGAGCTAAATAAATATTTGCTTAAGGAAAAATGGAAGGAATGTGTCTAGCCCAGCCCTCTTAGTTTGCAGGCAAGGATACTGAGCAGGGAGCAGAAACTTGCCCAGGATCAGGCAACCAATCAGCAGGGATAGGAGGGAAGCCAGCCTCTGACTCTCCACCCAGTGCTCTCACTTCTCCAACAAGCTAGCAATGACTCAATGTGGCTAGAAGTGTCTTGTTGAGGGCAAAAGACCAAACATGGGGTCTCTGGCTACTAGGCTGAGGAGGACAGCATGGGGCAGCAGCTCTGAGGGGGCCAAAAGATAGTGAACTTCACTGAGAGGAGGTGGCAAAGACAAAGCTTGCCACTGAAGGCTGCCCAGCAGAGTTTCAAGGGCACGGTGGTGCTCCTTTCTTAGCCTGTTGTGTTTGTCTACATTTGTTTTTAATGAAACATAGGAGAAAAGCACACGCTCCTGGAGCAGCAGGGGCTGATGGTTTGTGATCTGCTCGAACCACAGACTTCACCTTATGCAGACAGCTCTATGGTCATTAATACTGAAGGCATGTGTGCTTTTTTGTGTTTTGTGTTTTGCTTTTAATAATCAGACAATAGTTTACATCTGTGCATTGGCGAGGAGCCATGAAGAAGAGCATCCAAACAAAGAAGAGAGAAGCCAGACTGGCAAGTGGGCTGGCTGGAAAAGAGAAGAGAAGTCAGGCACAGTACTTTGTCTTTGGTCTCTATGGATAAAAGTACTTAAAGTTCACTGTGGGGAGAAGGGAGGGGAGGGAAAGGTCTTGAAGGATTACCAGTGAGTACAAAAAATGGTCATTTTTGAAGCCAATTTGCATTTAGCCTCACACTGTCTTGTCTTAAAACATTTCTGAAGCATGAGGCTTCTGAAAGAGTGGGGCATTGCAGGGGCACCAGGATGGGGCTGGGGTGCAACTGGGGTGTAGGGAGAGGCATGAAGGACCCTCCTGGCCCCACATTCCTCAAGGCACCTAACAACAAAGCAGAATCCTACCTGGCTAGAAGTCCACATTCCAGAATAGATGGGTTCCACTTCTGTGCCCAGTCAACGGGATACCTAAGCTTTGACTTTGGGTCACTAAAGATTGTTTCTAGACAAGAGACCTAGCTCACAAGTCTGGGGGGCAGCTTGGGACTTTGTTTAGGCCAGGTTTTCCAGCTTGGTGTGAGAATAGCATCAGATACTGGTTACAGTGGTGGGATACATTCCAAGACTCCCAGTGAATGCCTGAAACCTCGAGTAGTACTGACCCTACATATACATGCCTTTTCCATGTGAGAACTGAGATGACTACTACATGACTAAGGGTGGGGAGTTTCTACAGTGTGGATATGCTAGACAAAGACATGATTCACGACCTGGGCAGGATGGCAAGAGAGTTCATCATGCTGCTCAGAATGGCACGCAATTTAAAATTTATGGATTGTTTATTTCTGGAATTTTTCATTTAATACTTTTTGGACCATGGATGACTGAAGATAACTGAAACCTCAGAAAGTGAAATTGCAGATAAGGGAGACTACTGTACAGGTTTCTGTTGACTCAGTCTTCCTACTATGGCTTGAATGTTTGTGTCCCTCCCAAAATTCACAAAATAACGTTGAAACGCTATCCCCAAGGCAACAGCGTTAAGAGGTGGGGCCTTTAGGAGGTGATTAGGCCATGAGTGCTCTGCCCTTATACATGGGATTAGTGCCTTATAAAAGGGCTGGGGAAACCCAGCTAGGCCCCTTTTGCCCTTCCATCTCTTTCGCCAGGTGAAACAACAAGCTGCCGTCTTGGAAGCAGAAAGCAGCCCTCACCAGACACAGAACCTGCCAGCACCTCGATCTCAGACTTCCCAGCCTCCAGAACTGTGAAAAATAAATTTCTGTTGTTTATAAACTGGTCTGTGGTATTTTGTTATAGCAGCATGAACAGATTAAGACGCCACCCCAGTCTGTGTATTTGGGCATAGAATTAACAATTATTTGATTCTCTCTTCTTGCCACACAGCTGCTGCCACGGGATGGGGGCAGGGTGGTGTCATTGATTCAGCGCTGTCTTTCCTTCTCTCTTCAGTGCGTCTTTCCTTGCTATGATGTTAAGCACAAGTACTGTGATCGCTCACCTGACTTTGGGTTCTTATGGAGGTGCTTTCTTCGTGGATGGTGGCTCAATTTGGTGTTCCTTTGGCCGGGGTTGGGTGGGAACCAGTAGCTTTGATCAAGCTACTGCATGGAAAATCCCACAGGGTTCAACTTACTTCATGTTATAGCCAGAGCAGGTTCTAGAATCTAGTGCTAAAGCAGCTTGCAGGATTTCAATTTAGAGATTAGGGAAGCTCCATCGCCTGCAGTAGGGTGAGGCTGGTTAAGGAATTGAAATAAAACGGAAGTAGTTCAGATCATTTCTCATTTTTAAAATTTTTAATTAAAACAAATGAACAATCTTCTGATTGTCAAGGACGTGATGGAGTCTGAGAGGCGTATTTATTTTGAATCCGGGTTGTAAAGCACAGACATCCAAACTAACAGAACTCCCACACACACTTCAGGAATGCGGAGGGTTTTTGTTTGTTTTGGTTTTTTGGTTTTTGGTTTTTTTTTTAAAGTTTTAGTAAGAACATTTTCTAAACATATACTGAATAAAGTTGTACTTGATAGACCTGGTAATGGTAATAATGATGACTGAGAAAAAGTAAAAAAGTAAAGGAAGCAGAAAAAATTAAGGCAATCCTGACAGCAGTTCAGATGGATAATCTACATAAATTAGTCAGTTTCCTTATCAGAGATTTACATGTTAAAACCACTTGATATAACCCAGCAGGAAATTGAACAAGTGATTCTATGTCCAGACTTGGAAACAAAAATAACCATTCGGGGCCTGCACACATTAGTTTGTTCAAACTTGTGCTGATAAAAGTCTTTTTGGCTAGAGCTATAGTGTGCAGTTTTAAGAGGGGAGAGTTTGGTTGGAGGATGATTGACACAGAAACAATTGCAAATCCATAATACAGGAAAACAGGTTGGATATAAGCTTCAGCGAGTACCTGGAAGCCACTGAGATGATGCAGATGCAGAGGGTGAAATGCTGCACGGGGCTTAGCATTGTTCGTGGTGAATCAAAAAGAAAACCCACCCCATCAGCTCTGTAAAACACATCCAATCTCTTAGGCAGACTGACATCCTACATCTGACGCACTCACACAAAGATATTTCACATCCTCATTTTCAATCTGTACCCATTCCAGGGTTTCTTAGTGTTTCCCAGAGAATAAGAATGATTTTGAAATTTGTGACTTGTCACTTTGGGGACAGACACTGCCTGTCAAGCTCTTCAGGCCAAGACCCCAAGGTTCCCCCAGCAGCCCTCAGACGCCTGTCCAAACAGTCTCTCTCTGGTCTCCAAGAGTTCCCGTGCATACCACATGCATGTTCTATTTATATGTTTCTTTGTCCTGGACAAGATTTGGCCCCATTGTGTGGGAGCAACACCAGAAAAGAAAAACAAAATCCATCCACCGAGAGAAAATGGAGACTGTGAGAGCTTGGAGAAATTTACATACTTAGCTCATTCCATTTTCCTATGATGTCAGAGTCAAAGAAGATGCCTTTAAAAAAAAAAAAAAAAAATCACACACACACATACACATTTCAAAATGCTGGGACTCACAGCTCTGTCAAGTGGATTGTCATTAAAAGGAGAAATGTAAACACTCCTTTGCCTCTCCCTCCACCCTCTTCTATTTCCCCCATCAGCCCCTAAAAAAAACTAACCAATTAGCCCAGACTCCACTGGACAGAATTAAGGGCCCGTCTGCAAAAGGGCGTGGGGTATTAATGGAGATGGGGCCGAGGCCGGGGCAGAGACGATGTGGAAGTGGGAGGCCGGAATGTGGTACTTGAATCTGGGTGACTAGTTCTGGCATTTTATGGAGGCACAGAAAAGGACCGGCTGACACTTTACAGATTGGGTGTAATGTTCAGGGAATTTGGCATTTCTGCCACGGGCTCTGGCCGCCCCGCTAACTGCTTTCCTTCTCCTTGCTGGTAAAAGTGCAGGAGAAAAGGGTTAAATAAATGTTTGTGATATGATAAGGTGCTTGTTTATCCAAGGAATGACAGATTATTGGCTCCAAAGGCAGCCCTGAAAAATAGTACAAAGGAACTGGCTCTCCCCTCGTGGATGATGTGATTTCCTCCTGAGATTCTGCTCTTTCCTAGGAACAACTTGCCCTGGGAATGAAGAAAGATGATTTCCCCGCCATCGGAGACAAACGTGGAGTTGGCGCTGAGGGCTGGAGCCCCAGAAGCTGGCTGGGAACTGGGATGGGCTTGTTTTGGGGAATGACTTTCCTACAGGGATTTTTTCTCACTGCCCTCGGGCTGGCCCAGCACAGAGCTCAGCTTCCAGCATCCAGAGCCCTGCTCACTCGCAGAAAGGCTGCAGGGCAGCAGCGTGTCACTACTTCTCAGAGCCTGGGAAAAGAAGTCACTCACTCAGGAGGGGGACTTCTTCCTCAGGAAATCCTGGTGCCGGGTCTGCCTCTAGCCCCAGACTGCTGTGTTCACCCCCTGACCATTCCTATCTGGCATGGACACATGTGCCCAGGATGGCACGCATATCTGACCAGTTCCACACCAACACAGCCAGCACTACATAAACTTTCTCCTGTTGTCCTCTAGTGACTTCATAGCCAGTCCTGGAGGAGAATTCAGTTCCAGATCCCCAAACAGTGAGGCATTCACCTAAAGTCGGTGCGCTTTTCCTGGGGGAGCAAACACCAGTGGTTGCCAACCCTGAAAATCACAGAGATCTGTCCGAGGGGGCCTGGGACCAGCGAGCCTAGAAGGGCTGTGGCACCTTGCTGTGCACTGTGAGTTGTTCCGTTCGTGCCCAGCTTCCGAATGCTGCTCTGAGCTGGCTCCTTCCTGTGGAGCAAGGGTTCTGAGCCCAGTGTGCTTCAGCCACAACTCTTCCTTTCCCCTCTCCTGGCCCTGCTTCTGGCATGCCACAGAGAGGTCATTCACATACTTGCTGACTAGAAGGGTTCATACAAGATGCTTGGCATAGTTCTCATTTGAAAAGAACGCATTGCCAAAATCAAACACCAAGGGAAAAATAAGTTGTGGTTTAACGGCTGTTTTTCTAGCATCCTAGGAACTACTGTATGATTTTCACAATGGCCCAGTCACTTTATCAGCTGATGTGCTGCTTACTTGTAAGACATAAGGCATCAGCCTAGGGAACCCAGTGCCCTTCAGACACAGTGACTCAGGTTTGAGCCGACGGCAGGGACGTTATCGAAGGTTCATGGTTGGGCTATTTTTATGATTGCATTCAGTACTAATAGGGCTTTTGGAGTGTACACAGCCATGTGCTCATTCTTGAACTACACGAGATAAGATCCTTGTCCCAAGGAGCTTACTGCCTGACTTTTGCAAAAACCAGATGGCAGAAAATGGTTTCCCTCTGCCCATCAGCAATGATTGAGGGGGTGGAGATGAGAAGCGGCACAGTCAATTCGTAACTCTCCTGGGGTGGGACCTCTGCTTTGGCATTTATCCCACGTGATGTTTTAATCATGGACTATCCTTCCTCATCATCTGCTATTCCATAAGCTGCATCTCCAGGGAGCTCTGAGAATTCAAGCTTATTTGAATATCAACTTAATTAAAGCATCATTAGATCATAAAACACCATACATAGACACACATTATGCACATACACATTTGCAAAAGTATCATGGATTTTGAAACTAGCCATAAATGACTTTTCGACTGCCAGTGGGGACATGAAGAAGGAAGCAAAAAGTGTACCTACTGTAGTTGGTCATATCCAAATCATATGCCATCATGCTGGATTAGGAAGTGCCAGCCACGAGGCCCCAGCAGATCAACTGGGTCTCTGGGACAGTTTCTGCCTGGGTCTGCCTCGGCTGGGAAATGTCTAGCAAAGCACTGGGAATAGGCCCCCACCACCTGCACATCAGTGCCTCTGGCCCCAGAGGAGCTTCCCGCCACCTGGGCATGTCAGTGACCTTATTTCAGGACAGCCTCCTAATTCTTCAAGCCATTTGCAACTGCTTGGGTTTACCCGAAGGCCAAAAATCCATTTCCTATGACCTGTGAACAATCTTACCAAAGGTGCACACACTGGTTAAACCCTGGATGAGACAAGTGTATTTACTCAGCACTTGCTTTGCCTTCATCTGGGTTCTCCGAAAGCAGACTCTTAGGCTGGAATTTGAGTGGGAGCACCACTCGGGTGGTGGGGAGGGAGGCTAATGTAGGGTGTGGTACACTAGCATGGTACCACTGCTGTGAGCAGCTAAGGCTCCGTCCCACTGCGGACATCTGGGAGATGGTGTAGGATGCATCTAGAGCTCTCCCTCCCTAGTGGCAAGAAAGCCGGGACATTGAAACATGAAGCCTTCTTCACCATTGGCTCAGGGTTAGACCAGGGACATCAAGCCCCAGGCATTGCCTGCCCCACCCCATCTGCAGGCTCAGCAGACCCCTTAACCAAGAAAGTCCCCAGTGTGGAGACCTGCAGTTGCTGGTGGTGAGGGTTGCCAGTATGGCAATGATAGGGGCCAAGGGACCCTGATGGAGGCAGGGACCCAACAGGGTCTGCCATAGGTTTCCGTCTTTCCTTCTTTCTTTTGAGTAAGGAACTCCTTTGAGAGAAGTTGGAGGTGTGTACAAATTTGTCCAGTGAATGGAGCCAATACTGATAAGTCTAGAAAAAGGGAAATGAAAGAAGAGGGGAGAAAAACATAGGATTCAGCTCAGCTTTCCTTTACTCTGAAAAGTCTCCAAGCCCCTCCTCTTACTCTCTGACCAGCAGCCTGTTGTAATGCACCCCTGCTCGATACCCATCGCTCTGAATTGCAATTGTCTGTTCATGTGTCATTCTCGCAAAGCAAGGCATTCTTTCACTCGTTTGTCTTTATTTCTGTACTCTCTGTACTTACTTGCTTGGCATTGACAGGTGCTTAATCTCTAGAAAATGAATGAAAGGTGGCTTTATTTACATTATTCCACATTTATCTCTACCAAAAATTTAAAGATTTACTCAGGAACAGAAGTTCCAACCTAGTTCCTCGGACCTTTGTTGATTGAGTTTTAGAGATCTTTGTGGTGGTGTCCTAAACCAGGTACCAGATCCCTGCAGAGATTTTCCAACATCAGGATTCTTCCTATAGAGAAAAAAGACACTCTCCATGAGGAGTGTGGAGCCCAGTGAAGTGGAAAGCTGAGATGCTCAGGCTGAAAACCATCCCTGAAGCTTAGAGGTCTAGCAGAAAGCAGTAGCTCATTAAACAATTCATTTTTCATTTTTGCAAAGAGAAAAGTAGAAGGCTACGTTATCATTTATCATTCCCTGAAGAGGAGGTAAAAGTATATGACAGAGCAAAACCTGGTCACCTCTTCTGACCAAGCCTTTCCTCTTCCAGTATCTATGATTTGGGCTTAATGATGGTTTTCTCTAGTACAAGATCTCTACTCTGCTCTAGATAATCTGATGACACAGTGGTGACCTTTGCCTCCACTTCTCCTTCAGGACTTTCTACCTTTCTGGTACCCAGAGCCAACCCCTTCCTCGGATGGTACCTACATCGGATTTCCTACTGGATGGCCAAGATCAGAGTTGTTCAAGGTAAGACCTTCCTGGGCTGTGACATGCCCAGGGAACCCTGCAGATCCCTGTGGGAGGCTCTGGGAATCTTTCCCATTATGGGCAAAGGAGAGAACTCATTCATCCACTCCAGAGTTTTTCAACCTATGTGCTATTGGCATTTTGGATGGGAATATTCTCTGTTGTGTGGGGCTGTCCTATGCCATGTGGGATGTTTAGCAATTTCCCTGCCCCTATCCACCAGATAATAACATCACCCCTTCCAACCATAATGACTGTCTCCAGATATTGCCACATGTCCTGTGGGGTGAAAGATCACCCTTGATTGAGACCCATTGCACTAGCCCAAGCCTGGTGATAATTAGTAATATTTTGACTCGAAAGCTGCATTTCTGGGGTCTCTTGGGATCTCCTTTATCTTGCGGCAGGAGTCTCTAGGGTTAATACCTTTACCATCATCGCTATCTTCCTAACACCTATTATATGGCAAACATTGTTTTGGGCCTTGAGATAGAGAGGTGTTATGTGGAGTAAATGACCCTCTTTATTCTGATGAGGAAATGGAAGCCTAGAAAGACACTCAGCCAAGGAATTCCAAGGACACATGCCTTGCAAGTGGTGGGACTAGGATTTAAATTGGGGTCTTCTGACTTCAAAGCCTGTTCTCCTTTTACTCCCTTTCTTCCCAATCTCAATATACACAGTCCATCCCCTCTCAGGAGCTGGCTGGAGAAAGTAATTCAGTAGATAGTATATGTTTCCCAAAACGGCTACCTTTGTGACACCCAAGTTCTGAAATATTAGAAATAATACCTTCTAGAATACACACACTTTGAGTATTGACTCACTCACCAAAATCTCTCGAGAGTATTCTCTCTGTGCTGTGGCCCTGAGGAAAGAGGAGTGAGCAAGAATTCCCGTGCTGGAGGAGCTGTTAGGCCAATGGACGATCTGGGCCTGAGAAGCTTTATTTGCAATACATTATGGAATATGCACTATTTAGAAGAGGCCTAGAAGGGCATTGGAGTATGAGGTGATTTGATCTCACAGTATAGGGGTTCTGTGTGCCAAACATGGCCTGTTGCCTACTTTGTAAGGTATGAACCATGACCCGTGGGCCAAATCTAGCCTGCAGCCCATTTTTGTAAGGCATATGAGTTAAGGATGGTTCTTATACTTGTAAAGTTTTGTTTAAAAAAACAACAACAACAAACAAAGGAAGAATAGGTGATGGAAACTATGTGGATCACAAAGCCTAAAATATTTACTATCTGGCTCTTTGTCAAATCCTCACTTAGAATGAAAGTAAGTATCTTTGCAGCAATTAGTAGGTGTGTGCTTAGAAGACAGGTTAGGCACAGTGGCTCAGGCCTGCAATCCCAGCACTTTGGGAGGCTGAGGCAAGCAGATCACTCAGGAGTTAAAGACCCTAGGCAACACGGTGAAACTTCGTTTCTACAGAAAAATACAAAAATTAGTCAGACATGGTGGCACACACCTGTGGTCCCAGCTACTCAGGAGGCTGAGGTGGGAGGGTCACTTGAACCTGGCATGTAGACAGTGAATCACAGTCACGCCACTGTACTCCAGCCTGGGGGACAAAGCAAGAACCTGAAAAAAAAAAAAAAAAAAAAAAGAATAGATTTTTCTCCTAGGTTCACACAATAAAAGCAATAAAAGGATCAACAAGGATGATTTACCATTGTTTCTTCTTTGGAAGAGCCCTACATTTATGATCACTTCACAAAGAGATCATGTTAAACACTACATTCTATGAGTCCTTCACTGCTCAGAGCGTGGAAAATGTGTGGCATGTCATAAAAGTTAAGGCAATTCAAAGTGCTAACAAATCCAAAATTTCTAAGGCTTAAGACAAGAGAAGTTTATTTCTTGTCCAGTCACTAATTGGTTATGAGAGCAGGTTCAGACATAATATTCACACATAACATTCAGGAACCTGGGCTAAGAAAGGATCTTCTGTACTCAACGTGTAACTTCCCAGGTCATCCTAGGTGTCAGCAACCTGCAGAAAGACACAGGAAGAGGGCGAATGCTGAGTTTTCAATGGGAGCTTTTTATGGGCCAGGCCTAGAAGAGATGTTCCTCACTTCCACTCCTGTGTTATTGGCCAGAACTCAGTCTCACGGCCCCACCGAACTGAAAGGGAGGCAGTGTAGCTGTGGGCCCAGGAAAAAGAGGAAATGGGTTCTGGTGAACACAAAGTAGTCTTTGCCACCAGAAGAAACCTTGGATAAAACTGGAAACTGGTTGCTTTGTAGTGACAAAGAGATTTGAGTTAGTAAGAGGAGAGCTAGTCTTTGAATGTCATATTCAGAGGAGATAAAAACTCGATTGTTGGGAGGGGTTTCAAGATGGCTGACTAGAGGTTCTGGTACTCATCACTTCCACAAAGAAGAACCAAAATTGCAAGTAGATAATCACACTTAGAATAGATCATCTAAGAGATAAAACTGGAATTCCACGGAAAAGTGTCAGGAAACATCTAAGGCAAGGAAAGAGAGGCTTAACCTCACTGGAAGCAAGATAAAAAAAAAAAAAAAAAAAAGGAAGAAGGAAGCCAGGCAGCCTGCTCAGCCGGGACCAGCTGGGGACCAGGGGAGGCTTCCCAATGCAAGTAAAAGGTAAGTAAGTGATCCCCAACACCCCATACTCCACATTCCCACTATAAGCTCCTGCATTCTGAGCTGTGGAAGAGCCCCTCGACTCTCCCAGGCCCTGAGACAAACCTAGGGAGCTGCCTGGAAACTGCACAGTGGCATTGCTCCAGAGATGGAGCTCACATTGGGTCCCACACACACCTCAAGTCCTAAGCAGCTTCAGCATGGTGCCATTTTGGGAGCTCAGCCACTACCAAACTGCATCCTGCCTTGGCGCTCAACAACCCCTTCATCCTCACATCCCTGGAGCCCCATTGACATCCCATAGGTAGCTGCCATCGTTGCTGGCTGCCTCCACTGGGCCAATGCATGACTACTCCCAGTAGCAAGACTGCTACACATATGCAAGTGCTCTAAAGACAGGCTTTTCCACCCAAAGCCACCACCTGGGCCTGAAGTTCACACGTTCCAGCTGCCTGCCTGTGACTGCTGCCACTGAAAACAATGCTGCCCTCTCCAGCAGTGGGGCTGCCACATAGTCACTGCCACCCCTACCTGAACATTCCACTAGGGGCCTGGGGATCACCCTACCCCTTTATACTACAACCAACACCTGCATGTATCACTGGGAGGCCTGAAGAGAAGCTCACCTGGCCACATTCCATCCCCTCCACCCCCAAGTGCTTGAGCAAGTCATCTGGGGGCTTAGGGATTGTCTTAGCCCATTCATTACCATTGGCATGTGGGCACCCCTTCAAGAGGCCTGAAGATAGGCCTACTCAATCTACTGCTTCCACTATAGCCAGCACCCACCACCTACCCACACGTACCACCTGAGGGCCTGAGGGTGGCCCACCCAGCCTATTGCTACTGTCAACACCAGCACAGACCACTTGGGAGCCAGAGGGTTGTCCCTCTACTGCTACTGCCATTGCCTACACCAAGCCAGTTGTCATGAGGCCTGAGGACCCACCAGCCCACCTGGCCCACTACCACTGCTGGCACCCAAGCAAGCCACCTGAAGGCCCAAGAAATGGCCTGCCTAGACCCACTAAAACTGGTGCCAGAATACACTGTCCTGGAGCCCCCAAAAAGGCATGCTTAAGCCCGCTGCTGCCATTACTGGGGCCTGAGGACTTGCCCGCCTTGTGTCCCTATTGTCGGTGAAACTTTACCAGCACTTCCGCTAATAACTGCATAAGCCACCGAGGAAATCACAGACATCACTGACACTGTTTACAGCTGAAGGAATTTTATGAAGACTATACTACTGCACACATCCAGAATCAAAGCCAAAGTGCCCTACCCAACCAACACCATACATACATCTTCAGGAAAAAGTCATCCTCTACGAAAGTAAGTTAAAAAAAATTGAGAGAAGTGACTATTACACTAGAGGTGCAGATGTCAATGTTGGAACACAAGAAACATGAAAAAGCAAAGGAATATGACACTTCCAAAGGAACACAATCATTCTCCAGCAATGCATTCTGATAAAAATAGAAATTTATGAAATCCTGGGAAAAGAATTAGAAATAATATTAAAGAAGATCAGTGAGATACAAGAGAACAGAGATTAAATGATACAGAGAAATCAGAAAAACAATTTAGAATATGAATGAGAAATTTACCGAAGAGATAGATATCCTAAAGAAAGAGCCGAACAGAACTCTTGGACCTGAAGAATTGAATGAAACATAAAATGTATTCAAAAGCTTTAGCAATAAGTGGGAACTGAACAATGAGATCACTTGGACTCGGGAAGGGGAACATCACACACCGGGGCCTATCATGGGGAGGAGGGAGGGGGAAGGGATTGCATAGGGAGTTATAACTGATGTAAATGACGAGTTGAGGGGTGCTGACGAGTTGATGGGTGCAGCACACCAACATGGCACAAGTATACATATGTAACAAACCTGCACGTTATGCACATGTACCCTAGAACTTAAACTATAATAATAATAATAAATTAATTAATTTAAAAAAAAAAAAGCTTCAGCAATATGTTAGATTAAGCAGAAGGAAGAATTTCAGAACCTAAAGACAGGTCTTTTAAAATAACTGAGGCAGGCACAAATAAAGAAAAAATAATTACAAAAATAAAAACAAAGCCTACCTGACATATGGAACACCATAAAGCAATCAAATATTTGCATTTTTGGTGTACCAGAAAGAAAGAAAAAAATCCCAAAGGAATATAAAGCTTACTTAATGAAACAACAGCTGAAAACTTCCCAAGTCTACTAAGAGATTTAGACGTTCAAATACAGGAAGCTCAGAGATCCCCAAACAGATGCAATTGTAAAAGATCTTCTGCATAGCATATTGTAGTACAACTGTCAAAATTCAAAGACAAAGAAAAAATGCTAAAAACAGCAAGAGAAAAGCATCTAGTCACTTACAAGTGAACCCTCATCAGACTAACAGTGGACTTCTCAGAAGAAACCTTAAATGCTAGGAGAGAAAGAGATGATATATTCAAAGTGCTGAAAAGAAACCTGCCAGATAAGGATACTATACCCAGTAAAGTTATCCTCCATAAGTGAAGGGGAAATAGTCTTTCCCAGGTAAACAAAAGCTGAGGGAACTCACTACTACTAGGTTAATACCACAAGAAATGCCTAAGGCTATTCCTGGGAGTGAAAGGACAATATCTACTACCATAAAAACACACGAAAGTATTTATATAAAACCCACGGGTAGAGCAAACACACAAGTAAGGAATGGAAAGGATGCAAATGTTATAACCACAGAAAACCACCAAGTGACAATGATAAAACATAAGAGAGAAAGAAAGAAAGGATATACAAAACAACCAGAACTCAATTAATAAAATGATAAAAATAAACCCCAACATATCAATAATAACCTTGAATGTAAGTGATTAAACTTTCCATTTAAAAGATACAGAATGGGCCGGGCGCCGGTGGCTCACGCCTGTAATCCCTGCACTTTGGGAGGCCGAGGCGGGCGGATCACGAGGTCAGGAGATCGAGACCATCCTGGCTAACACGGTGAAACCCCGTCTCTACTAAAATACAAAAAAATTAGCCGGGCACGGTGGCGGGCGCCTGTAGTCCCAGCTACTCGGGAGGCTGAGGCAGGAGAATGGCACGAACCCGGGAGCGGAGCTTGCAGTGAGCCGAGATGGTGCCACTGCACTCCAGCCTGGGCGACAGAGTGAAGACTCCGCCTCAAAAAAATAAAAAATAAAAAAAAAAAATAATAAAAGATACAGAATGGCTAAATGAAATTTTTAAATGACCTAAATATATGCTGCCCAGAAAGAAACATGTCTCACCTGTAAAGACACATGTAGACTGAAAGTAAAGAGATCGAAAAGTATATTCCATGCAAATGAAAACCGAAAGAGAGCAGGAGTAGCTACATTTATATCAGTTAAAACAGACTCTAAGTCAAAAACAGTAAAAAGAGTAAAAGAAGGTTATTGTATGATAAAGGGATCAATTCAGCAAGAGGATGTAACAATTCTAAACATACATGCACAAAGCATTAGAGCACTGAGGTATATAAGCAAATATTATTAGGTCTAAAGAGAGAGATGGAATTCAATACAAAAATAGTTGAAGGGCTCCATACCACACTCTCAGTATTAGACAAATCATTTAGACAGAAACATTGGATTTAAACTGCACTTTAGACCAAATGGACCTAACATACATTTACAGAACATTTCATCCAATAGCTACAGAACATACATTATTGTTATCAGCACATGAAACATTCTCCAGGATAGACCACATGTTAGCACACAAGAAAAGTCTCAACAAATTTTAAAAAATTCTTATCAAATTAAATACCTTCTCAGACTACAATGGAATAAAACTAGAAATCAATAACAAGAAGAACTTTGGAAACTGTACAAATACATGGAAATTAAACAACATGCTCCTGAATGACCAATGGGTCAAGGAAGAAATTGAGAGGAAAATAAAAAAAATTACTGAAACAGATAAAAATAGAAACATGACATACCAAAACCTATCAGATACAACAAACGCATTATGAAGACAGGATTCACAGCAATAAACTCCTACATTTAAAAAGTAGAAAGATTTCAAATAAACAATCTAATGATGCACCTCCAGTAACTAGAAAAGCAAGAACAAACCAAATCCAAAATTAAGAGAAGGACAAAAATAATAAAGATCAGAGCAGAACTAAACAAAATAGAGACTAAAAATACAATATCAAAAATCAGTTAAATAGTTAGTTTTTTGAAAAGATAAACAAGATCAGTAAACTCCTAACTAGATTAACCAGAAAAAAGAGAGAAGACCCAAATAAACCAAACTAGAAACAAAAAAGAAAACATTACAACTGATACCACAGAAATAGAAAAGATCATCAAACACTGTTATAAACAACTATACACTAACAAACTGGAAAATTTAGAGGAAATGGATATATTTCTGGACACATACAACCTACCAAGATTGAATCAGGAGGGAATAAAAAGCCTGAACAGACCAATGAGTAGAAAAATTGAATCAGTAATAAAAATTACTCCAAAAAACAAAAGCTCAGGACCAGATAAATTCACTGCTGAATTCTACCAAACTTACAAGGAACTGATGCCAATTCTCCTCAAACTATTACAAAAAAATTAAAAAAGAAGGAATTCTCCCTATCCCAATCTATAATGCCAGCACCATCCTGATACAAAACCGGACCAGGATGTGACAAAAAAGAAAACTACAGGCCAATATCCCTGATGAATATAGACACAAAAATCCTCAACAAATTACTAGCAAACAAAATGCAACAGCATGTCAAGAAGAATACACCATGATTAAGTGGGATTTATCCCAGGGTTGCAAGGATGGCTCAACATATGCAAATCAATAAATGTGATAAATTACATCAACAGATAAAGGACAAAATCCACATGATCATCTCAATAGACACAGAAAACAACATTTATTAACATCCAATGTAACTTCATTAAAATCTTTCAATAAACTAGGCATAGAAGGAGCATATCTCAACATAACAGCTATATATGACAAACCCACAGCTAACATGGGGAAAAACTAAAAGCTTTTCTTCTAAGAACTGAAAAGAGACAAGAATGCCTACTTTCACTACTACTATTCAACACAGTACTGGAAGTCCTAGCCAAAGAAATCAGGCAAGAAAGAAAAATGAAAGGCATCCAAATTTGAAAAGAGGAAGTACATTGTCCCTCTTTGCTGATTGTATATCTAGAAACCCAAAAAGCTCTTAGAGCTAATAAATAAATTCAGCAAAGTTGCAGAATACAAAATCAACAAACAAAAATCAGCAGTGTTTCTATACACCCATAATGAATTAGATGAAAAAGATGTCAGGAAGGTAATTCTATCTACAATAGCTACAGAAAAAACGAACTAAAAGCATAGGAATAAATTTAACCAGTTGAGCGAAATACCTCTACAAGGAAAACCGCAAAACACTGATGAAAGAAATTGAAGAGAACACAAATAAATAGGAAGACATCCCATGTTTCTGGGTTGGAAGAATTTAGATCATTAAAATGACCATACTGCCCAAAGAAATCTACAGATTCAATGCAGTCTCTATCAAAAGACCTTTGTCATTTTTCATAAAAACAGAAAATAATACTAAAACTTCTATGGAAACAAAAAAGAGATCAAATTGACAAAATAATCTTGAGTAAAAAGAATAAAGCTGAAGGCATCATACCACCTAACTTCAAAATATGTTACAAGACTATAGTAACCAAAACAGCATGATATATCAAAACGGACACATAGACCAGCAGAAAAGAGTAAAGAACCAGAAATAAATTGATGTATTTGCAGCCAATGGACTTTCAACAAAGGCACCAAGGACATACGTTAGAGAAAGGACACTTTAGTCAACAAACATTGCTGGAAAAACTGGATAGCCACATGCTGAAGAATGAAACTAGATCCCTATCTCTCACCATAGATACAAAAAAAATAAACTCAAGATGAATTAGACTTAAATGTAAGACTTAAAACTATAAAACTGCTAGAAGAGTACTTCGGGGAAACACTTTAAGACATTGGTCTAGGCAAAGATTTTATGGCTAAGACTTCAAAAGCACAGACAACAAAACCAAAAATAGACAAACAGGACTATATTAAACTAAAAAGTTTCTGCACAGCAAAGGAAACAATAAACAGAGAGAAGAGACAACCTCTAAAACGGGAGAAAATATTTGCAAATTATAAATCAAACAAGGGACTAATATCCAGAATATACAAGGAATGCAAACAACTCAACAGAAAATAAACAAATAAGCTCATAAAAAGTGGCCAAAAGACATGAATAGACATTTCTTAAAAGAAAACATTAAATGACCAAGAGGTATATTTTTAAATGCTCAACATCACTAATCATCAGGGAAATGCAAATCAAACAATAATGAGTTATTATCTTACTCCAGTTAGAATGGCTATTATTAAAAAGACAAAAATTAACAGTTGCTGGTGAGGAAGTAAAGAAAAGGAAATTCCTATACACTATTAGTAAATGTAAATTAGTACAGCCACTATGAAAAGCAGTATGGAAATTTCTCAAAAAACTAAAAATAGAACTATATGATCCAGCAACCTCACCACTAGATATTTATCCAACGGAAAGGAAATGAGTATATCAAAAGGATAGCTACACCCCGTTTTTTGCAGCACTATTCACAACAGCAAAGTTATGGAGTCAACCTAAGTGTCCATCAATGGACAAATGGATAAAGAAAATGTGGTATATATACACCATGGAATACTATTTGGCCATAAAAAAGAATAAAATCATGTCATTTGCAGCAACACGGATGTAACTAGAGGTCATTATCTTAAGTGAAATAAGCCAGAAAGACAAATATCGCATATTGTCACTTATATATGGCAGCTTAAAAGGTTGATCTCGTGAAGGTAGAGAGTAGAATGATAGCTACTGAGGTAGGAGGCAGAATTGACTCCCAAGGTAGGGCTCAGGCACCAGACCAAATTGAGGACTAGCTAAAACATGTCTGTGGCAAAAGCAGCTTTCCGGAAGACATATACACTAGTGTGTCATGTCAGTTTACCATTGTCATGGCAATACCTGGTAGTTACTGCCCCTCTCCGTGGTGAGAACCCAGAAATTACTGTCCTCATTCTAGAAATTTCTGCATAAACTGCCCCTTAATTTGCATATAATTAAAAGTGGGTATAGACATGAGTGCAGAACTGCCTCTGAGTTGCCATTCTGGGCACGCTGCCATTCTGGGCACACTGCCTCTGGGTAGCCCTACTTTGCAAGGAGCAGTATCTCTGCTTCTGCTGTACACTGCTGCTTCAGTAAAAGTTGCGGTCTGACACCACCAGCTTGCCCTTGAATTCTTTCCTGGGCAAAGCAGAGAACCCTCCCGGGTTAAGTCCCAGTTTGGAGGTTTGCCTATCTTGCATCAATACCAGTGACTGGGAAAGCTTTGTGGGTATGAGCGGGGGATAAGGAGTGATTGGCTTAAGCATACCAACATACAGTTAGATAGAAGGAATAAGTTCTAATGTTTGATAACAGAGCAGGGTGACTATAGTTAACACTAATGTATATATCAAAATATCTAGAAGAGAGGACTTGCAATATTCCCGATATAGAAATGTTAAATATTCAAGGTGACAGACATCTTAAATACCTTGACTTGATAATTACACATTCTATGCATGTAAGAAAATAACACAGGTACTCCATATATATGTACAAATATTAGGTATCGGTAAAAAACTTGATCGTGTATATTGTCATACAGAATTGCCTACCTATCCCTGATGTGGAAAATGCACTGAAATTGAAGGACACAATAGAGCCCATCAGCTCTGTGGCCAGTGATAAGTCACAGCCTCTGGACACCAAGTGCCTCATCAGTCAAATAAAGAAGTTAGAGCTTCAGGGGTTTGTGAGTTCACATACAGCATCCAAGAATATGGAGGGACAGCAACAGGCCCCAAAAGAGACCCCTCATGTGACTACTACGGTCTCATCACAAGTGATTTTGATCATTGTCAGACATCCTGTGCCTTTCCACAGAATAAAGCACAGGCTGTGTTGAGAAGAACCAAGGGGAATGGGGCCTTTGATCCTCTCATAATCTACTGTGTGAGAAAGATCATGGAACACCTCTGTGACATTCAACAATACTCATGCCAGGTAAGCAAAGATGAATGACGTGCATAGTTCACTTGGAGGGGAGACAGAGAGGTAAACGTATTTAATTTACTGTGATAGGGGTTATGAAGGTGTTACACATGGAAACTGACTGGAGATGGCTGTGCAGAGAAGAGAGGTTCAAGAGGGTTTCCCAGAGAAGGGGACAACTGGGTTCAATTGTGACTACATTAGCTCAGTGAGGTGTGCATTGACAGGAGGGGAAAGAAAGGCAGGGGAGGGTGCTCTAGGAAAGAGTACACCACGAATAAAGGCTTGCAGCATGGAAGAGCTCCGGGGAGTGTGGTGTTGCTCACAGATAAATCGAGAAGTGGGGAGCTGGAGAAGTAGGCAAGGTCCTAAAGGGCCTCGCCACTCACATTAAAGCACCCATGTTTTATTTAATAGGCAATGAGAAGTCAATGACTTGATTATTTTTTGGAAGAAACCGAGTACCCTTTGGATAAATTATTCTCCCCTTTTATGTTAAAACAGTTCCAGAATTGTTATCCGAGGAAACACATTTTCTTACATTTTCAAACTGTAAAACTCACACATGTGCATTGTAGAAACGTTGGAAAATATACAAAGGCGTAATCAATAAGAAAAAAGTATACATCAACTTATCAAATGGAGACTATTACTAGCAACATTTCAGGATATATTCCTCCGTCCTTTTTATGTCCATATTTAAAAATAGTTGAAGTTACAATGATTATGGTACTTTAAAAAAGTTTTTGTATAAAAATAAATAATATATCCATTTCCCATTTTTCTGAAAATGTAGCCATTAAGAAGCTTCCTGCCTGGTCTCCCTCCTGCTGCTCTCCCCACCCCAGTCTATTCTCAGTACAGAAGCCGAAGTAATTCTACTCAAATGTTCAGAAAAGTATGAATAACAATAAGAAAAAAAGTTAATATACACACCCACCACCCAGAGTTCCACTGGTAACATTTTCGTGTACTTTTTTCCTGGTCTTATTTTTTCTGAGAATTAAAAAAAAATACCTTAGGAGATATGGAATAAAGGTTTTTGTTTTTCATTTTCTTTTAACATAAGGCCAACTTTCAACAGGAAGTCAATTATACAAACAAATATTTACAAAATGTTTCCTAAAGCATATGCCAGTCATACAATCCTATAAATAATCTACAGCTCCCCGACTTCAGGTCAAGAGAGACTACAGGAGAGCAGTAGAGTTGGTCTGAATTGCTTAAATCTACTTTGAAATTGTATTTTGAATTGTATTTTACTGTTATGTATTAAGCTTGAGTTAAGAAATAGCATTTTTTCATACATTTGCTGTCATATTTGCTTTAAGGATGTTATTGAGGTCTTGTCCATTACATCAGACAATGCCTCCATTAAGGGGTCTCAAGAGACACATTTTTCTCATATCTTATTGCTAAAAAATGTTCTGTTTCTACTTTATCAGAGAGCGTGAGTTTTAAAAATCTTATTGGCAATGAAAACTAGGTAACTCAACTCATCTTCTTTTTGTTGTCCACTAGGAAATTAGAGCATACGTTAGAGGTTCCTTTGCCACCATGTAGCACTTCATATCACACATATTTGTGTCCTACATTTTTATCTGGCCTTTTCTTATTCTATCCTTATTTTCTCTTTCTCCTGACTTCCTGACATATACACTCCCCCTTCATGTATGTGTATGTGTGTATCTACAGCTATGTGTATATATATGTGTATAATTATGTGTATACATGCATAGGTATGTATATATACACATACAGTTTAAGCAATTCAGACCATAGCTATACATATATCTACATACACACATATGCATATATATACCTATCCACATTTACAAATATAGAGAGAAGATTGGTATGCGTATATTCCTACAGTGCTCTCTTATGGTATAGTAATTTCCATCACATTTTTGGAATGAGAAATCACCTATTGTGTAGGTAACTTGGGCAGGGAGACCAGTTAGAAACAGTGGCAATGGGACAGGCAATGCCACCCTGGGCTAGGACCACAGGTGTTCATGTGGGGAGAAGAAAATGGAACCAAGAAATACTTATAAGGTAGATACATCTCAAATTAATGCCGGATTAGTTGGGATGGAAAGAAAAATGACCTCCAGGTTTCAAGCCTAGGCTGTAGGTTCTCCAATTGGGGCAGGGAGTAGTTTGGGAGGAAATATGAGATCTCCATTTTGGGGCATGTTGATTTGAAGGAAACTGTCTAGGACAGCCAGGTAGAGATACCCAAGCTTATGCCTACTACTCCATTAGTTTCCGTTAATGCTCATTTTTGTCCATTATTTTTTTCTGCTTGGAATATAGCCACCTTAGCTTCTAGCACTGACCAATCTTGAGCCACCTTTCTAGGCCCAGTTGAGGTCCTACACTTCCAAGAGACCTTGTAGCCCACTTTTCTACTGACCTCCAACTGTACTTGCTATCTGCATTATCTTTAGAGCAAAGACTTGAAGGCTTTTATGTTGCTATCTACTTGTTTTATCTCACAGGTGAAATTCACCTACTTATTCATTCAGCGAATATTTAGTGTAAGCATCCACATGTGCCGTGCTAGGTGATGGGCACACAGATAACTCAGACATGGTCTCGGCTCTTAAAAAGTTGACTATCCACTGGAAGAGGAGATGATGCAACATAAGCAAGTTACTCCATGCCCTTGAAGGAACATAAGGTTCGTTCTCTTCTTTATTGTTTACTCTCATGGTGGCTTGCTCAGGCTGCATGCAGAGCCAAGCCTCAACAAACAGCATATCAACTGGCAGACTATCCATTCTAGCTTGCAGAAGAGAAATTCCATAGCAAACCCTGGGGGATGAAATCTGATCTCTCTCTGAGCCATCCAAATTCACTTCATACACAATGTGAGTCGTGACAGTGTATAATGCCTGTCCCTAAAATGTGGCTTTCATCTGTGTGGTCATGTTCCTCCTGCTGTGCTCACACCCCAAAAGAGGCAAAATCTTCTAAGAAGCTCCAATATGGTGGCAATGTTTTGCTTTTCTAGAGTGGATTTGATTTTTCACAGCAGTTACGAGGCATCTCAATCATGGCAGGCAAAGACCTTTTTCACTCAGAAACATACAGCATGAGAAGCTACTTGACAGCATTGTGGGCAGCAGTGAACTGTCAGTCGGAAAGGATAATCGGTTACCTTCTGAGATCTGCCCTTAGCTAACTGCTTTGACTTGGGTAAGCCAGTAAACTGCTCCCTGCTTTGGGGTCTTAATTCATGAAAGAATATGGCTAGAGAAATGGGATTCCAGTACCCTTCATGTTCTTCTCCTTCTGGTTTCTTTCATGTGATTTTCTTTGTAAATGTCTATAATTAGTTTTCCAGAATGACAGTTAATCTGAATGAGTTGGCTTCTGCTCCAGTTGTCAATGGGAAGATATAGAAACTATCAGCTTTAGAAGTTAGGCAATATTTGAATATATTGTCTTGGAGATACTGTTTTCAACACATGAGAATGATTTATTGAGAAGGACTTAAGATGTGCCTGAGTTGGGTGACAACTTTGGATTGTTGCCCCAGAGCTCAAGGGCGTGCCTGTGAGAGTCCTCAACTGGCGTGATGGAAAAAGCTTTGGCTGTGAGATGGAAGACATCAGTCTTGGCCTTAGAACTTGCTACTGATGAGACTCAAGACAAGCTCTGAGACTCTCTAGACTCCAGTCTCTTTACTTACAAAATAAAGGCTTGATCTAGATTCTTTTCAATTTTCTCTCCAGCTCTAGCAGTCAACAATCTCTTGTAAACTATGTGTGTAAGTGTGGTTATGTGTGTGATTTGTGAGCAACGCTTTGTTTAAAGTTGCAAACTTTCTTAGTTTTCACAATAGTAACAATGTCTGACAGTTTCTCACATTCTGCAAACAAACAGCTTCTTGGCTTGTTTAGTGTAACACAGAATTGTGAAAAGCTCACAGGCTTTGAAAGCAGAGATATCTAGGGCCAAGTCTACCACTGACTGTCATGTCTTAACGGTGTGGTTCTTAGCATGTCACTTTTAATGGCAAAGTCTTACTTACCTCCTCCATTAATTGGACGTTGTCATATCATGGGTGTGTGTTCTTTTTTGTTGTGACAAGTGATTGGCACAGGTTTGCCACATGGTGACATGTTTAATAAGTAGTAGTTTTTATAATGTTTTCAGGCTTAATGAAAGCATTTAGTTTATTAATCAAAGACTAATGAACAATGCTGTCACCTTTTGGTTTATTCTACAACAAAAATAAGGTAACAACTTCCTTTCTTTCTTTCTTCTTTCTTTCTTTTTTTCTTTTTTTCTTTCTTTCTTTCTTTTCTTTTCTTTTTTCTTTTATTTTCTTTTCATTCTTTCTCTTTTTTTTTTTGAACAGGATCTCACTCTGTCACCCAGGCTAGACTGCAGTGGTGCAATCCTAGCTCACTGCAACCTTGAACTCCTAGGGTCAAAAGAGCCTCCCACCTCAGCCTTCTGAGTAGCTAGGACTACAAGTGTGTACTACCATGCCAGGCTAATTAAAAAAAATTGTAGAGATGAGGTCTTGCTATATTGCCCAGGCTGGCCTAAAACTCATGACCTGAAGGGATCCTCTCACCTCAGCCTCCCAAAATGTGAGGATTACAGGCATGAGCCACCATCCCCAGCGAGTAACAACTTCTTGATGTTGGAGAAAAACAAATATACAAACTCTGTGGGCTCAGTTTCTTCATTTATAAAATTAAGGACGCCCCAGATGATTCCTAAGGCCTCTTTATAATTTTTTGTCTGGCTCATAAACTGTATCTGGATATAATTCCAAAGTAATTCAAGGAAATAAATTCCAAAATGGGGTTTTAAGTAATAACAGCATCATTGCAATAAATTTAAGCATGACTACTTCAGAGGACAATACTCTTTTAAATGTGTGATTCAAGTCAAGTTATTTTAATATAAATAATATGTATTTAATGCCTACCTTGCTAGATTCCAGCAAGTGTCTTTGTTACATTTTGCAGCCACACCTTAGACCTGTGGGAAGAACAGTAAAGAACAGCAGGAAGAGATGGAGACGATATGAGGTAGAAGGTCAGGACAAAAGCAAGGTGATCTGGCAAAGCTGGCTCTGTCTTCCTCCCGGCTGGACAATGACTTGATTGCATTGTGTGCCTTACTTTACACAATACATATATTCCTGAAAGTAGCTTCAAAGCATTTTCAAATTAAATCATGTTTTCGGTGTAACACAGGCACGTTCTATTGAAACCACTCCCATGGTAAAATTTTTTGTAAAAAGAGACATTATTCTCTAATTCTAAATCTACATTGGATTTTCTTAAAGGAAAGTTCAACTCTAATTCTTTTCGTGGAGAGGAAAAGTGATGTCAAGCCACCCTGATGAGAGCCTGGTGTGGGAACAGCTTGTCTGGCCTCTTGGGATCTCTGGGGAAAGTAGATGGAGATGAGGAATAGACATGTATTCCAGAACTGGACTTCGAATGGGCCTTTGGCCAAACTTGGCCCAATTTCTCAACTGAGAGAAAGCACTGACCTAAGCTGAAGACTGATTCACAGTCAATCTGCTTTGGACACGTTGTCCTCTGCCAGGCAAGCCAGCGCCCTATCCCTGAGGCACTTGCTGGCCAGGGGAAGGACACGCTGGGAGAGGAAGCCTTGCTCTTTCCCCCTTTGCTGCATAGTTCCAGCTTTTGTGCAGCTCTCATATTTGGGGCTAGGGGGAGGAAGGGAGGAGAAGACTGGGAAGTGGGAGGAGGCGGACGAGGCCACCCATGAAGATGCAGGGAAAGCCAGGAAAGGCCAGGAGGGAGTCATTGCAGAAGAAGAGAACAATCTGAATGAACTTGGGGACAAAGGGGAAATAAGGAAGGGGTTCAGGGAAACCTCACAAACTAGATGGAAAAGAAGGAGGAAGGGGAAAGTCCCAGGACAGAAAGTAAACCGGGAAGAGACACAGAGGAGGGCTTCTCCAGGTGTGACCCACACCCCAAATTCAAACATTCTTGATTTAGAAAAATGTCCTGTGATTCATTCTCCAATGGGAAGTCCACTGTGTAGAAATTTTCTTTAACGATTTCTTCTTGACATGCTCCTGGAATTATAAGGAATTTGGGCATGAGAGCTCCTTTTCCAAAAAGATTCATGAGAAGACTTCTTCCTCCGTGGTGACGGCATTTGCAGGAACAGTTGAGTTAGGAATGGCCTGCAAAAATGTTGGTAGAGATTGAAGAGAGTGTTGGAGAGGAGGAGTGGTTAATATTCAAAATTCAGGTTTGTGTTTAATTTTGAAGTCACTGCTTTAGTTTCAATATCAATGTAAGGAATGAATGTAAGACCTGTGTAAATGGGATACCAGGTTCAAAAATCCAGGCAGCTCCATCCTGGGGAGAGCACAAACACATGGGCCTCACAGATAATTCAAATGTTGACTTCACTATTCCAGTTGTCAAAGCAGTTCTGAGCAAAAACAAGACTGTTTGTAGGGACTTTAGTTCTTTTGCATTATCTGTCTTCCTGTAGGTAGAGTCATTAGGCAGAAGAAACTAAGAGGAGTA
Source organism: Chlorocebus sabaeus (assembly GCF_047675955.1). NCBI lineage: Eukaryota > Metazoa > Chordata > Mammalia > Primates > Cercopithecidae > Chlorocebus > Chlorocebus sabaeus. Next base: position 60,404,824 of record NC_132921.1, on the reverse strand, counting down.
GAATCAGATGGGTTAAGTAACCCATGCATTATGTAAACAATTTTTGGCCCATAACCAAGGGTGAGCCAACATATTAATATTTAACCACTAAGTCATAGGATTGACCAATCAGATTCGGCCCTGGACATAAACAGCCCCAGTCAGCCCTGGAGATAACATTCCCATGGCAACTGACTATTCTTCACTGAATGGTTGGCAACACTAATGCACTTACTCATTTAGGATTATTTGTTTAATGTCTGTCTTCCCCTCCTGACTGTAAGCCTATTGAAGGGTTTCCCTAGCGTGTTGTGGGTGCTCAATAAATAACTGTTATCTAAGGACAAATACCACACCCCTGAGCCAGATGGAAGACATCTCCCCTCATGGTGTTGTGGCTAATTCAGAAGCGGCATAGAGTCATGAAAAAGTGCTTCACATCAGGACAGCAGCTCTGATCCTGCCCTGGCTTTGCTTTTCTCTCACTGTGTGACTTTGGACAAGTCACCTACCCTCCCTCTACCTCTGACTCCTTTGCTATGAAATGACAGGATTGGATTTGATGATCTCTGAGGCCGATTTCAGCTCTAATACTCAGTGGTTCAGCATACCCATAAAGTGGACAGCGGAGGTTTATTTGTGACCCAAACAGAATGTGAGGAACTGAAAAAAATGCCAAAGACCACTTTAGAGGAAAAGTGGAAACAAGGTTTTGTGTGAAATATGCTTGGCTTGCACAATGCAAGTGATTCTTTTGTGAGAGCGGAAGGCCATAGGGTGTAGTTACTTAATCTGCCACTGAGCTTCCTGGGCAGCCCAGGCCAAGCTAAAGATACCTATCACTCTTGTTCAAGGTCCGTTTCCTACTGAGTTGTCACACTGTTGAATTATTGTTGAGTTGAAGTCCAAAAGGGGAAATATTTTGCAATCTAGAGTTGGACCCTGGAGCTATACAGCTATGATTACTGATACAGATTTTCCCAGAAAAACCACAGTGCACCAAGGTCATACCAAGGAGCCCTCATACTTCTGTATGCTACTGTCAGCTTACTCTGCTAGCGGTGCTGAAGTTCCATGAACATTTTCCCCAGTGAGCAAGTAAAAACCTTTCATTTTGCCTCTTCCTGAACCATTTTTTAAAAAAAGTTTTTATATGAAATAAATTTTTACATTAGAAAAAGACACAAATAGTATTTATTTTTTAAAATAAAATTTAAAATATGATGTGTATATTTAAGATATACAACATTATGTTATGGGATACATATAGATAGTAAAATGGTTACTATAATAAAACAAATACATTCAGCATCTCACATAGTTATCCCTATCACCCTCCCCCTTTGTTTAGTAAGAGCAGCTAAAACCTACTCATTTAGCAGGAATCCTAAATGCATAAAATTTTATTAATTATAGTCCTCCTGTTGTACATTAGAGCTCTAGGCTTATTCATTCTAATATATGCTACTTGATATCCTCTGACCTACATCTCCCCATTTTTTCCTCTTTTCCGCAACCCCTGTTAACTACTGTTTTATTCTCCGTGTTTGTATATTTGAGTTTACTTTTGGTTTAGATTCTACAGACAAGTGAGATAAAGTGAGATAAAATGTTTTTCTTTCTATGTCTGGCTTATTTCATATGGCATAATGTCCTCCAGTTCCATCCATGTTGTGGCAAAAGGCAGGATTTCCTTTTTTAAGGCTGAATAACATTCTATTGGATGGATAACTAGATGATAGATAGATAGATAGATAGATAGATAGATAGATAGATAGATAGATAAAAGAGTGTCCTGTGTACTGAGTCAGAGGACACATATATCTGTTTCTTTATCCATTTGTCCATTGACGGACACCTAGGTTGTTCCCATGTCTTGACTATTGTGAATAATGCTGCAACAAACATAGGCATGCAGATATCTTTATAAGGTGGTGATTTCATCTCCTTGGGTATATAAACAGAAGGGGGATTACTATGGTAAATGGTCATTCTATTTTTAATCAATTAATTTTTTGAGACAGGGTTCACTTCATTGCTCAGGCTGGAGTGCAGTGGCATGATCATGGCTACTGCAGCCTCAGTCTCCCATGCTCAAGTCATCCTCCCACCTCAGCCTCCCAAGTAGCTAAGATTACAGCCATGTGCCACCATACTGGGCTAATTTTTTAGTTTTTTATAGAGATGTGAACTCACTATGTGGCTTAGGTTTTTCTTAATTTCTCTAGGAACCTCCATATTGTTTTCCATAATGGTTGCACCAATCTACATTTCCACCAACAATGTACAATTGTTCCCTTTTCTTCACACCCTTGATGACATTTTTTATCTCTTGACTTTTATGATTATCATCCTAATGGACATGAGGTGAAATAAACTTTTAAAAAAACCTTTTTTTACTAAATGTATCTCTGTCTAAAAAGCACTTTAGGAAGAAGGACATATTTGTCTGCACAAAAAGAATATCCTGTGTACTAGGTCGAAGGATGATAAGACCAAAGCTCCTTGGATCTTAACACAGATGCTTTTATGACTATTGTTAGCTTTTAAACTCCTGCCATCCTCAGAGAGCCTATGATACTGATGAAGAAAGAATTATAACATGACGGGTTCAAAGATCCCAGGACAGGTATCCAAAACCCCAGTTTCCCAACCAGTTGGGTGTATTCCTCTAAACAAATCCTGGCCTCTCTGAGCCACTGTTGACTCCCATGTGAACCATTCATCCAGGTGCCCAGAAGCTCTGGGTTCTGCGGAGCCTTAGAAGTCCAGGTAGGAGGCAGGTGGAAAGAGAGAAGAACCAAGAAACAGATGGGGTTCTGGGTCCCTGGAGCCAGAGCTCTACTTTTGTCTTTTATACATGTCCAGGGTCTGCTAAAATGTCATTGAAGAAAAGATTCTGCTGTCTATAAAGGGTTTGAAAGCACAGGACTAGATGACCCCTAAAGACACTCTTAGTTCTTTTAAAAAAAAAAAAAAAAAGGTCCTCTGGGTTCATGTTCACATAAACTCACAAGCTCAGGAACACACACACATACACACACACACTCTCATGCTTACACACACCCTCCACTATAAAAACATACAAGACTGGTTAACAGTTCATGAATCGTGCTGAGAAGTTAATTCAGATGTCCTTCTCTCTGAATGCTCTGCTGTCCTCTGTAGGTCCCCAGGTCCTGCTGGGAGTTGGGGAAGCACTGTGTGTGACCGAGTCTTCAGCTGAAAATGAAATCAGTTAGAGCTAAGTGAAGCTTCGAGCTCATCTGTCCCCTGCCTAACTTTATGTATGATGAATGCAAGACCTGGAAAAGGGAGTGACTTGCCCAAGGTTATATAACTAGCTGGTGGCAGAGCCACCATTAGGGGTCACTTCTCCTAATCCCAGCCCAGTGTCCTTCCCACCATACTATGCTCTTGAAAAATGATGGAATGACTGAATATTCTGTATTGATAGACTCTAAAATAAAAATATTTCCCACCCATCTCTGTGGCATGGGTAGATCATCTTCAGAGTTATTAAGACTCTCCCCTACCAAAAAAATACCATACACACACACATGCACACACACACACACACACACACACACACACACACGCACTTTGTCAAGGGGATAAGGGGTAATGAAAAACCCTTGGCAAGTGGATACTTCAAAGCTGTAGAGAGTTTATCTGAAGAAGACTTTGAATAGAGTGCAATGTTTTATGAGTTCTCCTAATCCCCCAGTAAATGTGCCTTGCTGAATAAGCAGAAACATTTTTAATGACTGCTAAAGAGTTATAGACACAGGCCTGTGACTGGGTGTTAGAGCAGGGTTTCCTAGGACCTTTAGTCTCCTGCACTCCAGGACTGGAAGTGGAATTTATTTCTATGCCACTGGTTCTGAGCTAATAAATTTAGAGCCCAAGGCTCTTTCTTCTGAAGGTTGGTGGCCCCTTACTGTTTACTCAGTGCTAGCAACTGCTACTTCTACCACCACTAATTATCTCTACCTCTATTGCCACCACTAAGAATGTCCTTTTAGCTCATTTTAGCCTCACAGTATCCCAGAGAGGTGTGTCGTATATGAGTTTAAAATCCCTTCTTCAGGTAGGAAGAGAATAGTGTGCTAGCAATTGAGATGGGCTCAGTACACTTTGTAGAACTCGAGCTAGGAAAGGAAACTGAGTTTCAGGAAGTCCAGGGGAGCCAGGTCAAAGCGTAAGAGATGAGAGGCCCAGAGAAAGAAAAGGCCTACAGCCCTCATGCTTCAAAGTCCTGAGAAGAAGACTGAGGTCAGGACACATGCTGGACAGCTACGGGGCTGTCAGGGCATCAAAGCCAGGAAGCCAGATGCTGCCTTGGAGCTGGAGGCTCTCTCAGCTCTGTTCTGCACTATCCCTGCCTCTCCTGCTTCTGGGGCCTCTGGGTAATTCCATCTCAGGCAGCAGCTTCAGTCGGGTTGGAATTTTAAGAATTTGTCCAGTAATTTGCAGCTTACTATCCGGGGGTGGAATGAGTAAAATGCGGCATTTTCAGGGCAGATTTTAGAGTCGAGGCTATAAACCCAAGAGCTATGACGTCCTGGGTTCTCCTTCAGGAGTCACACTGGGTCTCTTAAACTTACCCTCTCTTTTGCAGTAGCCCCAAGTGGAGGGGTTCATTTCATGTCCTATGTCTTATACCCCTCTTGATAATTAAAACTCATTTTTAGGAGATGGGAGATTTAATTGTTACTTTACCACTGTGTAGATTTCTGTGACATAAAGGCAAGTCTAGCATGGCTTAACAAAACCCACCAAAGAACACAGGACAAAAGAAGGTACTGAACACACAGAGTGAAGTGAACCCAAATTGCTATGGTCTCTACCTTCTGCATCAAAGAAGACAAAACAGGAATTGGGGAGAGTCAAGGTCAGGATGGGCATGGACTCTTCCAAGGATAAATATGTAGAGAAGAGTTGAATGATGAAATCAAAATTCAGAAAAGGGAAAAACACATTTTTCAAAATAACAAGTTTCCAAAGCTATTCATGTAGGATATCTGATTTTTTTGAGTGGACATTTAAAACAAAAATCAGAAAAAATGACAACATATTTCTACCCAGACTAAAAATGTTCTCGTGTCCTTTCAAACTTCTTCCATCCTCAGGACTGGTAAATCTTTGTACCCTAAAATGGGTTGGAAGGAAAAAAGCAATGACTCATATCCCATGCTGAAAGCTTGATGATTTTCAAGACAAGAAAAGGCTGTGGGAAGTCTCAGAGTCCAGGAACAAAAGGCAGACAAATATTTTGGGAGTGAGAGGAGAAGCAGAGACTGCTGGAGGGAAAAGAGAAAAGAGAGTATTAAGAAGAAGAGAAGGGAATCCACATCGAATACTTTTTATTAGTCAAGGAAGATTTTCACAAAGATTCCTTAAAGACAGTAAGGCCCTACACTTGCAAATAAGGCAAGAATAATGAGCTAATCTGAGAGACTACATTCAACTTTCCAACCCTCAGTACAACTCTGTAAAGTCTAACATTGAGAACGTCTTAAAAGTTCTGGATATGTGTCTCCTAGGACCAATCGCCCATGTTATGACGACTAAGTTACACCTAAGATATTTTAAGTATGGATCTTGGAAAGGTGGCTGTTTTGTCAAGAGACGAATCCAGAGGGTTTTTGTAGAAGTGCTTTAGTGAAATAACCACATTGAAAATATGTTCCAAGGTCACCTACTTGTTCTGCAGAGTTATTTAGCTCTATTGGGGGCTTCAAGGTGGAAACATTGATATTATGTCAATTGTATTAGGTAGACACTGTTGTGCGACAAATTTTAAAATGTGACCCAACTCTATGCTGTGTACAAGAAACTCATTTTAAAATGAGTTAAAAGGTTAAAAGTAAAAGAATGGAATAAGGCAGGTTAAAAGTAAATGGAATAAGGCAGGTTAAGAGTAAAAGAATGGAATAAGATGTATTATGCAAACACTAATCAAAGCAAAGCAAAAGTGGCTATATGTTTTTTTCCTCTGTTCTTTCTTTTTTCTTTTACTTTAAGTTCTGGGATACATGTGCAGAAAGTACAGGCTTGTTACATAGGTATACATGTGCCATCGTGATTTGCTGCACCTATCAACCCGTATCTAGGTTTTAAACCCCACATGCATTAGGTTTTTGTGCTAATGCTCTCCCACCCCTTGACCCCCACCCCTTGATAGGCCCCAGTGTGTGATGTTTCCCTCCCTGTGTCCATGTGTTCTCATTGTTCAACTCCCACTTATGAGTGAGATCATGCAGTGTTTGCTTTTCTGTTCCCATGTTAGTTTGCTGAGAATGATGGCTTCCAGTTTCATCCATCCTGCAAAGGATATGGACTCATTCTTTTTTATGGCTGCATAGTATTCCATGATGTATATGTGAAAAGTGGCTACATTAATATAACATAAAATAGACTTCAGAACACAGAAAATTATCAGAGATATAGAGGGACACTATATAATGAAAAAAAGGGCCAATTCACAAAGAAGACACAGCAATCTTGAATGTGTGTGCACTAAACAAAAGAGCCACAAAAATAGATGAAGCAAAACCCAAAAGAACAGAAAGAGGAAATAAGCAAATCCATAATTATAAATGAAGACTTGAATGCTTACCTTAACAATTGACAGAACAACTAGACAGAAAATCAGCAAGGATATAGAAAAAGTCAACACTATAACAAATAGGATCTAATTGATATTTATAGATTACCACCGAACAGCAGGAGAATCACATTCTTTTCAAGCCCCTACATAACAATATCAAGATAGACCACATTTTAGGCATAAAACAAAACCCAACACATTAACATAACATTAACAGAGTTGAAATTATTAAGAGTGTGTTATCTGATTACAATGGAATTGAGCTTGAAATTAATAACAGAAGCATAACAGGAAAATCTCCAACACTTGGGAATTAAACAACACACTTCTAAATAATCCATGGGTCAAAGAGAAAGTTGCAAGGAAACTTTAAAAATACATTCAACTGAATAAAAATGAAAATATAATGTGACAAAATTTGTGAGGCATGGCTAAAACAGTGACGAAAGTGACCTTTATAGCACTAAATACATACATTAGAAAAGAGGAAAGGTCTCAAATTAATCATCTATGTCCCTGTCTCAAAACCTAGAAAAACAAAAGGAAATAAACTCCAAGCAGAAGGAAGAACATAATAAAGATACAATCAGAAATCTATGAAATCAGAAAAAAGACAGAGAAAATCAACAAAGCCAAAGGCTGGTTCTTTGAAAAGATTAATATAATTGACAAATCTCTAACATGATTAAGAAAGAAAAAAGATTAAAATACAAATTACCAATATCAAGAGTGAAACAACGGATATCAATACAGGCCCTGCAGACATCAAAGATTAATAATGGCTATTACAAGCAATTCTACACACATAAATTTAACAACTTAGACAAAATGGACCACTTTCTCAAAGAACACAAACTACCAATGCACCCAATACGGAACATACATAATTTGAATAGAACTACAACTACTAAGAAATTGAATTCATAATTTATAAACCTCCAAGAAATAATCTCCATCCCCAGATGGTTTCACTGGAAAATTTTACTAAATGTTTAAAGTAGAATGAACACCAATTATGCACAATCTTTTCTATAAAATACAAGACAAAAGAATACTTTCAATTCATTCTATATAGATATAATTACCCCGATTTTTTTAAAAGTAAGTTTAAAAAAAGAAAGAAAGAAAAAGAAAATTACAGACCAATATCCCTCATGAATATAGTTGTAAAAATCTAGGTCAATAGAATTCAGCAATATATAAAACTTAATACATACACACACATTTATAATTATAAACTATGAACAAATGGAGTTTATGCTAGGGATGCACAAATGATTTAACATTTGAACATCAAAATCTATCAGTGTAAATCACTGTTAACAGGCTAAATAAAAAAGAGCATGATAATGTCAACCATGCAGAAAAATCATGTGACAAAGTTCAATATTCATTTATTATAAAAACACTAAAACACTATTTATCATAAAAACATAGACACTTGTTCAATCTCATAAAGAGTTTCTATAAAAAGACCTACAGCTAACATTATACTAATGTTGAAAGACTAAACTTTCCCCTAAAATTGGAAATAAGGCAAGCATATTCACTCTCACCACTCTTATTCAACACATTGCTGGAAGTTGTAGCCAGTGCAATAAGGCAAGAAGAGGAAATAAAAAGCATGTAGATTGGAAAGGAAGAAATATAATTATCTCTGTTTGCAGATGACATGATTATCTAAGTGGAAAATCCCAAGGAACCTACCACTTATTAGGACCTCTTGGACCTAGTAAGTGAAGTCAGCAAAATCACAGGATGCAAGATAAACATACAAAATTCAATTGTATTTTGATATACTATCAATGAGCACATAGACAGTAAAATTAAAATACAATGCCATTTATGATTTCTCAAAATAAAATATTTAGGTATAAATCTAATCAAATGTCTACAGGACTTATATACTGAAACTACACAATGCTGGTGAAAGAAATCAAATATCTAAATAAATGAAGGAGCAGGATGTCAATTTTCTTTAAATTGATATATAGGTTTAATGCACTTCATATCAAAATCCCAGCAACACTCTTTATAGAAATAGACAAGAGTATTTGAAAATTTACATAGAAAAGCCTATAGTCTATTTCAAGAGTTATTATATAGCGATAGTAATCAAGACTATATGGTATTGTTGAAGAGACAATGATATATATCAATGGAACAAAACAGAGAACCCCAAGATAGACCCATGTGAATATGCCCAAGTGATTTTTCAGAAGAGTGCAGAAGCAATTCAATGGAGGAAAGATTTTTTTCAACAAATGGCACTGGAGCAATTGGATATCCACAAGCAAAAATAAATAAATGAACCTCTGCTGGGCGTGACAGCTACACCTGTAATCCCAGCATTTTGGGAGGCCAAGGCAGATGGATTACTTGAGGCCAGGAGTTCGAGACCAGCCTGGTCAACATGGCAAAACCCTGTCTCTACTAAAAATACAAAAATTAACCGGGCTAATTTTAAAATTACAGGTGGCACACACCTATAATCCCAGCTACTCTGAAGGCTGAGGCACAAGAATCTCTTGAATCTGGGAGGCGGATGTTATAGTGATCCAAGATCGCACCACTGCACTCCAGCAGGCCCACAGAGCAAGACTCTGTCTCAAAATAAATAAATAAATACCTCCGTCTTATGTAGTAATTAATACAAAATAGATCACAGATTTAAATCAAAACATGAATCTATAAAATTCAGAAAAAAAAACAAAAGAAAAATTCTAAGCAGAGTGTTTACACTTAACATCATACACATGATCCATGCAAGGAAAAATTGATAAACTGAATCTCATCAAAATTAAACTGTTGCTCTGCAAGCTATGGACTGGAGAAAATATTTGCAAACCACATGTATGACAAAGGGCTAGTATCTAGAAAATACAAAAGATTCTCAAACACAGCAATTAAAAAAATCAAGCAATCCAATTAGAAAATGGGAGAAAGGTATGAAGAGACACTTCACCAGAGAGTGTATACAGATGGCAAATAAGAATATGAAAAAAATGTCCAAAATCATTAGCTATTAGGGATGTGCAAATTAAAACCATAATGAGGTGCCACTACTCACCTATCAGAAAAACAAACATTTAAAAATAGTGAAACACTAAATGCTGGTAAGAAAGCAGAGAATGGAGATCACTCATGCTTTGCTGGCGGGGATATAAAATGGTACAGTCACTCTGGAAAATAGTTTGGTAGTTTCTTAAAAACCTAAACATGTAAGCTAGCAGTTGTACTCCTGAGCATTTATCCCGGAGAAACAAAGACTTATGTTTACATAAAAACCTGTTGATAGCAGCTTTATTTGTATTAGCCCAAAACTGGAAACAACCCAGATATTTGTCAAAGGATGAATGGTTAAACAAACTGTGGTACATTCATACATGGAAGTGTCTCAATAATGAAATGAACAAACTATTGATATACACAACAATCTGGACAAATCTCTAGAGAATGATGCTAAGGGAGAAAAGCCAGTCCCTAAAGATCACAGACATTATTATTTCATTTATACAACATTGTTTAAATGACAAAATTATAGAAATGGAGAACAGATTAGTGGTTTTCAGGGGTTAAGGAGTAGATGGGTACAGATGAGGAGTTAATGTGGGCTACAAAAGGACAATCTGAGGGAGGCTTACGGTGATATTCTGTAACTTGACTACATCAACATCAATTTCTCAGTTGTGATATTATGCCATAGTTTTGCAAGATGTTACCATTGGAAAATGGTACATAAGCGCTCTCTGTATTATTTCTTTCAGCTACATATGAATTAACAATTATCTCATAATAAAAAGTTTGATTTAAAAAAGTTATTTCAACTTATGATAGCTCCAAAAAACATAAAATGCAAAGAATAAATTTAATGAAAGATAGGAAATACTTCTACACTGAAAACTTCCAAATGTTGTTTAGTGGAATTAAAGAAGGCCTAAATAAATGGAGAAATATACTATGCTCACGGGTAGAAAAAGGTAATGTTGTTAAAATATCAACTTTTCTGAAATTCATTCATAAAGTCAGCGCAACCCCAATCAAAATACAAGCTGATTCTAAAATGCATAGAAAAATGCAAAGAAACAGAATAGCCTAAACAATTTTGAAGAAGAACATTTGAGAATTTCCAGTCTCACTGTAAAGCTACTATAATCAAGATAATGTGACTTTAGTGTAAGAATAGCCATATAGGCTGGGTGCGGTGGCTCACACCTGTAATCCCAGCACTTTGGGAGGCCGAGGTGGGTGGATCTTAAGGTCAGGAGATCGAGATCATCCTGGCTAGCACGGTGAAACCCCGTCTCTACTAAAAATACATAAAAAAAAAAAAAAAATTAGCCAGGTGTGGTGGCAGGCACCTGTGGTCCCAGCTGCTCAGGAGGTTGAGGCTGGAGAATGACATGAACCTGGGAGGCAGAGCTTGCAGCGAGCTGAGATCGTGCCACTGCACTCCAGCCTGGGCAACAGAGTGAGACTCTGTCTCATAAAAAAAAAAAAAAAAAAAAAAAAAAAGAATAGCCATATAGATTAATGGAACATAGCAAATCCAGAAATGAGCAGACACATAAATGGTCAACTGACTTTCAAAAAATGTGCCTACATAATTCAGTGAGAAGAAAGACTATTTTAAACACATTTTGTTGGAAGAACTGGATATCAAATGGGAGGAAATGTCTCCAATTCCTACCTCACACAATATGCAGAAATGACCTAAAATGGATACTAAAATCTTAAAATATAGTTAAATTATAAAACTTCTATAAGAAAACATAGGAAAAAATCTTGGCAACCCTGGATTAAGCAAAATATTTCTTAGGACACAAATAGCACTAACCAACATGGAAAAAATGATAAACTGTATTTCAAAATGTAAAAAACTTACTCTTCAAAAGATGTTATTAAGAAAATGAAAAGGCAATCCACAGTCTGGGGTAAAATAATTGCAATGCATGTATTTGACAAAGATATGTATCCAGAATATATAAATAGCTCTTATAAATCATTAGTAAGAGGACACACAACCAATTAAAAATGAGCAAAGGGTTTGAACAGATGCTTCTCAAAGGAAATTATACAAAAGACCAATGAGCACACGATCAGTTGCCCAATATGATAAATCACCAGAGATACACAAATTAAAACAATGATAACATACCACTATACACCCACTAGAATGACTAAAATTAAGAACAAATAAACAAAAAAAAACCAGACAACTCCAAGTGTTGACAAGGAGGTCTCCTAAATGGCTGGTCAAAATGTAAAATGTCATTACTACTTTGAAAAACAGCTTGACCACTATTTAAAAAGTTAAACATACACTTACCATGTGACTTAACAATCTAATCAAGTGTACTTACCCAAGAGAAAGAAAAATATCTGTTTATACAAAGACTTGCACATGAGTACTCATAGCAACTAATTCATAATAGCTGTAAATTGGAAACAACCCCCAAAACCAATAAGAGTTGAATGGATAAACAAATTGTGCTATATCCATACAATGGAATACTACTCAGCAATGAAAAGAAACCAATTGTTGATAGATGACACACGAATCTAAAAAACATTATACCAGGTAAAGAAGCTAGACACAAACTACACAGTGTATGATTCCATCTAAAAAGGCTAAACTGGCCGGGCGCGGTGGCTCAAGCCTGTAATCCCAGCACTTTGGGAGGCCGAGACGGGCGGATCACGAAGTCAGGAGATCGAGACCATCCTGGCTAACCCAGTGAAACCCCGTCTCTACTAAAAAATACAAAAAACTACCCGGGCGAGGTGGCGGGCGCCTGTAGTCCCAGCTACTCGGGAGGCTGAGGCAGGAGAATGCTGTAAAACCCGGGAGGCAGAGCTTGCAGTGAGCTGAGATCAGGCCACTGCACTCCAGCCTGGGCGACACAGCGAGACTCTGTCTCAAAAAAAAAAATAAATAAAAATTTAAAAAAAATAAAATAAAATAAAATAAAAATTAAAAAATAAAAAATAAAAAATAAATAAAAAGGCTAAACTAACTCATAGTGACAGAAAAGGAGGCCTGGTGTGGGTGTCAGGAAGATGGGTTGGCAAAGGCCTCAGATCAACTACTGTCCACAGTCAAAGGTGAAAGAGTTGACCGTAAGGTGAGACAGGAAGATTTTTAGGGGTGATCTAAATGTTATATATCTAGATTGTGGTGGTGACATGGGTACATAAATTTGTCAAAACTTATTGAATTGCATACTTAAAATGAATGCATCTGATTGTACTACATCATTGTATGTAAATGATCCTGGAACCCTACCTCACACCAAACACAAAAATTAATTTGAAATGGATCATAGATCTAGATGTAAATTCAACCTATCAAACTTCTAGGAAAAAAAATAAACCAAGAGAATAATCTTTATGAGTTTTGTCAGCAGATTTTTTGGGGACACAAAAGTCACTAAAAAGGGGGGAAATCAATTAATTTAAGTCTCCCCAAAAAAATCTTTCTCTTCTTAAATCAGTAGTTATAATCCTAGCAGCACATTTAAGTCATCTGGAGAGTATACAAATAAAAGCAAAATACCCATCCCAGACTAAATAACTGAATCACAATATCTGCTTGAGAAACACTGACTTAAAGTTTGGACTCTATTGATTTTCAAAGCACAAATGTGCCTCACAGAGAGGTTGTGTATCCTTACATCGCTAATGTATGAAATATTTTTTTTGCATATGAATACATAAATGGAAAAAGCAAGTTGCATATACACATATTAATTTATTCAATTTGATTATTATGTATCAGGGACAATGTTAGATGCTTAGTTACAAAAAGACTCAGACACAATCCTTGGCCACAATTATAGGAAGAGTCAGAGTTCTAGGTGGGATAAAAGTTGTGCAAATATATGACGTGCATACACAAAGAGATAGATTTCATCTTGTGTGTCTAGAAGAGGAGTTGGCAAAGGCATTAGAGACGAAGAAGGGATTTCCATTAAGCCAAGTCTCAAAAGATGATTACGATGTGATCTGGTTGTCCTGAGAGGAGTTGGCAAAGGCCCTAGAGAAGAAGAAGGGATTTCCATTAAGCCAAGTCTCAAAAGATGATTATGATGTGATCTGGTTGTCCTGAGACAACTTGAAGACCACACCTCCCCAATCCCACACACATTTTTGTGCACATACAGGCAACATACATATTTTTCAAAATCCTAAGTAGCCATGCCTGCCTTATAGTTAACGTTTCAAAGATTCTTTCTCTACCCATTGTCCTGGATCAATATCAAAACAGAACGAAGAAAGAAGCTTAAGGGAAAAAAGCCAGTGCATCTTCAGATTGTTTCCATCTTTCTGACCTCAGGAGGTCCAGGGAGGTAGGAAGGACCTTTTCAAATGTTTCCTCATATTGTTCCTCTATTGTCCTCTCCAGCTGGTGAGCCCCAACATCGTGGATCTTAAAAAGCTAGTGAGGCCAGACAGAATTTCTGACAAGTGGCCATTTAAGTTCTTTAGTAACATTTCCTCTTACAATCTGAGCTCTTATCCTCTGACTTGTTTCCTTAAGTTTCTATCAAGCTCATCAGTCAAGTTAGTTGGAATATACTATTCCCATGCTTCTTCCTTTTTCTGTTAGAGAATAAGGTATATTATATAATTCCTTCATCTCCATAGAAATACAACAGCCTATCAGCAGTTTTGGAAAAACATCCCAACTGATTTTAGGGCATTGAGGCATTTGATGGGAAGAAGCTATCTACAAAAACAGTGAATGCTGTACAAACAGCAAACTCTACAGAGAAAGTTGGTATTTATAGATACTCGTTTATACCCCATGGCAAGACAGATAGATAGATAGATAGATAGATAGATAGATAGATAGATAGATAGATAGATAGATAGATAGACAGACAGAGATAGATAGATAGACAGACAGACAGAAATATATTGATACCTGTTTATCCATTGAGTCAAACAAATAAACACACATAGATTACAAAGGTCCTTTTCTCTTCCCATGCCTGAGGAGAAAGGAGGCCTGTGGTTTCCATAGATATGCATCACTCCTGAGAAGCACACTCACATCTTGTTTATATATTACAGCCTTCCGCTCCTTCACCAAATGTCTCCTGGCCTTTGCTCAGTGAGCCAATTGAGCTCCCAGAAAAATCCTTCATTCTTTCCCAACTGTGCCTCCCAAGACAGATGTTTTATATCAAGGACACCAAGTCCTGCCCTGAGGACTTAGCCAGCAAAAACTCACCAGAGGCCCTTGCCTTCAGGAGATGATGTAACCTTGGAGAGATGTGTGCTACAATCTCCCTGCAAAGGCGGAAGACAGCGTGAACTCACAGGGGACCCAGGCCAGGGTATTGGGTGGGCCATCCCTCTCTGTTGTGATGAGTGGCTATAGTGTGTAAGTCAGCCTGGGAAAATGTCTGCTCAGTCCCAGGAGTGGATTCCACAGCTCTTTGGTTGACAGTTCAGTTCCCACCATCTTCTGCTTCCAAGTCTTCTTCTTAGGGCAATGCTGCAGGGTAAGTCCCTGTCCTGTTTTATTCAAGAGCACTCCTGGTATGGCACCACCATCTATGCAGAGAGCAAGGCTTCACGTGTCTCCAGGGTCTTCTGGTAAGTTGGATATGACAAATGAGAACCCAGCAGTCTGGGGACAGTGCTCGGAGCAGTGTAAAGGGCAGTCACATAGCCAAGTACTCTCCAGGGCAGGGCAGGCCTTGCCAGTCCTCACTCAGAGATATTTCACACCAGCCTTGTGTACAGCATGCTTAGCTCTCTGATTTCTGAGCCCCCAGCCATCACAAGTAGTCAAGTCTCAAGAGAGGCCGAGTTGGGAGATGGACCTAGCGACATTGCCCAGCACATAGTAGGCACTCAAAGCATATTAGATGAACAACAGAATGATCAAACAGCATCAAAAAGGCACAGCTAATAAGAATAGGGGGCCCAGGAAAACCAGTAAGTAAAATTGATGCTTTCGTGCCTGGGCCCTTTAGGACAAGGAAAAGAACTCAGGATTGCAAACTGCTAGTCTGAACTAGGGACTTCACATTTATTATCTGAGTCACTCATGTAGTCATCCTGGGAGGCGTTAGGAACACCCTTTTACAGATGCAGAGGTGGAAGCCTGGAGAAGGGAAGTGGTTCCCCCCAGGTCCTCCATCCAGTAAGGGGCAAGGCCTCAGTCCCAACAAAGCTCTACCTCTGTTGCAGCTCATAGCTCAGTTTCCTCAACTACAGAAAGGATACAGCTTTGCTTATCAAATGGGGTGGTTTTGAAAGCAACATATTTAAACTCTTTGGATTAAGACCCTATTAAATTTGAATATGGATCAGATCTAGGGAGAAGTTTACTTTTGTGCTATTCATAAAAGAAAAGGTTTAGAAAGCCAAGAACCGTGTAAACCACACTGCTGGGTGGGAGAATGTGAAAAGTATGTAAGCAAATAAACTGTCTCTAAGCACCTCAAACATAAGACTAACATTTATTTGCATATAGATGAGTGATGTGATTGCTTCTGCCTGGAACCATTTTTCACTTTTCTGACTTTTCCCCTTTTTTCCAACTAACTTTTATTTATCGTTCAAGTCATGCCTTAACTGTCACGCCCTGTGGGAAGCCTCTACTGACCCCAGCTCTAAGTGACTTACTTCTATTATACTATCCTGCATCCTCCACTATTTTAATTACTTGTTTTTTTATCTGTTTTCCTTTCCAGGCAGCAAATTCCACATTAACAGTAGCAACGATGTCCTTAGCACTTAACACAGTCCCTGGCACACTGCCAAAAGTACTTGTAAAATGAATATATGAAGGAATAAATGGTATGCTAATTACAAATCACAGGTTCCTCTAACAAACTTTTCCCAAACAAGTCACTAAGTAGATTGAATAGTCACTCCTTTAACTGCTTGTTCTCTCTCTGTGCCTTTTTCAACAACTTTTGATTAAATGCCTGCTGTTCATCAGATTCCATGTTAGATGAAATAGACACACTTATCTGCCCTATGTAACCCACTGCATCCTGTTCACATGTCTGTAGAGTGCCCATAATGCTTTGTAGCACTCATCTATTTACATGTTTTTCTCTACAACTAAAAGGCTATAAGCTCATAGAACTCAGAGTCAGGGTATTGTTCATCTTACATCACTAGAACCTGGCACAGTGAGTGGTAAAGAATAAGTACTTTATAATTGTATTTGGAGTAGTGAATAAAATATTTTAAATCGATACAGCCCTTTGGAAATCAGTCTGGCAAAATGCATTGAATACCTTAAAATACTTATATTGACTAATTCTAATATAACCTAAGTAAATCATTAAATCTTAAAAAAAAATGCGTATGTAAAAATATTTATCAATTATAGTAGCAAAACTTGGGAATGGGTTAAATGTCTATTTGTAAATAAAGGTTAAGTAATCTACCACACACATGTCTACACGCTGGAGTATTGTCCAGGCTTTATAAACGATGCTAAGGAAGAGCACAGAAAAGTGATCATGAAATCACTTCTAATTAAATAAAATTTAAGTATTAAAATTGTATTTTAAATACCATATGCATGTATTCATTTTTGAAAAAAATTAAAACAAGCTAATTACAGGAAACACAATACATGAAAGAAATAGACAAACATATCATGTGTTTGGTGAATGATCAATGGGCATTTTACTTTTATTTTCTTATGTGTTAAGTAATTTCCAATTTTTCTTAAATAAGTGTTCTTTTTTTTTTTTTTTTTTTTTTGAGACAGAGTCTTGCTCTGTCACCCAGGCTGGAGTGCAGGGGCACAATCTTGGCTCACTGCAAGCTCCGCCTCCCAAGTTCATGCCATTCTCCTGCCTCAGCCTCCCGAGCAGCTGGGACTGCAGGCGTCCACCACCACACCCGGGTAATTTTTTGTATTTTTAATAGAGACAGTGTTTCACTGTGTTAGCCAGGATGGTCTTGATCTCCTGACCTCGTGATCCACCCGCCTCGGCCTCCCAGAGTGCTGGGATTACAGGCATGAGCTACCGCGCCTGGCAAGTTTGCTCATTTTGTAATGAAAATAATGTCATTGAAGACTTCCATTTCCAACCATTACAGAGTAATAGGAACCAAAATTTGCCTGCCACCCTAAACAACTATAAGACTGAACAAAATACATGAAATAACAGTTTTAGATATTGAACAAGAAGTGGCAGAGAATAATCCAGGAGAAAAAGTAAACAAATGATGTAAGCACTAGGAATGCCCCAGCTCCAGGTCACAGCACAAGCAGAAGCAGCCCAGGCATAACCTGGAGGTCTCCCTGAGTTGAGGAAACAGAGTTCAGAGTTCAAGAGGCAAGAATTCTCAGAATAGAGCATGAGAGAGGAGAGAGCTTCACAGAGAGAGACAATCTCAGAGAGCTGAAGAGGATTTCCCTTGAGTCTTCTCAAGGGAAACTAGTAAAACTAAGGAAAGAATCACCAGAAAGGAGCAGGCTTTTCTTAATGAAGAATTGAAATTACTAATTCAATCTCTTATTATAGATCTATTCAGATTTTCTATGTTTTCTGATCATTTTTGGTAATTTGTTTTTTAAGGGCTTTGTCCATGCCACATAGGTTATCTAATTTGTTAATATACGGTTGTTCATAGTATTTCGTTATAATTATTTTATTTCTATAATATCAGTAGTAATGTCTCCTCTTTCATTCTAAATTTTAGTGAGTCTTGTCTCTGTCTCTCTCTCTCTCTCTCTCTCTCTCTCTCACACACACACACACAAACACATACCACCATCCATTTACCTGAATGTGAGTCCATTTTGTTGATGTTTTCAAAGAACCAACTTTGCGATTCATTGCTTTTGTCTATTGTTTTTCTACTCTATTCCATTCTATTCTATTCTAACATTTATTATTTATTTCCTTCTGCTTGCTGTAGGTTTAGTGTGCTCTTCTTTTTTTGGTTTCCTAAGGTAAAACATTAGGTTATTTATTTGACAATTCTCTCTTTTTTTAATACAGGTATTTGTAGCTATAAATTTCCCTCCATGCACTGCTTTAGCTGATTCCCTTAAGTTTTGCTATGTTGGAAAAGAAAAACAAATACCACATGTTCTCACTTATAAGTGGAAACTAAACATCAGTATACATGGGCACAAAGAGGGGATCAGTAGCCACTGGAACCTACTTGAGGGTGGAAGGTGGGAAGACAGTGAGAGTTGAAAAACTACCTATCAGGTACACTATGCTCGCTACCTGGGTGACAAAATCATTTGCACACCAAACCTCAGGGACACACAATGTACTCATGTAACAAACCTGCACATGTATCCCCTGAACCTAAAATAAAAGTTGAAAAAAAGAGATTTGGTATGCAGTGTCATCTCAAAGTACTTTCAAATTTTCTCTGTAATTTATTCTTATACTCATTGGTTATGAGAGTGTGTTCTTTAATTTCCACATGTTTGTGAAATTCTCAATTTTCCTTTTCTTACTGATTTTTAATTATATTTCATTATAGTTAAAAATACTTTACATGATTTCAATTCTTTTAAATTTTTTGATGTTTCAATTCTTTTAAATTTTTTGATGCCTAGCATATAGTCTATCCTGGAGAATGTTTCACGCATTATTGGTAAAAAAGTGTCTTCTGGTATTATTTAATAGAGTAACTTAGAGATGTCTGTTAGGTTGACTATTTGGTCTATAGTGCTGTTCAACTTTCATGTTTCTTTGTTGACGTTTTGCCTAGTTATTCTATCAATTATTAAACATGGTGGATTGAAATCTCCAACTATTATTGTTGAATTTCTTATTTCTCCTTTCAATTTTGACAATTTTTCTTCATTTATTTTGGTAATTTGTTGTTAGGTGCATATATGTTTACATTTGTTTAATCTTTCTTATAAATTGACCTTTTCAATATTCTGAAAATGTTCTTCTTTGCCTCTAGTTACAATTTTGTCTCAAAATTTATTTTATCTGATATGAGTATAGCCAGTCAAGTTGTCTATTGGTTTTTGTGTGCATGGTATATCTTTTCTCATTATTTTACTTTCAATCTATTTGTGTCTTGAATCTTAATTATATTTCTTGTATGTGGTTTATAGTTGGAATATGTTTTATTTGTATGCTTACTTTTAAAATCCATTGTGCCAATATCTGCTTTCCACTAGAGCACCTATCCCATTTACACTTAATGTAACAAATAGTTACATTATTGTAATTAATTAGAAGGTAGAATTTATGGCTGCCCCTTTGTTACATGTCTACATGTCTTATGTAATTTTTGTCCTCTATTTTTTCATTACTGCATTTTTTTTTGTCTCAAATAGGTATGTTCTAATGTACCATTTAAATTCCATTGTTCTTTCTTTTACCAAGTTTTTGTGAGGTGCTTTCCTAGTGTTATTCAAACCAGATAGGAAAAGTTTCTCCAAAATATATTTATAGTTTTATATGTACCCATGTAGTTATCCTTACTGATGCTCTTTATTACTTCATGTGGATTCACATTACCATCTAGCATTCTCTCATTTCAGCCTGAAGAACTTCCTACTCTTTCTTATAGGGAATGTATTTTAGCAACAAATTCTGTTACACTTTTCTATGTAATATATCAGTGTCTGCTTTATTTTTGAAGGATATAAAATTTTTGGTTAACTGTGGGGTTCCCCCTCCCATCCACCCCCAGCACTTAATAGATCATCCTTATGCCTTCTGGCTTCCATGGTTTCTGATAAGAAGTCAACTGTTAATCTTATCAAGGAGCTCTTATAAGTGATGACTCACCTTTCTCCTGGTGCTCTGAAGATTCTTGTCTTTGGTTTTGGCAATTTTATTATGATGCATATAGATGTGAATTTCTTTTAGTTTATCCTACTTGGAGCTTGTTGAGCTTTTTGGATATGCAGATTAATGCAGTTCATTAAATTTGCTAAAATTTCAACCATCATTTAAAAAATACATTTTTCGGCCAGGTGCGGTGGCTCACGCCTGTAATCCCAGCACTTTGGGAAGCCAAGACAGGCGGATCACGAGGTCAGGAGATTGAGACCATCCTGGCTAACACGGTGAAACCCCGTCTCTACTAAAAAAATACAAAAAACTAGCCAGGCGAGGTGGCGGGCGCCTGTAGTCCCAGCTACTCGGGAGGCTGAGGCAGGAGAATGGTGTGAACCCAGGAGGCGGAGCTTGCAGTGAGCTGAGATCCGGCCACTGCACTCCAGCCTGGGCCACAGAGCGAGACTTCGTCTCAAAAAAAAAAAAAAAAAATGTGTATATATATTTTTTTTCTTCTTTTTCTTTCTCCTCTTCTCTGGAATTCCTACTATGAATGTGTTGGCACACTTAATGGCATAAAATATTTGTTTCACAAATCTCTGGGAATGTATTCATTTTTCTTTCTATTCTTCAAAGTAGGTCATCCCAAACGACCTATCTTCAAGTTTGCTAATTCTTTCTTTTGCCAACTTAAAGTTGTTATTGAGCATCTCTACCAAATGTTTTGTTTTAGTTATTGATTATATTGGTCCATTTTCATGCTGCTGATAAAGACTTACCCCAGACTGGGCAATTTACAGAAGAAACAGGCTTGCAGTGAGCCGAGATCCCGCCACTGCACTCCAGCCTGGGCAACTGACCAAGACTCCGTCTCAAAAAAAAAAAAAAAAAAAAAAGAAAAGAAAAGAAAAGAAAGAGGTTTAATTGGACTTACAGTTCTACATGGCTGAGGAAGCCTCACAATTATGGCAGAAGGCAAGGAGGAGCAAGTCCCATCTTACATGGATGGCAGCAGGCAAAGAGAGAATGAGGAAGATGTAAAAGCAGAAACCCCTGATAAAACTATCAGCTCTCATGAGACTTAGTCACATTCATGAGAATAGTATGGGGGAAACTGCTCCCATGACTCAATTATCTTCCACCGGGTCCCTCCAACAACACATGGGAATTATGGTAGTACATACAATTCAAGATGAGATTAGGGCGGGGACACAAAGCCAAACTGTATCACTGACTTTTCAACTCCAGGTATTTAAATATAATTTCTATCTTTTTATTGACATTCTCCATGTGGTGACACATTGCTCTCATACTTTCCTTTAACTTTTAAAACATGGTTCTTTAGTTCTTTGAACATACTTATAAAAGCTGCTTTCTGTCTAGTAAGTCCAACATCTGGGCTAACTCAAGGACAGTCTCTATTGACTACTACTTTTTTTCCTCTTGTGTATGGATCATTCTTTTCTGTTTCTTTGTAGTTGTTACTATTTGTTTGTATAGTAGCTTTTCGAAACCTACTCTGTAAAGTCTGAATTTCTTATTATGAGCAGCCACTGAGGACTCTGCTCAGTTCTCTTAATGATCAATTATTGATTTGACAGAGATTTCCTTAAATGCCTTGAACCAATAAGTCTCCTACCCTGTGTGTGTTAGGTCACACCTTCAATGCCATAGCCTTCATTGCCTGCTTGTGTTAGACCTCAAGGTCATCCAGAGATAAGAGATTAGAGCCTTCTCAGGGCTTTCCTGGCCATGTACACAGCCTCACATATGTGCTTGGTCTTCTAGACCCCAGGAATATATTGGTGCTTTGAATATCTCATTCCCCAGATCTCTTACATTTACTTTATTTATTTTATTTTATTTTATTTTGTCCCCAACTGGTACAGACATTGCTCTAGACAGTTGTGACTTTAGATAACTGTACTGATTGTTTTTGACATATGTCCTTGGGATCAGGCTTTTCAGAGTGAACAAGGTTTGAGTCAGGTCAAATATTGACAAACCCTACAAACAGAGTTTCTCCAGGGAACTTTCATAGAGGTCAAACATTTTCCCTTTTTGAGGCACCCCAAAGCCATTTGATCCCTTCCATTGGCAATTAGGTTGCTGGTTTTCATGGGTACCATGGTTATGAAACTACTGGTCTTCAAGGCTATTGCAGAGCTGAGGAGAGGGAGATGGGACTAGAGCAGGTTAATGCCACAAATCTTGCTGTTTTCACTGAGATTCAGCCTTTCAAAAAACTAGATTGTTGCAAGACTTTGCTTAATTTCCAGAGTTCTGAAAATATTGATTTCAACAATTTTTTATGTTTTTTTTTTAGAACTTTTATTTTAAGTTCAGGGGTACAAGTCCAGGTTTATTTCATAGATAATACACAGGTAAACTCATGTCATGGGGGTTTGTTGTACAGATTATTTCATCACCCAGGTATTAGGCCTAGTACCCATTAGTTGTTTATCTGATCCCCTTCCTCCTTCCACCCTCCAACTGAGAGGCCCCAGTGTGTGTTGTTCATCTCTATGTGTCCATGTGTTCTCATCATTTAGCTTCCACTTATAAGTGAGAACATGCTGTATTTGGTTTTCTGTTGCTGTGTCAAGTCTGCTGAGGATAATGCCTACCAGTTTTATCCATGTCTCCACAAAGGACATAACCTCAGTCTTTGTTATGGTTGCAGAATATTCCATGGTGTACATGTACCACATTGTCTTTATTCAGTCTATCATAGATGAGCATTTAGGTTGATTCCATATCTTTGCTATTGTGAATAGTGCTGCAATGAATATATGTGCTCATGTGTCTTTATAATAGAATGATTTCTATTCTATTCCTTTGGGTATATACCCAGTAATGGGATTGCTGGGTCAAATGGTATTCCTGGTTCTAGGTCTTTGAGGAATTGCCACACTGTCTTCCACAATGGTTGAACTCATTTATATTCCCACCAACAGTGTGAAAGTGTTCCTATTTCTCCACAGCCTTGCCAGCATCTGTTGTTTCTTGACTTTGTAATAATCGCCATTCTGATTGGCACGAGATGGTATCTCATTGTGGTTTTGATTTGCATTT
The DNA here is from genome assembly GCF_047675955.1 of Chlorocebus sabaeus. Lineage (NCBI taxonomy): Eukaryota > Metazoa > Chordata > Mammalia > Primates > Cercopithecidae > Chlorocebus > Chlorocebus sabaeus. The sequence continues at coordinate 60,381,406 of NC_132921.1, read as the reverse complement.
TTCTAATAATCAGTGATGTTAAGCTTTTTTTCTAATTATTTTGGCCACATGTATGTGTTCTTTTGGAAAGTGTTTGTTCATGTCCTTTGCCCACTTTGTAATGGGTTTGTTTGTTGTAAATTTGTTTAAGTTCCTTATAGATACTGGATATTAAACCTTTGTTGAATGCATAGTTTGCAAAAATTTTCTCCCATTCTGTAGGTTGTGTGTTTACTCTGTTGATGTTTCTTTTAATATGCAGAAGCTCTTTAGTTTAATTAGATCCCACTTGTCAATTTTAGCTTTTATTGCAATTGTTTTTGGTGTTTTCCTCATGAAATCTTTGCCCGTGCCTATGTCCTGAATAGTATTGCCTAAGTTGTCTTACAGAGTTTTTATAGTTTTGTTTACATTTATGTCTTTAATCCATCTTGAATTAATTTTTGTATATGATGTAAAGAAGAAGTCTAGTTTCAATCTTCTGCATATGGCTAGCCAGATATCCCAGCACCATTTATGGAATAGGGAATCCTTTCCCCATTGCTTGTTTTTGTCAGGTTTGTTGAAGATCAGATCATTTCAGGTGTGCAGTCTTATTTCTGGGGTCTCTATTCTGTTCCACTGGTCTATGTGTCTTTTCTTGTACAAGCACCATGCTGTTTTTATTACTATAGCCCTGTAGCATAGTTTGAAGTCAGGTAGTGTGATGCCTCTAGGTTTGTTCTTTTTGGTTAGGATTGCCTTGGCTATTCAGGCTCTTCTTTGGTTCCACATGACTTTTAAAATAGTCTTTACTCGTTCTATGAAGAATGTCAATTGTAGTTTAATGAAAATAGTAATCAATATATAAATTGCTTTGGGCAGTATGGACATTTTAATGATATTGATTCTTCCTATCCATGAGCATGGAAAGTTTTTCTTTGTTTGTGTCATCTCTGATTTCTTTGAGCAGAGGTTTGTAGTTCTCCATGTAGAGATCTTACACCTCTCTAATTAGCCATATTCCTAAGTATTTTAATCTTTTTGTGGCAATTGTGAATGGGGGTTCATTCTCAATTTGGCTCTTGGCTTGATTGTTGTTGGTGTATAGGAATGCTAGTGATTTTTGCGTATTAATTTTGTATCCTGAGATTTTGCTGAAGTTGTTTATCAGCTTCAGAAGTTTTGGGGCTGAGACAATGAGGTTTTCTAGATATAGGATCATGTCATCTGCAAACAGGGACAGCTTGACCTCCTCTTCCAGTACTATGTTGAATAGGAGTGGTGAGAGAGGTCATCCTTGTCTTTTGCCTGTTTTCCAGGGGCATGCTTTCAGCTTTTGCCTATTTAGTATGGTGTCGGCCATGGGTTTGTCATAGATGGCTCTTATTATTTTGAGGTATATTCTTTCAATATCTAGGTTATTGGGAGTTTTAAACATAAATGAATGTCAACTTTTATCAAAAACCTTTTCTTCATCTATTAAGATAATCATGTGGTTTTTGTTTTTAGTTCTGTTTATGTGATGAATCATATTTATGGATTTGCATATGTTGAATCAACCTTGCATCCCAGGGATGAAGCCTACTTCATTGTGATGGATAAGCTTTTTGATTGCACCACATTTTCTTTATCCAATCCATCATTGATGGGCACCTGGGTTTATTTCATGTCTTTGCTATTGTGAATAATGCTATAATGAACACACGAGTGCATGTGTCTTTGGTAGAACAATTTTCTTTTGGCTATATACCCAGTAATGAGATTGCCTACTTTTTAATGAGATTGATTTTTCTTTCTTATAAATTTATTTAAGTTCCTTGTAGATTCTGCATATTAGGCCTTTGTCAGATGGATAGGTTGAAAAAATTTCTCCCACTCTGTAGGTTGCCTGTTCGCTCTGATGATAATTTCTTTTGCTGTGCAGAAGCTCTTTAGTTTAATTAGATCCCATTTGTCAACTTTTGCTTTTGTTGCAATTACTCTTGGCAATTTCATCATATCCATATTCTGAATTCTACTTCTGTCTTTTCAGCCATCTCAGCCTCATCCTGCTTCTGAACCCTTGCTAGAGAGGTGATGCGATCATCTAGAGAAAAGAGGGCATGCTGACTTTTTGTGTCTTCAGCGTTCTTGCACTGATTCTTTTTCATATTTGTGTGGGCTTATTTACCTTCAATCTTTGAGGTTACTGACTTTTGGATGGAGGATTTTGTTTTTTTAACAGTCTGGCCACCTTTCCATAGGGCTGTTGTGGTTTGCTGGGGGTCCGCTCCAGTCCCTAGTCACCTCAGATTTTTCAGTACCTGGAAGTATCACTAGTGAAGGAGCTTCCTTTGGGAGCTCCATTCCAGGGAGGTACGAACCTGTTGTTGGCCCGAACACACCTGTACATGGTGACTGGAGACCCTGGTTGGGAGGTCTTGCCGGGTCACTCAGGAGGAACGGGATCAGGGTCCCACTTAAAGCAGTCTGGCCATGCTTTCGTAGAGCGGCTGGGCTGTGCTGGGGGATCCCTTCCTCCCTCCATCAGTTTGGACACTCCAAAGCCTGCAGGGTGGAATACCTGAGTTGCCCAAACAGCAAAGTTAGTGGCCTGCCCTCCCTCTGGGAGCTCTGTCCCAGGGAGAATTCAAATTTCTGTTAGCCAGAGAAATTCTGGTTCTCCACTACCAGCAGGGGTGGTTGGAGGCCCTGACTGGGAGGTTCCACCCAGTGAGGAGAAAAGGGAGCAGGGATCCAATTAAAGAAGCAGTATAGTCATGTTTTTGTAGAGCAGCTGTGTTGTGCTGGGGTACTGCTTCTGCGCTGGTCGACTTGGGTTCTCCAAAGCCTGTAGGCTGGAAAAGCTAAGTTGCCCAGACAGCAAAGATAGCAGGCCACCTGTCCCTCTGGGAGTTCTGTCCCAGGGAGAATTCAAATGTCTGTCAGCTGGAGAAGACTAGTGCAGGTGGCTGGAGGCCCCAATTGGGAAGTCAAGCCCAGTGAGGAGGAACAGACCCAAGACCTTGGCCAAAATGCAGTCTGGCCAAGTTTGGTAGAGCAGCTGGGTTGTGCTGGGGATCCCTTCCTCCCTCCATCAGTTTGGACTCTCCAAAGCTTGTAGGGTTGAATGGCTGAGTCGCTCAAACAGTAAAGATGGTGGCCCGCCCCTCCCCCAGAGACCTCGGTCCCAGGGAGGCACAGCACTGCTGCTGGTGTCTGAAATTCCAAGCCAGTGGGTCCTATCCTGTGAGGTGCCATGGAAATTACTGCTGGACTCCCTGGATTCAGCCTCTTTCCTAGGGTTATGTATGGGGGTCTATTCTCCCGCTTTGCTGGAGTTGCAGTTACTCTTGCTGGGAAGCTGCGAGCGGGAGTATCCAAAGCTTCGGGTCTCCACATATGCCTGAGTGGCTGCTCTGTGAGACTCCACATAGCTCTATGTGCCGGAATGAAGGCCCTAGTGCAGTGGTTTCTGAGGTGATCTCCTGAACTGAGGGTTGCAAAGATCCGTGGGAGAAGCATGGTTTCCCAGGGTGACACATTCACTCCCCACTTCCGTGGGCAGGGGAGGTTCCCTTGCCTCAGTGTTACTCCCAGGTGGGCCATCATCCTGCCTTGCTTTTCTCCGTTCTCTGTGGGTTGTTTCCTTTATTAATTCCAATGCGAGTACCTGGATGTTTCAGTTGAAGGTGCTGTATTTACCCGCCCCTTTCATTCCTCTCTGTGAGAACCACGCACCCTAGCTGCTTCTAGTGGGCCATCTTGGCCACGCCCTGGATAATTTTTCTTGTTTCCTCTTAGGAGGAGAGGGTTTTCAGGGGTCCTTACTCCACCACTGCAGAAGTTCTGCCTCTTATTTCCCTTTATTTGTCATGCAAAAGGCACTATAAAATATATACTCTTTTTGGTACTTGCTTTTTCCCCCAATTTACCAATATATCTTAGAAATAATTCCATATAAGTTCACAGAGATCATTTAACATTTTTAAACTCCATTTAAAAAACTCCTTTGTGTGAATGTACTGTTATTTATTAAACTAATCTTACGTTTATGTACTTTTAGATTACTTTATTTCTTCAAGATAATTTATCTTTAATACTTAAAGCTACATGACGCTAGATGCTGTACTAAGTATCTTTATGGATTATCTGATGTAACCCTCAAATAATAATTATAAATAGTAATAATAATTCTTGAATAATAATTTAAAGTAGGTATAGCCGTAGGTGGTATCTTGTTTTACCATGAGAAACTGATGTCTATTGAGATAAAGAAAGCTGCCTAAGGTTATAAAGCTAGAAGGTGATGAAACCAGGTCTAGATCTCTCATCTCTCTGACACCAAAGCTCTTGCTGTCACTTACTATGTCATATATTGAAGAAAGCCCTTGATAATCGAAAGCCACCAGTCCCGAGTCCCCAGTTTGGCACTGGAACAATGCAACTTGAGCAGCTTCAGAGGAAAATAGTGCATCATGATGGTACATTCATGGGTCCTCCCAGGTATCAGAAGATTCACCAGAAGACACGGTCTCAAGAAGCAAAAGCCAAAGCAGGAGAGAAGAAATTGGAAGCTGCTAAGAAAGTGATGTTTGTGTGCACACGGGCGATATCTCAATCTTCCCACGGACCAGAAAGATTCTTAAGAGAGATTAGAGATTCTTCAAAAACAGATGAAAACAGAATCGGAAAAATACAGTTGCTAACATAGAGCTGCCAAATTTAGCAAATAAAAATAGAGAACATCTAGTTAAATTTGAATTTCAGAGAAACAAGTAATTTTGTAATATAAGCATGTCTTGCTTACTTTACTATGAGTATACTTATACTAGAAAAATTACTTCTTGTTTTCTGAAATTCAAATATAACTGGATTGTTCTGTATTTTATCTGGCAATCCTATGTAATATGTCTCCATTTACCTCCCAAGCTACTGAGGCCTGGAGAAAACAGTTACGCATGACACAGAAATAACTAGAAATGTCACCATCACTGGAATGCCTTCCCAGCATCTTGCATCATGTATTCAGTACTATATGACCTTGAACATGTTTGTCTCTTGACACTTGAGTTTCTCTTATTGCAAAACAGAATTCTCACTAGAGATAAGAAGAGCCAGCCAGTATATGTAAGGCCCCTTTACACAGTATTGCATGTATCATATGCTCACTAATTTTCAAAAGAAATTGTACTATGATTTTGGAGTTTCTTTATACTCCCTTGACAGTTTTAGAGTCAGCCTTCTCATTTTTTCTCCATTCCATTTTGTCTTTTTTTAAGGGTAGGAAATTGAGAACTGACTAGCAGGCTTGGAGGACTGAGATGTAGTCCTAATATATTCTGTAATTGATGTATAGTCTGTTTGGATGTGGGTGGGTTGGGGGACTCTCATTGTTCTTCAAATCTGGTAAGAAATTTATCAACAAGTTGACCGATATTCTTCCTTCTTCCCTAAGGGAGGCCAGAATATCCATCAGATTCTGAGTATACCTACATCCATGCCCGTCAGCTGTGGTAGGGGTTAGTTATCTAGACATAGCCCATGACCCAGGTGGTAGAAGCTGCTAGGTAAACCAAGCAGTCACATTGAAGCAAGTTATGAAAAGTGCTCTTGGTATATCAGGTTCTATATCTGAATTCAGTGGAGATCTTGACCTCCACAAGTTGAAACCGGAAAGGGTCCTGTGCCTACTTTGTAAAATCCATTGGTTTATTAAATAGCATCACTGTATATCCAAGAATGGTCTCCTACCTTCTCCATTAAACACATAAATGTTCAAAGATTCATAAGTTGCTCATGATTCTCTGTAACAGATCTGTTTGATCCCTTTGGAGGCAAAACTTAAGTGCTACAGCAATGACAAATTTATGATTTTCTGATAGAGTTTTTTAATGTACTTTAAGTTCTGGGATACATATGCAGAAGTTTTTAAATAACAACAGTCTGAATGTCCGGCTTTTTTTCTGACCATTTCTCAAAGATTTCAGACAGATCCTTTTATAAAGAAAAGGCCTGAAGATGTATTCTCTTTTAGCACTTGCTAAAATTTTTTGTTCATAGCTGTTCCTACTGGAAATATTTGAAGAAAGGGTAATTCCTCTATAGATCTTTATTTGATCTACTCAGGTAGCATCTGAGTACAATTGTGAAATATTTTACAGGGTAGCATGTCCCCTTGGGAAAAATCCTAATAATGATTCTAGTAAAACCTTAGTAAATTTTCATGAAAGAGGCCAAAGTAAAGTATTATCCTGAGAACTGAGAATTCAAAACTTTGGGGATTATCTGAAATTTTATACATGAACATCTATCTAGCCACCTAAAAAATAAGTATATTGTTTCATTTGATTACCTCAAAAGCCTAATGAAGTTTGTCGGTTAAAACTTCTTTACAGGTTGAGATTTTTTCAAAAAATTTCTTAATTTTTATTATTATAAACTCTAATTTAAAATATCGGTAAAGTGCAAGTTTCTCAAATGACTAATTCTAGGTTAAAATTTGAAATTATTTGTGACTTTAATTGGCACAGTGCCTACTGGCAATGCCTCCATTTCTTTTAAAATGTAAGATACATTGCTCTTCAAAAATTGTTTTGTACAATGAACACACTATCTGTAGCATCATTAAGAAACAAAAGCCTCGTGGAATAGGTGTCATTATTCTCATTTTGCAATGAGACTCTGAAAACTGAAGAGTTATTCCCGAGGACACACAGCTGATATTTTAACCAAGGTCTTCTGTTTCAAACACAGTCACACATGATATTTAGATGAGACATTATTTATAACCAATATTGGTTTAATGAGAGTACTGAATATGGCTTAAATGAATGTTAGCAAAATTAACAACTTTGACATTGATAACTTTGGTGTGGTTGAAATTAATGTCAATAATAAATAAAGAGAAGCAGAAGGTTAATTTTGAAGGAACCCTGAGATGTTGGAAAGTGATAAAATCTTAGGCATAAACAAAGAACCCTTTTCTGAAGGGCACATCTGTAAGAGGCATGCCAGTTGGTTGATATTCCGAATCATTACCAGGATGATCACATACTCATGGGTGCTTAGATGAGGATCCATTTCTCCCAGCAGGATCGACCATTGCTCAAACACCCCAGATTGTGGTTATCTCTGTCCTTGATGTTCTAGCCCCTGGGGTCAGGAGTTCAGCTTGAAAGCAGGTCCTCCATTATCCCTTTACAAGAGATTCTCAGTGTAGCACCCTTAACACTTCCTGATTTCATGTTGTCTGCCTTTTGATCTATAACTGTGTATGAGTTTTGTCAAAACACAGGGAGTCAGTGGGAAACAGGCTGTTATTAAAAAAAAAACAAGCCAATTAGGTCATTCAACCCTTCATAAAAATCACCCATGATGGCAATTGGGTCATCATTTAACTAAATAAAATCAAGAAGAATTCTGGTGTGGCTACAAAGCTGTATCTAACATCTAAATTAAGTACTTATCTCTTTTCCTCTCTTTATTTCTACTTTTAAAATATGTCTTAGAGGTTGAGAAGCTTCCACGTCAAAGTATACAAAAGAATTATTAACTATTATTTCTCCCCATAGATTGCACCTCACATAATCTTGGAGTTGCACAGTAGAACTCAGTGGCAGAGGGACCCTTGCTTGGGCTTTATCCTTCTGGATCCTGGTCCTAGTTTAGCCTCATCACTTAGCCACCCTGGGCTACATTTTCTTTACTGGCAAAATGAAATAGAAAGAATAAGTAAGACCTACTATTTGATAGTGCAACAGGGTGATCATAGTCAATAAGAACAATTGTACATTTTAAAATAACTTAAAGAGTATAATTGGATGGTTTGTAAGTCAAAGGATAAATGCGTGAGGGGGTGGATGCCCCATTCCCTATGATGTGCTTATCCCACATTCCATGCCTATATCAAAACACCTCTTGTTTCCCATAAATATAAACACCTACTATGTACCCACAAAAATTAAAAATAAAAAAAAATTAAAGAAAATTTAGAAGTGAAGAAGAAACGCAAAGTAAAGAAGATGGGTGAATAATAAAACTCTAAATGATTCTCCACTTCCAAATTCTATATTTTCCAAATGATTGCAGGGAAAACAGCTTCTCACTTTCACTGAAGCTCTCCTGCTGTCACTTATGCCCACATGGAGGTTGGGTGCATCTAAATGTAAGGGAGAGTGCCAGGAAGGTGAGAAGAAATCTCCAGGTCAATCAAAGCCCAGTCTGTGATTTCCTGTCTGTCTTGAAAATGGGGATTTCCCAAGCTTCAGAGCCAGCCTCACTCATTAGGGATAACAATCAGGGTAATTAACAATGGGTGTGCACCACACAATCAGAAAGACCCAGTGGTATTTGGCAGTGAAAAGTTTTATAAAGGAACTGTTGGCTCCCTTTTGTCTGTGGTTAGGTAAAGATGAAAAAATAGAAAACTCAATTACAATTATCCTAGAGAGTCTTTACTGCTTTAAAATAAGAGGAGTGAAAATGTAATGCATCTGAGGACATTAACTAATAGCTATTAGTGCTTGCAGTATGTTTACTGAACCCTGTAAAATGAGATGGTCATTTATAGAACTTCCTCTTTCCAGAAAATTCTGTGACTACCTAAGCAGCTTAACTGTCCCTTGTGAGGAAAGGATGTGTTTTTCGAGTACACAAAAGAGAAGGCCCTCCAGTGTCTCCCATGAGGTACTGTGTGGGAGAGAAACTCAGTCTTAGCCAAATCACTGTCCCACAGTGAAGTGCCTTATATGACCTAGGAGAGGGTAAGTCAAGTAACCTTAAATTCATGAGAACTGCTTTTGTTTCTAGCAGCAGAGGCTTGAGAAGATGTGGGCTGGATGAGGAGCCAACGTACTGTATACTAATGCTAGGACTGTCCTCGGCCCCAGGAAATAAGAAGGGGAACTCGGCCAACAAGGGGCCAGCCCTGAATGGAGCTCACGGTTTAGCAAAGGAGGTTGATTTAAGGGAGTAGGCCTAAACTGTGACTTCCTGGCAGTGCTGACCTTGGGATTGTCCAAGAATCAGAAATAGCCTTCAAACTGGGACAAGGCAATGAGGGAGAAGTACAAAACCCAGAGGAAAATGGGTTGGTCCATTTTCGGTGGCATAAGGACTCCCACAACATCCATTCGCAGAACCTCAGAGAAGTCAATAGGAACCCTTGAAATTAATCACAGGAATGAGTGTCGCCATTTTCCAGGTCTCTATGATATGCTTGTGGCCAGGCACTTCCCATACATCATCTCACTTAAAATAGGGGTCAGACACTTGACACTCCACTTGTGAAAGCTTGATGACCCATAATTAGAGTGTGCAGGAAGGCTCCCTACTTAGAGTTACGATACAGAACATGCTTTCGTTCGCAAGGGAAGAATGACAATTAGGATTTCAAGTGTGCCACTGCTTTATTAAATTGTCCTAATAATCCATTGTTCATATGCAGAGATGTGATAACTGACTGACGGACCCTCAGGACCATGTAATCGTGGGATTATTTCACTAGCAATGAGAGTAAGTTTGGCCTCTTATAAAATCTGCCAGCTAGGTGGATGGCTGGTGGTCATGGGGCGGCATGGTGCCACGGAGCACAGACTCATGGCTTGAGTGTCCCAATTCCCTGCCCCACCGCCCGGCCACTGGGTTGGGGGAAGCATGACTATAATTGATCTGCTTCAGTATCAAGCTCAGAAGTGTGGCCTCATTCTCATGACCAGACATGGTATCACTGGGACTTAAGTTTGAGGACTGTGTAATTTTACTGATGTCACGATGGTTTTATAAGCCACTGTGTAAAAAGTAAAACGCAAGTATTTAAATCTCCACTAAATATGGATGTTTCTGCTCAACTAATAAAAGCAGCTTAGTCAACTAATCAAAGGATTACTTTTAAGAGACCGAAAAATAGAGCACCACGTGCCACTGGCATCTTTGTCCAGTATCCTGATGATTAATAATCAATTTAAAAGAGATATTTATTTGTGGAGTATTTATCAGAATCCATGCAATACTATTCGCCAGCACACTTTCTCATCTTTTTCTTCAAGCTATTTAAATAATAGAAAAAATACAAAATTAGAAAAAAATATTAAAATATTTCCAGCATACTTATTTAATAGTAAATTCTAACCAAAATTTGACCAGAGCAAAAGAGAATTGTAAAACCATGTGACTCTTCCAATCATATGAGTGGGCAGGGTAGAAAAAGTGGGGAGCAAATGGAATAAATGGTAAGAGACAACATATAATTCATAACGTCCATAAAAATAGTTGTCCTTTGAACCAAAAGTTGTAATAATGCCTAAAATAAGTCATTGTGTAAGGAATTTTAACAGGGCCAAAATTTGCTATGCCTCTTAAATTACTAACAAACATTTGGACTTGTTTTGGAGTGAGTTTTTTTGAACAAATAGTTTAAAGATTTATTGAATTTCCTCCTACATAACACTTAACTTTTGACATATGGTCAGCTAAAGATATTTTGGATTTTATTAAATAGGTAGGTCATGAAAAGAAGGCATGAGAGGGAGCAGATTCTTTGCCTTTTTCTCCTTAAATCTATGGGCAGGGGCTGGGTGTGGTGGCTTACGCCTGTAATCCCAGCACTTTGGGAGACCAAGGTGGGTGGATCACCTGAGGTCAGGAACTTGAGACCAGCCTGGTCAACATGGTGAAACTCTGTCTCTACTAAAAATACAAAAAAATTAGCCCGGCATGGTGGTGGGTGCCTGTAATCCCAGCTACTCGGGAGGCTGAGGCAGGAATCGCTTGAACCCGGGAGGTGGAGGTTGCAGTGAGCTGAGATCACACCAATGCACTCCAGTGTGGGTGACAAGAGTGAGACTCCATCTCAAAAAAAAAAGAAAGAAAAGAAAAATTTATGAGCAGGTTCCACTGAGACCCCTGAGAATGCTGACCCATTAGAGTCCCACCCTCTTGGCTATCCTGGCGCCCCTTTGACTAATGGGGCTTCTTTCTACTTTTCTTTTTAAGGAACTAGAAGAGAGACACCAGTATTTCACGTGCACTAAATTAGGGTAGGGTTTTGAGAGATAAAGGCAAGGGGAGGAGGAGTGTGCATTTCAGGAAGGAAACAAAGTGAACAATTGTGGGCATGGGGTCAGGAGGAAGGAGCAGCTTACAGGAGACCAGTTTGGCTGGTGAAAAGATGTGAGGTGATAGAAGAAAAGGAAGGGGAAGGAAGATTAAGGCATATTACTGAGCTCTCCACCACGATTCAATTATATGACCTCAGTTATTAAACTGTCACTCTGATATCCTCCTCTAATATTTTTTTCAGCTCTCACATTTTCAGTGGAATCCTACGGACTTGGATATTGTTGTCATGGAAAACCATGGGACTTGAGATATAGATTCAGGAGTCATTCATATGAAGGTGATATTTAAAGCAGTGGTTGGTAAATTTACCAAAGGATAATGTGAGGGGAGAGAAGACAAGAAGATCAAGAGCAAAATTTAGGATCATATCCATGGTCAGAGGTAGGAAAGAAGAGGAACCACCAAGGAGACTGAAGAATCACACTGAGAGGAAGGGGGAGAACCAGGATAGGGTCTTCCCAACAGGGTCTCCTACCACAAGATATCAAAGGAAATGAAAAATGGGCAGAGGAAATTGGATCTGGCAAGTAAAGTATGACTCCTGATCTTTAAGATAACACAGTAATAAGCATGATTAAGGAAAACCACCCACAGATCTGGGCCACACGGAGAATGATGAGGTAAGATGAACTTCTGCCTGTAATCTCAGGTCCTAAGGAGGCTGAGGCAGGAGGATAGCTTGAGGCCAGGAGTTCAAAACCAGCTTAGGCAACATAGCAAGACTCCTATTAAAAAAAAAAAAAAAAAAAAGACGAACTCCCAGGGCCTCTAGTTCTCAGGTGTAGTGCTCTAGGTAATACACCTAATATCTGAAAGTCAGTAAGTTAGGCAAGCTTGAGAAGCCCAGGCGAAGTGCTACCAAACTGAAGCTCCTTGGAGGAGCCAAACCACCTGTTCACTATCTGGATAGATTTCATACCACTAGAGTTCACCAGACCTAGGGGGAGTTAGACCATGTCTATCTCACAATCCATGTCTTAGCTCTCATGGAAAAGAAGAGAGCCCGTAGTGATGGTGCCTGATTCAGGAAAAGTTTGAATTGTCTTCCTTAGGGGCCCTTTATCCAAGCCCTTTCTTCAGAAGCAGGGAAAACAGGAAAATATTTAGGAACAAATGGAGATGCCAGAGAGGAAGAAGTGGGGATTGCGGAAGAATAAGGGTAGAGGCGGGAATGGCCCTGGATGCCTGGATGACCTTCCTCCCACCAGAGGTGAAGGGGTGGTGCCGTTGTAAGGTACAAAGGTCCCCTAGAGGGAACCAGTGCTTTCCTCCCCAAATTGTTCATACCCAATAATAAACACATACCAGATAGCACACACATGGAATGCTGAGGGCTGTTGGAAGCAGACCCAGGCCATCGGGAATCCCCTGAACCAAGGCATGAAAAACATTCTCTTCCTTTGCACCTGTAACACTCTCCCAGTATAACTGTTTCTCTTAAAGCCATAGGTGTCTGTTTTTGAGTTTGCTCCTTGGAGACAGAAACAGAATTACAATATATGGTGTTTTTTCCTCATTTCCTGCTATAGGCTGTTTTAAGTTTCTGTGACAGCTTTTCTATTCCTTCCTTCAAATGGTGAATCTATGTATGGCCTCTATGAATCTATGTATGGTGAATCTATTAATGACTGGGACATAGGCTTAAAATGGGAATGCTTAGGAAATGGAATGTTCTGTAACCAGTATTGTTTCATCTGCTATTATTGGGGAAAAAGAAATCTCTCTACAGATTTCAAACCCACTTTGCTGGTGCAATGGAATGATCAAATAGACTCTCTCTTTGAAGATTTGGCATCTCGTCCAGCCTCAGAGTCATTATTTAGATTATCATGGGGGTCATCGGTGACCTCAGTGCTGTGGATCCTGGGAGAAGGACTGAGGATTAGAGCCAGAAGACGTGGGTTTCAGGATTGGCTCTACTTAAGAGCTGGGAGATTCCAGGCAAATTGCTTAAAAAAAAATTCAAAATTCTCTAAGTCTGTTTCCTCCTCTGAAAAGTGAGAAAAAGATGCAGACTTACCTACTTCTCAGGATTATGTGAAGATTACAAAAATCCTCTGTGAAAGCATTTCCATCAACCTCAAACTCTGAAACCAGGCTGAATCTGTAAAAATGGGATAGGTGCATTCTAAAAGTTCATTTATAAAAGAAACCTCCCAAGCAAGTTTGACTTCTTGTTCTTTATCTCTTTGTCCTTCAAGGGGCTGCTGGAAAAAAATGAGTCAAAGTTTTCCATTCAAGTTGCTTTTCAGGTAGTTGTCAATATGTCAATGAGGACATAGAACAGATAAAAAAGACTTTACAAGTTGTTTGCTTGTTTGTTTTAAAGTAACTTTTCCCAAATCTTGCAGCTAGCAAGTATCAGTGTTGGGATTCACATATCTGAACTTAAGGCCTGCAGAGACAGGCTGCTGGAAGTTCTGCTTTTCATAAAGACCTGAGGAGCATGCACAAAAAGACAATGGAGGAACATGAGCCAAGCCCTGTAGCAGGACCTAGACTCTGAGGTGAGAGCCACCCCCGAAGCTCTGGGCAGGGCAGTGCTCAGGAGAGGCGCTGCTTCTGATGGGAGAAACCTGAATGGGACATTTGCAGGAAGGGGTGCTGGTGGACACTACATGCGGGGATACACTCAAGTTGCCTTCTGAGTCAACCCCGTTGGCAGCTTGGGCCAAGTCTCTCTGAAGAGGAAGACTGTGATACCTGTATTTGTGAGTCCACAGAGTGCTTACCTGGAGGCTTTGTGAGAAACAGATTGGGAATATCTTTGTAAAAGAATCAGGCCAGGCACAGTGGCTCACGCCTGTAATCTCAGCACTTTGGGAGGCTGAGGCGGGCAGATCACTTGAGGTCAAGAGTTCGAAACTAGTTTGGCCAACATGGTGAAATCCCATTTCTACTAAAAAATACAAAAATTGGCCAGGCATGGTTGCTCATGCCTGTAATCCCAGTCACTCAGGAGGCTGAGGAAGGAGAATCACTTGAACCCAGGAGACAGAGGTTGCAGTGAGCCGAGATCTTGCCACTGCACTCCAGCCTGGGCGACAGAGCGAGACTCCATCTTAAAAAATAAAAATTTTAAAAAAAGAATCGGTTGCTGGTGGGAGAGGGTTCCTTCTTGCACTCAGCACAGTGGCTGACCAAGACAAGTAATCCAGACCATGTTGGTGACCAGGTGAGCACTGGGGATGCCGGGAGGGGTGACATCATGAGGACAGTCTACGGGAAGACACTGCCTGAGCACGCCAGCTCCCCACTGACACATGGTCTTAGAGACAGTTACTGCACACAATGCCCTTGCAGTTGAAGGAGGAAAGAGTAACACAAGGTATTTTGATTGCATATGGAATATTTTCTCTCTTCTTCATCTCATTCTTTTGCTCAGAACAATGCCTATGCTTGATTCAAAGGTTTAGAAACCTTTAGTTTTTCTCATTATTCACCCCTTAGAAATGTGACCATTGTTTCCCTCTTGCTACGACCCCACTGCCTCGAGAGAAGGCTGCGTGACGCCACGGGCACAAGCAGAGGCTTTGCCAGCAGGCAGGAGTGGGTCTGATGTCTGACCCTGACTTTTACCACCCCTGTGACTTCAGAAAGCCGTTCAGGGCCATGTGTGGTGGCTCACACCTGTAATCCCAGCACTTTGGAAGGCTGAGGTGGATGGATCTTTTGAGATCAGGAGTTTGAGACCAGCCTGGCCAACATGGTGAAACCCTGTCTCTACTAAAATACAAAAAATTAGGTGGGTGTGGTGACACACACTTGTAATCCCAGCAACTCAAGAGGCTAAGATGGGAGGATTGCTGGAGTCCAGGAGGCAGAGGTTGCAGTGAGCCAAAATCGGGCCATTGCACTCCAGCCTGGGCAACAGAGGGAGACCATGTCCAAAAAAAAAAAAGGCCATTCAGCAATGAGGCCCTCATCGTTAGACAAGAATAATGAATGAGGTGTCATCAAGTTGTTGAAAAGACTACATGCAGTAAGTCTCTCTGGGGCTTCATGAGTACCTACTACTACATGGTAGCCATTGTTTTAATAAATAGGGAAGTGTTTCTATTAAAAACAGAACTTGGCCAGGGGCAGTGGCTCACACTTGTAATCCCAGTGCTTTGGGAGGCCAAGGTGGGTAGATTGCTTGAGCCCAGGAGTTTGAGACCAGCCTGGATAACACAGTGAGACCCTGTCTCTACAAAAAATTTTAAAAATTAGCTGGGCATGGTGATACATAGCTGTAGTCCTGGCTACTCAGGAGGCTGAGACGAGAGGATAACTTGCAGCCAGGAGGTTGAGGCTGCAGTGAGCGGCGATTGCACCACTGCACTCTGGCCTGGGTGACAGAGGAGACTTTGTCTCAAAAACAGCAACAACAACAAAACAGGACTTGAGTCTTCAACCCGTCTCAGGGAACTGCAACTTTTCTGTGTAAAGAATGCCTAACTGTGTAAGAATTATCATAATTGCCCATCCTCTTCCTCTCTCTCCACATCAAAGCATCCGAGATTTCTGCTTCACCCCCAATAAGACCCCTCTGTCAGGTTCTCTCAAAATATTCTTTCTTCAAATTTGAATTTCACATCATTATTTACTACTCCACCCTTTTCTAACATCTGCTAATTCTTCCTTACAATTCCCCTACCTTTGCAGTGTAGTTCCCCCCCCGCTCCCCGGGGAAATTCACATTCTCCTGTTAATAATTCATAAACGTTGCCAGAGACAGATGAATGAAACAATTTCCCATTCATGTCCTGCTTTCCAGGGATGCTGTGAGAATTAGTTAGATGACATCTGCAATTCACAGCCTGCTCTAAGAGAAATATGATATATTCACATCACATTTAACAGAACATTCTCTTAATGCAAGGCAAATAACTGCTGCCATACGCCTGTTTCAAACGGGCCCAACCCCTGCCTCTGGGGACCTCTTATAAACCCCGTCACCTGTAGCAGCTTAACTCTTCTTTAGGTGTGTACAATTCCACTGAACAGGAGTGAATTTCTGATTAGCAATATTGTCAAATGAGTAGTATTCTTTCCCCCAAATGTGAATCTAACAGGGTGCCCAGACACTTACTCAAATGTCCCTGTCTCACTATTTCTACTCTACCCACCTCCTCCTCGCATTTCATGACAGGTGGAGATTTCCTCTCCTCTGGACAAAGAGACCGGTTCCACGGTGCACCCTGACGCATCCTTGAACTTTTCCAGCTGCTGCAGTATTTTCTTAGGACTGATCACCACTTTCTGTTTTTATGGAATTTCAACCTTCGTATCAAACTCATGCCACAAAAATAGAATTTAGCTGTAATAAGAAACTAGGGGCCCGGTGCGGGGGCTCACGCCTTTAATCCCAGCACTTTGGGAGGCCTAAGTGGGAGGATCACGAGGTCAGGGATTCAAGACCAGCCTGATCAACATGGTGAAACCCCATCTCTACTAAAAATACAAAAATTAGGTGGGCATGGTGGCGGGCCTGTAATCCCAGCTATTCGGGAGGCTGAGGCAGGAGAATCACTTGACCCCGGGAGGCGGAGGTTGCAGTGAGCCCTGATCACGCCAGACTGGGTGACAGAATGAGACTCTGTCTCAAATAAATAAATAAATAAGAAACTAGGTATCAGTGGCAATTATTCCTACCTGTGAAGACTTAAAATATAAATTTGATATTTGGATGAGACTGGCCTTTACCATAGTATTAATAACAATTGTTCATAGAAAATGGCATAACATTGACCACAGTTTATAATCAGATAGTATGCAATTTTTTTTTTAACTGTCTGCTCTCTTGCGCGCTCTTGTACCTATAACTCCAGGCTGAGAGGAAACACCTTCCAGAAACAGGCAGTGCCCAGACAGAGAAGCACAGGTCCACGCAGGCAGCCAAAGCCATCTTCTTGTTTGAAAGATGCCCTTTTCTTCCAACTGAAATAAAAGACATAATTAGTTTAAGCAAGGCTGTGGGCAGGAATGCATCACCAGCTCAAAGGGCAGGTTTTGATGCCAGCCCCACACACAAAGCCAGGCAGAGACAAAAAAACACACAAAGCTTCCAGACACACAAAGCTTCCCTTCCAGGAAAATGGCATTTTGTTGTCAGCCCCTACCTATTATGTCCGTTAATCTCTTTCCTTCTTTTTTCTGCTCTTTTACCCTCTTTCCTGATATGGCAAGTGTTGCCATTCTTTCTTTTTTCTCTTCTTTTTTTTTTTTTTTTTTGAGACAGAGTCTGCAATGACTGGATCTTGGCTCATTGCAGCCTCAACCTCTCCAAGTGCAAGTGATCCTCCCACCTCAGCAACCCCTGCCCCCACACCGAGTAGCTGGGACTACAGGCATGCGTCACCACGCTTGACTAACTTTTGTATTTTTTGTAGAGATGGGGTTTCCCCATGTTGCCCAGGCTGGTCTTGAACTCCTGAGCTCAAGCAATCTGCCTTCCTCAGCCTCCCAAAGTGCTGGGATTACAGGGGTGAACCACCAGGCCGGCCATCTTTTTTTCTCTTGTGTCAGTCTTGTTCTTTGATGAAAAGATGAGAGGGACGGGAGGGGCCGTGAATGACAGCCTCATTTGGTGCATTCTCACAGGTCACAGTTCAGGCAACTCTAGGAAGTGAAACATTCTGAGAACCCTTCCCAAGGAGATATGCTTTATTTTGTTTTCCCCTATAAGCCTCCTTGACTTATTTGCTGTCAGGAAATTTGAACTCTTGATATTATAAATATGAGGAAAATTTTCTGTTTTGTTTTATTTTGTTTGTTTTTACTCTGGGCCCACTACACAATCTCTTAGCAGGTCACTGTGTTTTCATAAGGAAAACCGAAGCCTTTGGCGATCCTTCTCTCTGTTCCTGTGCAAGAAGGGGGGGCTAGGAGGAGCTTTCTGGCCCCAGCAGGAGGCGTGGCAGGCCGAGCAACAAGTCACTATGGCGGACACAGGGTGACTGCAGAGAGGCTGTCAGTGGAGCTATCTGGGCAAGCCCTGAAGGAATTCCAAAAGGACCCTTTGTCTCCAAAACAGTTTAAGGTGTTGATTTTGTTTCCTTCAAAGCATGACAGTGTGGGCAAGCTTTCCTCAATAAAGCCCTCAGAGCAGGTGGGAGGAATCCAGTTCTCTTGATGAGATTAGAAATGTGATTGTCAAGACTGTGGGGCGGGAAGAGGGGCTTTTTCAAGCTACAAGTTGGCCAGAGTCACTGCCCTTGAGGAGAAATGCCACTGATGGGAATATGTTACATACACGATGGTGAGGAGGTAAAAAAGAAGTGTTGGGAACCATTAGAATCTGCAGTGTGTGTGTCTGTGTGTGTGTGTGTGTGTGTGTCTGTGTGTGTTTGGCCCATGAGAAAGATTATTCCCAGCCCTTAGACTTTCCTAAAGTATGAACAACGTTAAGAGATCCAACTTTTGATTTGGATTTGAGATTTTCGATTTAATGTGACATATTAATGAAAGCAATGTGTGGTATTTCACATCACAGTTTTCTACAGAGTACTGCAAGATTCAGTCCCAGATAAGTCAGGAGGATAACCAGGAAGCTGAAAGAAAAAGGGATCAAAAATCAAAATGGGGGAGAAACAAAAGGACACTACTCCCAAATAAGTTATTTAAGTTTGTGAGACAAACAACACTATTTGGGGGAAGTATTAAAAGCCCTGCAAAGGCCTACACTCTATGAAGGCAAAATGGCTGCCTTCACTCTGCCGGCCTTCATGGCACTGGAAGAAAATCCAGCATGAGTGGAAGTTTCTGGAACCCCTCATGGAGCTGGGGGTAGTGGGAGTGTGCTGGGTCCATGGGCACTGGGTCACTGACCACACTTCTGTCCTGGTGTCTAACTGTCAACCTATTTTATGGCATAGTGGCATTGGATACACATTTGGGCATAGCCAAGTTGTATTTGTCATGAATATTCATTCAAGTGAATTGAGAAACATTCCATAGATTGAGATTTACACTTTAGTGAGGATCAATAATATTGGTTTGATTTGAAAAGAATAATGCATTCTCTTATTTAAATTTTTTCTATGTGGTTTCTAAAAGGTCAAGTGTGTTTTTTATAAAGGTGAGAATATATTCCTAGGTAAAATGAAAAAAAGTTGGAGTATAAATATGAAATCCTTAAAATCTAAATACATGGATTATAAGATTCCATAGAAAATTTAAAAGGGGGCTCTACTTTTTATTGGATGCTTGCTATATGCCAGACCAAGTGCTTTACTAATATTGTTGATGAATGAATGAATGAATGAATGAATGATCCTACATGATATTTACTAATATTTCTATTTTACCAGTGAGGAAACTGAGGCTGTCAGAGGTTGTAAGAAGTCACCCCATCTAATAGATATCAGAAATAGAATTCAAACTCAAATATTTCTGACTCTGATTTATGTAATGTAGGAGAGGTTTAGAACAGAGTGCTGGAAAGAATCACATTTAATCAATCCCCCCACACTGTCTTGGGCCAGTTGATGAAGACAGCTTTTATTTTTCTCCTTGGAGTCCCTAACTTCCCCCGCTGAGTGCCAATCTCCTCATTCATTTTCTCATGTTACTCATCTCTTTTATCCACTCAATTCTGGTTGAAATTAGTGGAATCTTCATGCTGAAGAGCTTCTAATGACATAGAGAACTGGGAATACTAACCCAATGTTCTGATCTTTTTTAAAAGCCCAGACAGAAAATAATATTGGCCCCAGCGGTCAAAACCCAGACAACTCTAGTTTTGATGGGATAGCGCCCAAAAAGTTCAGATGCTTCCCTGAACTCATCCAAACCTTGGGCGGTCTCCTGCTTTTCCGGAGGGAACATGCTTGGTGAATGATGCACCAAGTTGAAACACATGGAGAATGCCCTCCGTGGGGACTCTTGGGTCTTGTGTGAGGTTAAGTCCCAATTGCACATCAAGCTGCCGTGGTATTTCTCCTCTGCAAGCAGGCTTTGTCCTGTTGAAAATGGAATCTCAATCACACAGAAAGCACTGGAAGTTACATTAGTGAAGTCATCAACCATGTATGCACGGTCTTCATTTTATGCATCTACCTTGCATCAGATGTTAGCCTACACACGTCACCTGTGTTATTTCATTTACTCTTTGCAACAAAACTGCCAGGTAGTTGTTATCTTTACTTAACAAATGAGGAAACCAAGGCCTGGGTTGATCAAGTAATGTACTCAGAGTCACATGACTTGAAGATGGCAGTCAGGATTTAAGCCAACTCTGTTCATCTTCAAAAAGTGTGTATCTAATCACGCCACAGTGTCTCCTGACCAGCCCAGAAAGACACCAGCAAATACTACATCTGGGAATGAATTTGTACCCTAGCTTTATTTCCAATGGATGACATCCTCTCTTGGTTACTTCTGAAAGCAGGGATAGAAGCAGTGGAGCTGGCAAGCATCCCTGGTTCACATGTAGCAAACATGGGTGACGTGGCCAGGCTGCTGGACAGAGGTTATTGGTTCGGGCCAAGTGATGGTAGTTAATAAGCTCCAAGGAAAAGTAAACCCTCAGCTGACTGGAACCTCTGAGAAGCCCATCAGAAAAAAAATTTGACAAGATAGACTAGGATTAAAATTCATAGATGGCTTTAGAACTCAGAAATAAATCAGGAAGAAAAAAATCTATGTGCAAGCCAATTCCATAAATACTAGAACCTCATAGAATCATTACAAGTCCCCATAACTTGGGCCTGAGTGAAACTGCGGTCCCTTCACTGTAGTAATTTAAACTTGACTGTTTATTTTGGCTTCTGCCTTCTCAATGACTTGTTCTAATCGAAATGCTTTGATGAGATGCACAAAAGGAATAAAAATATGATTGAAAAGCCAGAGAGTAATATCTTGGTTTAAAACAACTGTGAACACAAACTTTAATCTTTGGCATTGCCATAAGGGCCATCTTAGACTAACTAGGGCAAACACTTTTAGCATCTTGTTTGGAAAAACATTTTTGGTTTTAGAGTGGGTGTCCATGTATCATAACACAACACTTTTTAGAACATAATTAAAAAAAAAAAAAAAAGCCTCTTATTCTGCCTACAATCCATGTGCTTTTGACATCATGAGTTCCATTTCTTGAAGGCTTCTATAAAAATCCATGGCTTAGAGAAGGTAAAGGCAACATTATGCTGAGTTCAAACAATATTTGTGGGACTTGGGTTCCACTTTTTCTATAAGAGAGCCAATGTGTTTTTCTCCTGTTTTACATGAAGCACCCTCGTGGATCTGCATGTCTTTAGTCATCTTGGTGGAGTACTTACTTGAATTAGATATTATCTTCTTGAAGTCAATAGGAATAATAAATAATAAATGTTAATATTTATTAAAATGTTACCATAAGTCAGGTATTCTCAAGCAGAACTGGATTCAAAGCCTGGCCAAGCTACTTGACCATCTGTGAGGCCATGGACAAGTTCCTTATCTCTCAAATCATGAATTTTCTTATCTACAAATTGGTGGTAGTAATGCATTGGTTTGTGCAAAGGATTAAATGAGTTAATACATGTTGTATTAGTTTGCTATGGCTGCCATAACAAAGTACCACAGACTGGGTGGCTTAAAAAACAAAGTTCCCTTTTCTCATGGTTCTGGAGGCTGGAACCTGAGATCAGTGTTGGCAGATTGGTTTCTTCTGAGGCCTCTCTCCTTGGCTTGTAGACGACCGCCTTCTCCTGTGTCTTCTTATGGTCTCCTCTCTGTGCGTATGTGTGTCCTAATCTTCTCTTCATATAGGGAAACCAAGCATATTTGGATTCAGACCCACTCATACGACTTCATTTTACCTTAATTATCTCTTTAAAAACCCTATCTCCAAATAAAGTCACATTCTGAGGTACTAGGCACTAGGACTTCAACATAATGAATTTTGGGAAGGGATACAACATATGACTTTGGGGAATTCACCCCATAGCCTGTAAGAAATGCCTAGAACATGATATACTTTTACAAAATGCTGAGTCTCTTCTCCCCTCCACTTCCAAGGTTTGGTGTCAATAAGACATGAAGCATGTACACAGGCTCTTTGACTTTTTCAGGTTCCTTGACAAAGGTACTAAATTGCAAGATAATCCCACTGAAATGGGATGTCCATTGTTGCTCACACAAGGGCCAGCAGTTTAAAAATGGAGGCAAACTCGGCCGGGCATGGTGGCTCATGTCTGTAATCCCAGCATTTTGGGAGGCTGAGGTGGGCGGATCACAGGTCAGGAGATCAAGACCATTCTGGCTATAGTGAAACCCCGTCTCTACTAAAAATACAAAAACTTAGCCAGGCGTGGTGGCGGGTACCTGTAGTCCCAGCTACTTGGGAGGCTGAGGCAGGAGAATGGCGTGAACCTGGGAGATGGAGCTTGCAGTGAGCTGAGATCACGCCACTGCACTGGGCAACAGAGTGAGGCTCTGTCTCAAAAAAAAAAAAAAAAAAAAAAAAATGGAGGCACACTCATCTTCACTTTACATCTCAAAAAGTGTAAGTCATAGTACAAAGAGGAGCTTTTTAACTCTGGACCTCTCAGATTTCATTGATTTTTCTCTTGTTCAAAGGCAAGCAAAGGAAGTATCAAGCCATACACTCAACAATGACAACAACTACAATGACGTGACAAGGGTGATCATAGCATCTATCATTTACTGAGGACATCCACAGTCCTTTTTGCCTTCGAAAGGAAAGTTCTTTAAGTGCATTCTCCCATTTGATCTATCATAACAACTCTACAAATGGTAGCTGTGAGTGCTTTAAAATAAACTGAAGATTTTTTTTTTAGAAAAAAAAAAAAACACATTGGGAATTTCTACATGTAAGAAAGGATAAAATCAGTGTTGATTTCATGAGAGGACTCACCAACCCACATTATGATTGTCACTCTAAATGCAGTTTTGCTGACATAAATACTATCTAGGTACCCTAGAGGCTGCTGACATCCACATTTGGAATTGTAGCATCTTCTGGAACAGAGATTCCTTGGTAGGTGTCAATTGACCTAGCGAGCTGGGAGGGGACCTGCTTATAAGTCCTTCTCTACCTAGCAAACCGCTCTGCATACCGTGAAGATATACTAAGTATTTATAGAGTAAATGCTGCACCTTCCCCTCCAGACTCTGAGTTCCCTTCTCCCTTTAGGGTCATCACGGCCAGCAGCTCCGATGGACTCATAGATCAAACCCCTCCTATGCCAATCAAAGAACTCCCAAGAACACGCTGTTGAAGATGACAGGGCCCACCACTGGGCCCTTGGTAATTTACTCTCAAATGCTTGGGGATTTTGAGCAAGAATCTTAGTCACGTGAACATATCTGTCAAACAGTCGTTGGGAAGGCAGAGAGACCACATGTTGAAATTCTAAAGTTTTTACTTAATGACACTTCTTCTTCCCAAGAGGGACGGATGTGGCAGCTTCTGCCGATAATAATGGAAACGCACATTCTGAGATGTTGCAAGTCATGGAGACGCCCAGGCCATGGTGCTGCCTGTTGGAGGCTGCTGTGGTGTTTCTGTCTGAAGGGGCTGGCTGCCTTTTTCTCATTCAGCTCAATGCAAACACCCATCAAGAAGGGTCAAGTGGGCATAGCTTTCAGAGTCTCCTTCAGGCTTGGACAAAGGCTTTGGAGACAGAGAGGCATGCAGGGGTGCACACAGAGAGCTGCCCGCTGGCACTTCATTCTCTGGACATGCTCAGGCCTGTGGGCAGGGCCTTGAGTTTGTGGCCTGCCATCAACTCCATTGAGCAGCGGCCTTGGCTGGGTCGTACACAGCATTTTTTTCTGTCTGAAGGATGACCCGGTTAGCAAAGGACAAATACTAGCACTCCCAAAAAATAATTAAGTCTTTGGACCCTTTTCTGCAAACACAAATCTGTGTGAGGTTTTCTGGAGCAAATGCTGTAGGCTACATTCCAAAGGCCAAGAAGAAAAATACCATGCGGGTCAGTCACCCATGCTGTCTCCATAAATAGCACCATGCATTTCTGAAGTAATGAGTGGTGTTAGGCAATCCTCTTTATGGTACCAGTGGGACAGCGGCTTTAAGGGCCATGGATATGACAAAGATAACAAGGGATGGACAGAGGGCGAAGTCAGTCAGATCACAGTATGTTAGTCAAGTCACTTAATTATGCTGGAGCTCCATTATTCTCTGTTTTAAAGTTAGGCTGGCTCAGTGTGGTGGCTCACACCTGTAATCCTGGCACTTTAGGAGGCCGAGGCAGGAGGATCTCTTGAGTCCAGGAGTTTGAAACCAGTCTGGACAACAAAGTGAGACCTTGCCTCTACAAGAAAATTATTTTAAACAGCTGAGTGTGGTGGTGTGCACCTGTGGTCCCAGTTACTTGTGAGACTAATGTGGGAGGATCGCTTGAGCCCAGGAAGTTGAGGTTGCAGTGAGCCGTGATTGGGCCACTGCAACCCAGGCTGGGTGATACAGTGAGACCCTATCTCAACAAATAAAAAGGTTCAACTGATAACTCTGTTCCACAAGGTAATCCACTTACCCAGAGCCCATTTATCAAGAGCCTGCCATGTGCAGAGTCCTGCGTAAAGGCTGGTGGTGATATTGAATAGAATCGTGTAGTGAAGACACAGCCAAGCCGCTGCCTCATCAAAGGCTGTCCTTAAACGTTGGGTGACTGTGGGAAGTGGTTGGGGAAAGAGGACACATTAGGCCTGGGTTCTTTTAAAATGTGGATATTTGTTCAGGTTCCTTAAATAGTTATTGAAAATATTAAAAATTACTGTCTTCCACAGGAATAATGATTGAGCACCAGAAACAGACAGCCGAGGTCCTGGGAATAGAGGATAAACCAGGAAAAGCAAGCTCCATTCTGGCTTGGGGGACCTTGACTGAGCTTTGACAAATGTGCACAGACTCCCAAGAGGATCCAAGCCTTCAAATCCAGGTTCAAACAGGTAAGGAGTGGAGGGGCAAGGTGCCAGTTAAGTTGGGGGAAAGGCGATGAAAGGGGCAGATTAATATATTACAAGGAAAACTATAGGAGAATTCCTGGGAACAAACTAGCAGACATGTTTATCCTGCAAGAAGCCTGGGTGATTGGAGTGGCTGGCTGGAGGGAGGGGGAAAAGGAGTTAGCATTAATCATGCTCCCAAATTCAACTCCAGCATCTAACGAAATAGACAATAACTGGTTTTGCCACTCCTGTTCCTCACATCCCCCGGGGTCAAGGCCTGGCTGGAATTCAAACAGGATTTCAGATCAGGCCTGAAAAGTTGTGTGCAGTTAAGTTCATTCTGGAAGGCACGCTTGATATAGAAATGAATTTTTCTTGGTCTAATTTTGAAAGGATCTGAACTTAGTGAGAGTAACTGGGTGCTTTAAATAATCTCCTACTCTTTTTTTTCTTAAGAGGAGCGTTCTATGGCAGAGACTGGCCAATAGCACTGATCACACCTACTTCAAGTCCCAGTTTGGAACATAGATTTTTTTGTGTTTTTAACGGAAAAATAGAAGTCTTTGTAAACTACCATTTACCCTTCATTTGCCTCTTCCTCGTGTTGTGTGATTTCTTTTGGCATCATAGTGCTCCCCTAAAGGGTCCACCAAGGTGAACTTGGCTAGGCAGTGCTTCAAAACACCCCATCGGTAGAGATGAAGGATGACAGGTCAAATCCAGCATCACTCTTGGGCTGCCTGGCATGCACCTAGGACATCAGGCACACCCATGCTGAAATAAGGAATCGGCCTTGCTCAGAAAGAGTCATCTATGCATTTCTTCTTTCAATGATACATGTAGTAGGGGTCAAGGGTTGGGACCAAGTTTGGAGAGAGCAGGAGAGAAGGGCTGGAGGAGTGGATGAGATGGCAGACAGGGGAAGTAAACTAAAGGTAAACCAGAACATCCCATGACACCAGTTGTGAGGAGGAGACTCACCAATGCTGAAGTTTCTGCCGTACTGAAGACGCCTGTTCAGGATGAGCCCAATTTTAGCCTAGGAGAAATAAATCAACTATGGGGCAAAAGGTTTAACGAGTAAAAAGTATCATTCCAAAAATGTGATGCAGTCCACATCCAAAGTTGTTAGGTCAAATAACATGAGGAACTAATGCAGAAAAGAAAGCCGCTGCCTGGGCGTGGCGCTGCAGGTCCTCACACCACATCCCTGCACCACGTCCTCCCAACCTCCTACCACTGGGGTCCTGCCCAGCCAGCAGGCAATGGGAGGGAAACTCAGGCCTTGCAATTCCTTAATTTTGGAGAAAGTGAGGTGGGGAGTTTCTGACTTGTATATCCTTTAATTAAAGGGAATCTGACCTCTTCTATGACGATAATAATAATAAAATGTCTCAGAAGAGAATGGGGGTGTGCAAGAGAGTTATGCATTATCCAAGATCTGCACAAGACAGCAGGGCTTGGAACAGTAAAATCTTGTTTGCTCACGCGGCTCGAGTAACCTAAGGGGGAAAAAAACCCAGAACATTATTGATTAGATGCCAATTCACATAGCTCTCTTTGTCTGCTTTTTATTATCAGTATTTCTTTAAAAGGTTAATAGATCCTGGTCCTGACAAGCATGAAGCCAGGAGGTGGGCTCTTATCCAGTGTTTTCATTCTTCAGCCCTCAAGAGACAATGATTAGATTTTAATATTGAATGCAGAAACCACACTCACTGTGTGAACTTTCTGAGAGAGCTCCCCACCTAAGACAGAAAAAGTGAAGAAGTTTTATTGGAAGGATTGTCAAAGGCGGGGGCGGGGAACACTTTGGGTCTCTTTGGGCCAGTTGATTAGGGATGAGTTGATTTTCTTATGAACACTCTAAATCTACTCTCCCTGGGGGCAGGGAAACCTGAGAAGCTTGGATTTCAATGATTTAATTCCCATTCTAAGAATAGCCAAACCTGGGGTGGAGAGAAGGGAATGAAGTCAACCACTGAAAGAACATTTGCAAATTGAGCAAAGCCCTGTGAATCTTAGGTAATAGCTGGGAGCCGAGTTTCTTTCTTCCACATTTCATAAACTACAAAAGAACTCAGCAAAACATGCCAACCAATGGATGCTCTCCACAGGTTATGTGATCTAAAGCTGAAATACAAGAAGCCAAACACAATTAAAATGTCCTTCCATTGGTAGGTTCATGGTGATGCTTTGCAGAGGCATCACCTAACCTACCAAGC
Organism: Chlorocebus sabaeus; assembly: GCF_047675955.1. Taxonomy (NCBI): domain Eukaryota; kingdom Metazoa; phylum Chordata; class Mammalia; order Primates; family Cercopithecidae; genus Chlorocebus; species Chlorocebus sabaeus. Next base: position 60,354,218 of record NC_132921.1, on the reverse strand, counting down.
TTTGGACGTGCTTTATTCATTACAACACTGTCAACATTAAGTTGCCATGACTTCCTATCCCAATTCATGAATTGCATCTACATACACCATATAATCAGCCTCACCAGTGTACTGAATGTGGACAGGTCTTCCTTATGCTGGGATTAATTAGTTAGTCTCTGGGTGTACCCTTGAGCTTTAGCGATCCACTTCACTCCCCAGCACAGTGAATCCAAAAAGTACAAGACCCTTTCTCCAAGGAGGAGATGCAAATTCATAGGTAGCCTAAAGCCTAACCTCAGGTTAGCCCCTGAGATCAACCCAGTTCCTTCTTACAGCAGGATCTCCCTGTGATGGCTTGGCAGGATTGACTGAGCTAGTGCTTCCTTCCAATGTTTGATTGGTTAAATAAAGATAGCTTTCAAGGTTTATATAATAGCATTCAGAACACAGCCTTCAGGGTAACTGGTGAGTAGAAATGGCAACATGTATGAGTCCGAATATTAAAAAGGAAATAACGCAAATCAGTGTTCCATTTCAAGGGTACATTTGATGTTGCATATCAATATCATTTTACATTTGAGGGTGAGCCCACCCTATGTTCCCTGTGAGCTGTGAGCAAGAGATAATGATCACACCCAATCCCAGCGGAGGCTACAGGTGAGGGGGAGGAGAAAAATCACAGAAACCGGTCTTGTCCACTCTGTTAGGAATAAGATGACATGAACAGCTTTTCCTACCACAGTATCTCACCAACAGATTAGTTTTTAAAGAGAGGTTAAATCTGTTTGAACCTTGGCAAATTTGTTACTGTAACCGTAGCATAATTGTACGTGAAAACCAAATATTATTGTCCTTTATTATTCTGCTTTGTCTCCCATGTTTTTCCCATAGCTCTTAAAACAAAAGTGCTCAGCCAGGTTCTCACCCTTTGTCACTGAATGGAATGCATAGTTTTGAAGGCTGATAGACAGCTTAAAAAGGCAGCCGAATTTATATGTGATTTGAATAGTTGGCACCGTCATGCCAACTACTGGCACTCTATATTCACAAGGCAACATCATTTTTCCTAAGGCCCTTCCTAGGCTCTGTTTTCTGGGGCGAGTTGTCTCTCCATGGTGTCTGCTGCCTCCTCATACTCTTGGCTGACTTATATTCATTCCCTAGACACCCAGGAACACACTCCCAGAGCAGCCAGATTCAGAGCTAGTGTGTCCTTCATAGATAGGCAGTAAAACATTCCAGTGTAGTTCCTCTCAGAGGGCTAGAATCGTTCGAGTTCTCTCCTGCTAGTTTGTCAAAAAAACTCCTGTGCCAAAAATGGAATAGTTTCTTGTAGGAATTATATATGCTTATTCTTAAGGCCATGTACGTAGGACCAATGAAGGCCTACTATCTTCTTTTTGGACATCACTACTAGATGGTGTGTGTGTGTATGTGTGTAAGTGTGAGTGTGTGTGTGATAGAGAGAGAAACAAAGACAGAAAACACAGGAAAGCCAGATCCTGTCTTGTCGAATGGACAGTTTTTCAAAAGGAGCAGTGAGAATTTCCGGGGATTCACCGGTCGGTCTCTTCCAGTGTTTATCATCTCACATTACTCTCAGAAGTGACTTGTTAAGAGTAACTCATCTAAGAACAGAAGTCAGTTATACCGAGAAAAATAGTCTAGACCTTGATGCCTTTTGTTTGTAATTTCCTTGTGCATTTTGCTTCCCCCACAGTAGATAAACCAGGGGTGTTCACTAACTGGAGTCAGAAACCTCTCAACTCAAAACGTCTGGGAAGTCCTGTGTTCTGTTAGTTCCAATATACACGCATCAGCCATAAGGGATGTCTAAACAGTGCAAGACAATAAAATCCCTTCATGTTTTCTGTTTTAGGGAAATCCTGCATGGTTGCACTAGGGTCATAAAAAATTACTAATGTGTTTTCTCATGGCGCCGGGCCATCACATGGGCCCTGTGCAGTGGTATTGTATGCGGCCTGTAATCACAAACAAATGTATTCCACAAGCAGATGAGCTGTTATATGAGAAAGTGTGAGAGGTTAGAGCTTGAGCCTTTGTGTCAGCTACGAAGCAGGTCCCGCCACAGTGGAAGACCCCTGAGGCCATGCAAATGAAAATGGCAGTGCCTGCGGGGGTGGGGGTGGGAGGACGCCGCCAAGAGGGATGAGGTCACTGCAATAAACATCCAGCTTCCCTCTGAATGGGAATTTAGAAAAGCCTTCAACTATGGCACTATGTGGACTAGGAAAGGAGGTAGAATTTGTGGGTCAGGTGGGGCGAGAAGTGGAAATACTCGTAAAGAGGAGACAAGTGACATCAGTGGGTGTCCCAGAAGGAGGGGTAGCTGAATAGGGAGCCAGCAGGCCTGGAGGCAGCCTCTGTCAGTGATGGAGAGGGGCTGTCTGCTTCTGCCAACACTCCTGTGACATGTCTAGCATGAGGGGACACACAAGGGAGGCAAGTTGTCAGTATGACACCCAGGTTTGCCATCACTGCAGGTCTGGCTTGGAAGGACATTTATAATACTTTCTGGGGCCAAGCATCATTCTGTCCAGGCAAAAAGAAATTCTCATTAAAAAGCTGATGTATTTTGCCTTTGCCCCAAAAAAGGAATGTTCAATGTTCAAGCTATAAACAGTGGCATTTCTTCATGTGAGTTCCTGTTAAAAAAAAAAAAAAAAAAAAAGGGAATGCGTTTCAGAATTCTTAGAAGTGGAAAATTACTCCATACAAGCAATATGGCCAAATCCAAAATGCATTTACACAGAAGCAGCGCTGTGGAGTGGAAATGCGCAGATTAAAAACCTTCGTTCTCCTGCTCCCTGACTGATTCTAAGCAAGTTACTTATGGTTCCCGAACCCCAGCTTCCTTATCAGGAGACAAGGGTAGTAATATCTGCCTTAAGGATTGTTGTAAAAATAAATCTCACATTGTGATCGCTACCCTTATGCCAACAACTTTTAGGTATTTTTCTCTCCGCTCACATTTCTCTCCTGAGCTCTGGATTCATAGACTCTCTCCCAGGACCCTCAGGCTCCTCCACATCAAATGTCCAAAACGAAAATCATCATCTTTGCTCCCTCCAGCCTCACAGATCTGTTTTCTACTCAGCTAAGTTTTCTACATGTATCGCCAGAAAACTTAGGCATCTCCCTAATTTCTTCCTCTCCAACACCACTCTCAAATAAATCACCAAATCCTTTTGATTGCAACTCTTTCAAACTTCCTAGCTGTCTGCATCCCTAGATCAGGTGCCATCATTTCCTCCTAGATCATTGCAGGAGTCTCTTTGCCTCTCACCTTGGCTTCTCCTCTCGGCCTATTCTCCACACTCCCTCCAGAGAGATCTTTGGCAAGAGCCAGTCGGCTTGGTCCTCTCCCTGGCTTAAGTGGCTTCCCAGTGCCCTCAGGGTATTTCTTACCCTGGTTTGCCAAGCTTTTGTCAGTTCCTTTCTTACCACTCTACTGCTATCTTTAGTCTCCACAGCTCCTGGCACTTTAGTTCCCTTTAGCCAAGTCAGACCTTCTTGACTTTCTCTTATCTTCGGTTCTTTGCAGAGGTTGTTCTCTCTGCCTGAAATTGGCTTTTTTCCTGCTGTCTCCTCTGCCTTATCTGACTAATTGCTACTCATGCTTCAGGTCCAAATTTAGATATCACCCCCTCCAGAGCCTTTGCACCCACAAGGCTGGATAGGCATCCCTCCTATGTGCTGCCACGATACCTTGTACCCTCCCTAGCATAGGCACATGGATGTCATCATACTGGGCTTGCCCATGGACCTGCCAGTCTCTTCCAATCGAGAGCACGCTCTTTGAGGACAAGGGTTGGCAGCAGTATATCTTCAGTGACATGTTGCAGACCGCTCAATAATCATGTGGGAAGGGAGGGAGAGAGGGTGGGAGAAAGGAATAACATGACATGTTAAGCACTTAACACAGAATCAGTCACATATCAGCAATTATTAGTCTCCACTTTATGTTAATAAGCCACACATGTCTGCTTTTCTCAATCAGGCCTCATAATTAGTTTTTGATGCTCAGCAAACTGGTGAAGTCCTTTCATAGCTAGATCCGTTATATCTCTACAGTGAGCCAAGTGTCCCCATGGCAAAACTGTCTTAGATTTAGTCCTACTGACAATGAATTTAAAGTATTTAGGAAAACATTGCTAAAATGTCCTGAACACATTGGATTAGGGGACTGGAATGGGTGGTGGTGGGGTTAATGCCTTTCCTTTACCCTACTTTTCTCTTCTTCTTCTGCCTCCTCTTTCTTCTTTTTCTCTTTTAATCAGAGTCAAAGAGAAATCCTGGAAGAGAGTCTTTAAGCCAATTTGGAAAAGTGTTTCTGCTCCGATATTCTTGGGATCTTAGAACACAGAGGCTCTATCAGTTTCAGAAGGCTCCAGATCAGAGGTTGCAACCTTAAAAATTAACCCCATTCCTCTATGACATGACTGGGGAAACCGCCCTTCTTGCTCCAAACCTTGCTCTGCTCATCCCGTCCCTAAGAGAAGTGACGTAACTAGAAACCAGGTCTTGCCTCAACACTGTTGAGACGCCCCCAATATTTGCTGCAAGCACCATGAGACAGGACAGGGTGATCTTGTTCACTGCATAACCACAGCACAGTGCCTGGACAGAAGAGCTGCTCAGAAAACACCTGGTGAACAAATATGTCAAAGGAATGTTCCTTCCTCTCCTATAGGAACTCCTGGGTGTAGGGAAAGTGGGTATCTCATTTCATAGTGATGGTAATGCAGCATAGTTAGAATCACTGTCTTTGTGCCTCCATTTGCCCATCTAGACTTTGAGCTCTGGGATGCAGGAATCCCTGACCCCACTTTACCAAGCCTACTGCCTGACCCATAAAAGGTGCCCTATAAAGTGTGTTCAACTCAACAGAACCATGCTGTCTAGACTGGTGGGTAGATGCTTAGCTTTAACATGACTAGTCACCTTTCTGCCAAGGAGAATAAAGTGTTTCATGTTTCTTGCCTTTCTCCTTTCTCATAGCAGTGGGTAGGTGAAACAGGGGCACATCCACAATATGGAAATGAGAAACTTAAAGGGACACAAAAAATTTAGTGGTTTGTCTAGGATCACACATGGCACACTCATCGCCAAAGTCCTGATGTGCAGGTCTGAGGGTCTTTCAACAGCATAGCCTGTCATCGCAGGTAAGAAGGGCAATAATATCTAACTTAATAATGCATAGTTTACATCGTCTGCCAGAAAGATTATTGCTACATTTTTTTGTGTTGCCATGCTCTCTTTAAAATAATACTATAATATATAGTATTGTTTTATAGTGTTATTTTATAATAAATAGCATTTACTTATAGGTTTATTTTATAATAATTAGATAAATACAACAATGTTTTAGAGTTGAGGGCAAAACAGTAAGTATAGTCAACAGACAAACAAATACATTGTTGTTGTTCTCAGTTTCTTAATTCTCTTCCTAAAGTGGGAATTAGAATTTATCTTCTGGCTGAAGATTCCCACAATTTATAACTGAAATCGTTCAACGTCAACCATGAGCAATCCTTGGACTCTACTATAGGATGGCCCTTCTTGAGACACTTAGGTGTACTTCTGCTTAAATTTTGTGATTTAACATAAAATCAATCAGAGTGAAACCCAGTAGACTTGGTGATCTGAGAGGGATTTTGTTTCCAGTACTTGAGTTGATTTGTCTGTTTGTTGATTTACACAAAATTGCCTTAGATTTATTCCCACTGACAATGAATTTAAAGTATTTAGGAAAACTTTGCTAAAATTTCCTGAACACATTGGATCAGGGGACAGGAATAGGGGAGGTTAATTTCTTTACCCTGCTTTTCTCTTCCTCTTCTTCCTCCTCTTTCTTCTTTTTCTCTCATAATCAGAGTCACAGGGAGAAATGCTGGAAGAGAACACATTTAAGCCAATTTGGAAAAGTGTTTCTGCTCCTATATTCTTGGGATCTGTGAACGCAGAAAGCTGCTAATAACAGGATTTGTTGGAAAGAAGTAAAGAGCTATTTCTCATGATGAATTTGGGTTGAGTCATCAAGAGAAAGAATATCATTTTATTATGAACGACTACACCTGTATTAGGCTTTTTCACACTGCTATAAAGAATACCCGAGACTGGGTAATTTCTAAAGGAAAGAGGTTTAATTCACAGTTCTGCATGGCTGGGGAGACCTCAGGAAACTTACAATCATGGCAGAAGGTGACAGGGAATCAGGCACATCTTACATGGCAGAAGGAGAGAGAGAGAGCAGAGAGAGAGGAAACTGCCACTTATAAAACCACCAGATCTCATGAGAACTCACTCACTATAACAAGAACAGCATAGGGGAAACCTCCTCTTAGTGTGCATGCTGAAGCCACTTGCCCAGATCCTGAGATTTTATTGGGAAGCAGATGATCACCAGATTTAGGTGTTTCCTGTCTATGTGGAGACTGCCTTTCCCTGGTGCTGACTGCAGCTAATTATTATTTTAGAGAGACAGTTAACAACTGCCTGACCATCAACTGATGGTTGCTGGACATTCGTGGTATGCTGGGGGAAATGGGAGGCCTCTCCTACCCTGCCCTGCTCATGTCTCACTAGCTACCTACCATAACACACGGATTCCAGTTTCTGGCCTGTATCATTTTTCCTCTCCGTAAAGAGCTTCTTTCAACTTTTTTACAGGGCTGATCTGCTGGAGACGAGTTCCCTCATTTATGTTTGTCTAAGGAGGTCTTTATTTCTCCTTCACTTAAAAAAAAAAAAAAAAGACTATTTTTTAGAGCAGTTTTAGGTTTAACAGGAAAATTAACAGAGAATACAGTTTCCTCCCTCACTTCCATTCACACACAGTTTCCTTTATCAACATTTTGCATTAGTATGATACATTTGTTACAATTGATAAACCAATACTGATACATTATTAAGTCCCTAGTCTACATTAGAACTTACTCTTTGTATTGTGCATATTTTTGGATTTTGAGGAATGCCTAATGGCATGTATCCACCACAGTATCGTACAGAGTAGTTTCACTGCCCTAAAAAGCCTTTGTGCTTCCTTTATTCGTCCCTCTCCTATTCCCTTCCCCACCCCGTGGCCGCCCCTTGCAATTACTGCTCTTTTTACTGGCTCTATCATTTTGCCTTTTCCAGTATGTCATATAGTTGGTATTACATATAATGTAGCTTTTCAGACTGACTTATGTTACTTAGCAATGTGTATTTAAAATTCCTCCAATGTCTTTTCATGGTTTGAAACTCATTTCTTTTTTAGCACTGAATAATGTCCCCTTATGCAAGTGTACCACAGTTTGTTTATTCACTTGCTTATTTAAGGACATATTGGTTGCCTCCCATTTTTGCCAACTATGAATAAAGCTGCTGTAAACATTTATGCACGGGCTTTTGTGTGGACATAGCTTTCAACTCATTGGGCTAAATACCTAGAAGCATCGTCGCTGGATTGTATGGTAAGAAAGTGCCAAACTGTCTTCCAAAATGATTGTACCATTTTGTATTTCCACCAGCAATGAATGAGCGTTCCTATTGCTTCACAACTTCGCAGCATTTGGAATTGTCAGTGTTTTGGATTTTTGCCACTCTGTAAGTGGTACCCCATTGTTGTTTTAATTTGCAATTCCCTAAAGTGTATCTTTTCATATGCTTATTTGCCGTCTGTATATCCCCTTTGGTGAAATGTCTTTTAGGTCTTTTACCCACTTTTTAGTTGAGTTGTTTGTTTTCTTACAGTTGAGTTTTAGCAGTTCTTTGTATATTTTAGCTACAAGCCCTTTATGAGATGTATGTTTTACAAATATTTTCTCTCAGTCTGTGGCTTGTCTTGTCTTTTTTATTCTCTTAATTTCCTTCACTTTTGAAGAACAGTTTATAGAACTCTAGATTGGTGGATTTTTTTCTTTCAACACATTAAATATTTCACTCTACTCTCTTATTGCTTACATGGTTTCTGATGAGAAGTCCAGTGGAATTTTTATGCTGTTCCACTATGGGTAAGGTGTAAGGTGTTCTTATTTCTTTGGCTTCTTTCAGAATTTTCTGTTTGTCTTTGGTTTTCTGCCTTTTTTTTTTTTTTTTTTTTTTTTGAGATGGAGTTTCGCTGTTGTAGCCCAGGCTGGAGTGCAATGGCAGGATCTCGACTCACTGCAACCTCTGCCTCCCGGGTTCAAGCAATTCTTCTGCCTCAGCCTCCTGAGTAGCTGGGATTACAGGCACCTGCCACCACACCCAGCTAATTTTTTTGTATTTTTAGTAGAGATGGGGTTTCACTACATCGGCCAGGCTGCTCTCGAACTCCTGACCTAAGGTGATCCACCCGCCTTAGCCTCCCAAAGTACTAGGATTACAGGCATAAGCCACTGTGCCCAGCCCTGCAATTTAAATATAATATGTCAAGGTGTATACTTTTTTCTTTTCTTTTCTTTTCTTTCTTTCTTTTTTTTTTTTTTTTTTTTTTGAGACAGGGTCTCACTCTCATCACCCAGGCTAGAATTCAGAGGTGTGATCACAGCTCACTGCAGCCTCGACCTCCCAGGCTCAGGTGATTCTCCTGCCTCAGCCTCCCCAGTAGTTGGAACTACAGTCACATACCACCACACCTGGTTAATTTTTTGTATTTTTTGTAGACACAGGGTTTCACCATGTTTCCCCTGCTGGCCTCAAACTCCTGGACTCAGGTGATCCTCCTGCCTCTGTCTCCCAAAGTGTTGGGACTACCTGCATAAGCAGTGTGCTCAGCCAGTGTATACTTTTCTTATATATACCCTACCTGGTATTCTCTAAGCTTCCTAAATCTATGTTAGATGAGACAGGAGGCTGGGGGATCAGGAGCTATGAATATTAATTGTAGTACAAAACTGTTTGTTTTGGATCTAATTTTGTATTATCTGAGGCTGTAAGCAGAGTTGGGACCACAGGTGTTGAAAGGATAAGCCTTTCAGAGGACTTAACTTGAAGAAAGATAGAGATACTAGGATTGCATCAAACAGAATTCTGGAGCAAGAGTATGGCTGGATGATCTGTGGTGCTGTAACTGGCTCATGTTTGAAAGGTGAAAAGGAAGGTCTCAGACTGGTAGACAAAAATGTAAGTGAGACAGAAGGTGAACAGAAGCCTTGGATTATTCAAAAGTTGGGATAGAAAGGATGAGCCAATTAAATATAAACTCTAGGTAGCCGAAAGCTGGCCAGTGAGCTAAGTGCATCAGGTGCTATGAGTGACCATGGGTGGAAACTGGAGTTTGTGTGTGTGACCAGTAGAAATCAGCCCATTAAAGCACATCAAGCTTGGGAATTACAGACTCACCATGGCCACTTTTCTGCCTTGGACATTTCATATGCAGAGTGAGAAGGTTATAACTGAGACTTTCACCAACAACAGGCCACACCAGACATTTACATGTGGTTGTTTAAAGTCTTTCATCATCCCAGATTAGCAACTAATATACCTAATTGACAACTTCAGTCCATCTGTAAGCCCCATTCCATGCCTACCTCTAACTTAATCTCATTATTTCCTTTTGATTAACCCAGATTTGGCGATATAATACCAGTCCAGTTTGCTCCAGGTCAAGAGCAGAAAAAAAGAAATCTCTCCAGTGATTCTATATTTTTTCAAATTTTTTTTTTATGATTAAACTATCTTGCTTCAATCTCATTGCTTCATAGTTATCTCTGATGTACAGGGCAACCTTGAGATTTCTTCACATTTTAGTTACATAGTCTTGATCTTTAAAAATGAACTGACTATATTATGATACAGAAGCAAAATAATGGAGGGAGAACAGAATGAAATAAATGGGAAGGCACAGTCGTCCCAAGGACATGATCTATAAGCGAATCAAGACAAAACAAAGCCAAGCAACACAGTTTCTTAGTCTGCTGTAACAACAAGTGTAAGCAGAGAAGTGCCCATGGTAACAACTTCCTCACAGCCTTGGGCATGAGCTTCACTGGAGATTTGTTTCATGATGTGGCCTTGGAGTAAGACGTTCATTCAAAAACATCTAAGTGCCTGCTATGTGCCAGACATCGTTTCTAGGCATTAGGAATATAGCAATGAAGAAAACTAAGTATTTCCTGTCCACACGGAGACCACATTTTGTGGCTGTGAGGAACCGCATCCATAACCAAAATAAGTAGTATATCAAATGACGATGAGTACTCTAGGAGACAAGGATGTGGTTGTGGTGTGAAATTGGCTGGGGAAGGCTTCTCTGATGCTTGAGCAAAGACCTGGAGAAGGTATGGGGGTGAGTCACCTGGCCGCAGGGAGGAGGAGCATTGCAAGCAGAAGGAACAGTTACTATAAAATCCCCAAGTCAGGAGCATTCCTGAAATGTTGAAGAAACAGAAAGCATGAATGCAGCTGCAAAGGTATGAGAAAGAGAAGAGTAGAAGGAGATGAAATCAGAGAAGTTACAGGGGCCAGGTCATGGAAGACCTTGGAAGTCATTGTAAAGACTTTGTCTCTTACCCTGAGTGAGATAGGGACTATTGGACAGTTTTGAGCAGAGAAGTGACATAAGTTTAAAGAATCCGTGCTATGGGTAGACTTTAGAAATACAAGGGAAGAAGCAGGGAGACAGCTATCGCAATCATCCAGGAAGGAATCATGGTGGTCTGGCCAGGGTAGAAGCAGTAGAGGTAATAAGAGGGGACACATTCCAGATATATTTCAAAGGAAGTACCAACAAAATTTCCTGATAGATGGGATGTGGTGTGTAAGAGAAAAAGAGGAATAAAAGATGACTCTAAGTGTTTTAGCTTGAACATCTGGAAACAAGAGTTGCCATTTCTTGAGGTGGATCACAAGCAGGTTTGAAGGAAGGATGAGGAGCTTGGTTTGGCCTCCAATGTTAGGAGATTGAGAAGATAAAGAAGAACGAGCAAAGGAAAACAAGAAGAACAGCCAGTGACATAGGAGAAAAACGAAGTGAGTGTGATGACCCAGAGGTCAAGTAAAGAAAGGGCTTTAGAGGGAACAGATTGATCAAGTAAAGCAACTGTTTAGAGAATGCAACCAAGATGAGGCCTGAGACTGACCTCCAGATTTAGCAATGGAGGACACTGGTGACCCTGACAATCCCAGTGCTCTTGATCACTCAGTATAATACTTTAAGCAAGAAAAGAAAAATAAGTTCCCTAGAATTCCATTTTGAGAAATTAGGAAATAGAGTCATTCTCAAAAGGTTGCTGTCTGTTAGGTAAGTCCTCTCAACAGTCATGGTGTGACGTTGGCCCCATCTCACCTCCTGGCTGAACCACTGCTCATGAATTATAGTTCCAGTTTGTGAGTGAGTTCAGGGAAAGAGTCCATGATGTAACCTTCATCGTGTAACCTTGAACCAGTGCCCAAAATGACTTAGATTTCTCACTATGAAAATAAATATAACGGTCACCACTAAACTAAAACATCAAAACTTGATAAATGCTGGCCCGAGAGAACAATGCTGGCACTGGATTTGCTGAAAAGGAAAGCCACATTCCACAACTACCTTTAAGTCTGTGGAAATGGAAACTTTTTTAATACAGAGAGAAAAACTGCCGACCCACATGCAAAGGGTGGATTAGGTGGTTTCCACATAGTTAGTGAGGTTCTGTTACCTTAGCGAAGTTCTGGTAAGAATGGGCATTCCTCACCAGCATAATCATTTGCCACTCTTTGGAATTCAGGAAGTGTTTCACAGCGAATGGATAAATGAAATGAGTCAGTGAACAGGATTCATTAGTTGCCTTTTCATAGCCTTCCCTGACTAATCTAACCACATACTAATCATTGCTTCTTGTTTCTCTGACCCTACCAATTCAACTCTAAGTTCCTTGAGCACTATATCATGAGATTTGTTTCTTTGTGTTCTTTACCACACTTAGTTTAGTATTATAGTGGTTACTTAATATATACTTCTTGACTGAGCAAAAAATTTAAGAAAGAAATTGAACTGTTAAGCTAAGGATATAAATTTAATTTAAATCTTCAAGACAAACAGATAAGAGAAACAGTGCAAATAAGCCTTACAATGCTCAGATTATAATGGTTTGCAGGATTAAACCAACTGGAGCCAACATTCCTCTGATGTTTTGGTATCCAATGGTCTTATCAGTAGGTTTCCAACCATTAATCGTGAGCCATTATTTACTGTTGCCAGTCACTGACTTCTGGTGTCCCTAGTGATACAACCTTAACCTTCCAAGGGCCCTGTGTCACTTTTGTGTGATGTTTTCGTCACACAAAGGGAAGATAGCTGTTTTCTTGGTTGCACTACTTTGTGGTGTCCCAGTGAGATGATGGGACTATGTAGCTCTCTATACATGAACTAACTCCATATGCAGTCCCACGGGGGATCTTTGCTTGCTTTCTCTCTTCCTTTTTCTTCCAACAAAAAACGGTAAGTTTTTGTCATTGCTTACATCAGTAACAAAAAACAAATACACGAACTTTGAAAGGATTGAGGACAGTCAACCCTAGTCAAAGATTGTCTAGCTCATGTTATTTATTCATATTTATGATACGAGTTTATTATATCCACGCTCTTCAATAATGGCATTGATAATAGGAAGGTTGATTTGGAAAAGCAAAATGTTAAACACTAACCTGAGAAATAATCTGTGATCTTTTCTTCTCTCCGAATTAGTAAAACAAACACTGTGAGCTTTAAAATAATAGAGGTTCTTGGAAATAGTGGGCTGCTCTTTTCTGTTTTCCCCACTGCCATGCTATGGCTAACATGATACTTGAGGTTGTAGCAGAACTTCCAAAGTAAACTTGATCTTTAGAGTTTTACAACAATGATGGGTGAACCTCAGAAAGTTCAGAGATTTTTGTCCAAATGGAGAAATAACATTCTTGTGCCAATTTTCTGTATCTCTGAATTATTGAGTTGAAGTTTTCACAACAATGGCAATTTCTTGACCATTTCATGCTGGTGACAGGAAATTACACAAATAGAGTAAGTTTTCTCAACACTCATTCATCAGTTAGCAACAGTTCATTGTAGTTTCTACTGTTTAGCCTGAGTCTAGATGCAAATGTTGAAAATGAGGGATATGGTGTTCAAGTTTGCAAAGTGAGGTATGGAAGCCCACTCTTTATAGATCTGCCTTGTACCTTGACACAACTTTTTGGCCCCCGTCTTTGGGGGAAGCCATCCTCTAGACGCACTCCTAGATTGTCAGCTATGCCACCAATGGGAAGGGCAGATTCTCCCAAACAGGGCTTAGCAACAAATGAAGGACAATTTTCTATTCTTATCCTTTACAATTCTAGAAAAAGCAAAAAGCAAGACAAAACAAAAGATGTCACCCAAGGATGTTTTCAGTACAACGGAATCAAACTCTAAAATAAAATGTAAAAAGCCAAGCATAAAGTTGGACAGTGATGGTCTTCTAGATATTCAGTTACACTATCAATCCCTCAGAGCAATGATCACAACTTATGTTGTTGGACAATTTATCATTCACGGCACACTGGCCCATTTACACCAAAGGAGGCAAGATCAGGCATTGCACACCCACCACACAACCACCCAAGTAGCAAACTGCAGAGCCAGGCCTTGAATCATGATTTCAGCTTCTAAATCTATATCGTTACACTGCCTCTGGGGTGAAATCTTCAGTTGTATAGATAATTTTTTTATTTTTCAAAATAGTTTTCAAGATATTGTTGAATTGTAAAAGCATCACTTGTGCCTATGTTCAAATCCTGGCATAGCCACTTGTATTAGTGAGCAAGTAGTGTGATCTCTTTAAACATCAGTGCCCTCCACTATAAAGAGAAAGTCATAGTACTAGCCTCTTAAGGTTGTTGTAAGAATTAAGTAGAATAATTCACGCAAAGCATGGAACCTAATAAGAGCTCAACAGAATGTGGCTTTAATTGTTGATAATAAAAATGATCTATGTTCGTTGTAGGAAATGTATCTGAGTATTAAGAAGAAAATATCTCTCATAAATCCACCATCCTAATACAATCCCCGAACCATTACGGCACATTTTCAATTTTTCTAAGTAATGCTACATAATGTATTTCTTTGTTATGAAGATTTTCAAACACACAAAAGTTAAAAGGCAAGTACAATGACTATCCATGTATTTTCCTCCTAGAGTCAACAATTATATATACTTTGCTGTATTTGCTCTGTGTGTGTGTATGTGTTTAGATTTTGCTGTTTCATGTCCTTATACATTACCTGTGTTAGATCTTCCTCGGTACTACTTCCAAGTAGAAAATCCAGGGAGTCCGTAAGTATACATACACATATACATATGTGTTTTTTGCTGAAATATTTGAAAGTAAACTGTAATTATCATAGCATTTCACTTCTAAATATTTCAATATGCATCTCCTAAAAATAAGAATGTCCTCCCACATAATCATAATATCATTATCACAGCAGGATATTCATGATTATTCCCTAATGTCATTTAATATCCAGTTGATATTCAAATTTTTAAAATTGTCCCCCATTGACTTTTTGCTGTTTATTTTCAAACTAATTCATGCATTGTCTTTTGTTATGCCTCTTTTATTCAAGAACAGTCTTCTCACCAGTTTTACATTACTCTAAGTATATTTTTAATGATGTATACACTCCAGTGCAGGCACAGTCGTGGCCAGTCCCTCAGCTTAGACATACAAATGCTTTCCTTTTTCCCTGTGATGAACCATGCTAAGATGAATACCTTAGTGCATTGACTTCTTTCACCTTTTTTGGTTACCTCTGAACATTCACATTTTTTAAAAAAAGATAAGAAAATATTTAAAACCCTTCTTAGATATTAGCAGACGACTTTGCAGAAGGGTTTTATCCACTACTATCCCCCCAAAGTATTTCAGCATGCCAGGATAGCTGGGGCTTTCAACGCCTCCTTGTCCTGAGGAGTCCTGGTTTAAATGCCACATTCTCTAGAGGACATTTTCTGGTCTACGCTGGGTGAGTTCCCTTGCCATGCGTTGTTTCTTGTGATTACTTAATCATCAGCTCCTCCCCTCTAAGAACAAGGAATCTTTACTTGAAGAGGCCAGTTTTTCTCTGAAATTGGGAGCTCAGTGAAACTGGCTGATTGCTTTTAGTGTTACGCCAATTTTCTAAAAAAATTTAACATAAAACTTCTGGCTCTTTTATTTTTCACCAAAACAATATGTTGTGATTAAATATTGCCCTATGTACATTAAATATTGTCATAACTTTAAAATTGATGAAACTCTATCCCTAAGGGAATCTTTGGAAACTTTTAAAATAAAATAACCCAAGTAACCAATAATATGTGAGTGGTTAAGTAAGTGTTGCAAATCTATATGATAGTACAGTCTGTACACATTGAAATTTATATTCATAAAGGGTTTATCATAACATGAAGAAGTGCTTATTAAACGATATGGGGAAAATAATTGTTAGAAATTTAGAATGCTAAATATGCCACAAAAAGGCTAACAAGATACAGCAACTGTTGTACTATGGGTGATCAAAATAGCTTTTCTCACGTATTTTTCTTTCTGACCAAAGCACAGTAAGAAAGATGGAGCTTTGAAAAACATTATTTAAGCATCCATAGCCCCTGTTTACAAGCTGTAAAAGAGAAAAAAATGTTTACCCATGGTAATTTCTTATTTTTCAATCTGATTTTGTAGCATGAATTTAATGTTAATGCTACTTTAATATATAATAAATCTGGCAAAAATCAACCAGCTAGCCAGAAAACAAACAAACAAAATAAATATTTAATAATCTTCCATTTCCTTCTGAAGATTTTCAGGTATATTCTATCACAAGAGCATTTACAATTATTCCATTTTTAAAATGTGCATGCCCCTTGACAAAATTTATCAATACCTCTATTTGATCTGATGATACACATCAGTTGCCAAGTACATAACAAACAGCAAGCTATTTCACTGTCTTCATCTTGAGCTGTAATTAAAGAGTATTTACTGAGCATTACTTGAACCCAACATTATACTTGGCATTATAGCAGCTGGCAATATGGACCTGGGGCCCGAGCTACAGAACCTTACAGCTGATGACCTGTGATCAACATACTCATCTTTCCTCTAACCACATGACAAACCTCCTGGACCCAGAGCCAAAGGAATTTACAGTTTTCCAGGGAAACATGATATTTGCTTTGACAGTTTCACATAGCTTTATCCCAAAGGCAGACAAAGAGCTGAAGTTTCATCTTCACTCGCCTTTCCTGGGATCAAGCCCTTTGATGGAAGGAGATCACTGGGAATCCATCCCTAGGCCTGGAGGTGTCAGAGGCAAAAACCAGACATACGTATCCTGCTCTTTGGTCCTCTGGGAAAATACCTAGCCATCGCTGCCCTCATCCACCAGCCTCATGTTGCCCGCCTGTCTCCAGTGTTAGCGTAAGTGCTGACCCCCAGCACTGTGTGTGTCTGGGAGGGCAAGAGGAGTGGCAAAGAGCCAGCTGGTGACGCCTGCCCAGAGCCCTGGCAGACCTCATTAGGCTCGGACTGGTCTCTGAAATGCTCCACCACTGCTCCTGCCTGGCACCCAAACCCCTACCATTTTAAAGTGAGCTTTTCACATTCCATTCTTCCCCCAGGTCCTGCAAGGTAGGGCCTGCTTTTCTCACAGCTCCAACATCAACACTTCTTTTAAGCAAAACTTTTGCATGCAATAGATAGTGCTAGTGCCAATGCATCTTAGCCAGCTTCTACAGTCAAAGTGAAACAAAGCAAGGAAACACTACAAAAATCGGTGTTGTGGAATGGAACTAGACAAAATCAGTAATAGCCAGTGTGCCCCTTTGATGACCTAAATGCTTAGGATCTCAAAGGATTTCTAAAGGTGTCATGCACAGAGTTTTGAGAGGGAGCTGGCATTTTCTAACCGAGAGCCCAAAGCTGAGGGATCCTCTGAAACAGATGCAGTCAACTATGCAGACAGGTTGCCATGTGGCAAAGTGGGAAGAAGTATCTGGCTGTGCATACCAAATACCATCTCAGAGTGGGGTTGTGACTTGAAGGATAGATATGAATGTGATGCACCCAGCATGGCCATGTGTGGGAGCTCCTCCAGCAGGAAACATGTGATGTGGTAGATGAACTGGAAGAGATTCAGAGAGGCCAGAAATTGGGGGCAGGAGGGGAATGGGTGAGGAGGTAAAGGCTGTTTTTTAAAAGACAAGAAGAAAGGGTTAAGCAAGGAAACTTCATAAGGACCTCATAGGCCCTGTGGAAGAGTCAAAAGTCATTTAAGTGTTAAGCAGGCTTGTTGCATAATTGGAGTCATGCTTTAGAAAAGTTACTCTTGCTGAAGCATGAAGAATGAATTGAAGGGGGGCAAAGCAGAGGCAGAAAGACCAGTTACAACATCTAAGTGAAGGATAACAGTGGACAACGAGACACATCAATGGATTTGAGAGGTGTTTAGGAGTAGAATTGATAAGACTTAGCGATTCACTAAGGGGTTGTGGTGAGGGGAACAGTGAAGGAGGAAGAACAACCTTGAATGACTGCCAGAGTCTGGCTGAGGCTTTCAAGCGAATGGCAACACCAACCAATGAGGGAACAGGAGAGGCACATTAGGGATGATACTCATCAATTCAGGTTTTGGTGGATGGAGTTAAAAATATCTTTGCAAGATGTTTACTATGTAGCTGGATAGATACCACTGAAGATCTGTTCTATTTATAAAATTTGGAGTGGCCAGCACAGATAGTAATGAAACTGAAGGCATGTTGTGGGTGAAAGGGGTGTCCAATAAATAGGGACAGAAGGACACTTGAGTGTTTGAATACTCTGTTCATTTTTGGCAGCTTATTGCACATTCATTTAACAATCCCTCCTAAGAGTAAGTTCTGGAGGATGGAAGTATGAAACGCTGAGTTTAAGGATGGGGGCGTGAAAATCACTAAAGTGGAGAAATAATTCTCAGAGTTACCTTCATTACTGAGTACTTACTATGTGCCAGGCCCTGTGCCAAGTACTTAATATACATTGTTCTACTGTATTTCACTTAATTCTTACAACAAGCCTACATAAATTAGAAACTATTTATTGTCTCCACTTCATGTTAACAAGAGCTGAAATTTGGAGATTCTATAACTCTCTATCCCTGTTGTTTAATCTGGTAGCCACTAGCTGCAGGGGAATTTAAAATGTTAGGAATTTAAAATGTGCAACAAAGAAATTTAATTTTTTATTTAATTTAACTCAGAATTCTCATTTAATTCAAATTTTATTTTATTCCATATTAGTGTAAATTCACACTTAAGAACTAACACTGGATGCAGTTATTGAAAAGTGCTTAAATATATTTGGAACAATGTGAGTATGTGAATCAATTTTTCAACTCTAAGTTTTATGAAATGTAACTACAGATCAAGTATTTCCAATGAAAAATTCGTGTCTGAATTGAGATGTGCTGTGAGTGTAATTTCGAAGATTTACTGTGAAAAAAAATATGAAATATCTCATTTATAATTTTTGTATTGATTGCATATTGAAATAATGTTTTGAATATATCAGGTTAAAAATATATTGTTAAAATTAATTTCACCTGTTTTACCTTTTCACTTTTTTTATGCGACTACTGGACACTTTTCAATTCCCTAAGGGGCTGGCACAAGAGTTCCCCGGGGCTGACGGGGAGCACGGCCCGGGCAGCCCTTTCCCCAGCCCGTCCCAGTGGAGACGGGCTCACACCGAGGTGCGTGCACGTGCGCGTCTGCGCGCTCCGCCGCGGGTGGACCGAATCTCACCCCGTGCCCACGACCAGCGGGCTTTCCTGTTTGCCTTTTTGAACTCTGTTTTCTCTGAGTCTTGGAGAGAGCCAGGGGCTGTGATGTCACTGTATAAACAGAGGGAAGGGTGGGGGCGAAAGTTGCATTGGAGCGAACCCGGTGGTGGAGGAGGGCTGGTGGGAGGATGGGGGTGGCGAGGGAGATATTTTTAAAGGTGGTTTGGTCTCGGGGGGTGTAGGGGCAGCGGGGGACTCTGCAGAGTCCCAGTAAAGAAACAGAATGGGACTGCCAGTCCCTAAGCCGGGGGCGGGGAGGGGGACGTGGCTGGAAGAGACGGGGGTTGGTGGGGGGAGGCTGGAAAAATATGGGACGCCTAGAGCTAATTCCCCTGATTAAAAATGCATTAGTTTGGAGGTGTCAGGGACACGCAGCTGTTTTCAAGGAAAGCCTGGCTCCAAGAGGTCCTCCCGGGCCGGGCCGCCTGGCGGCTCCATCCCGGGTGGGTGTCAGCGAGCGCGCAGCCCCCGACGCTTGTCCTCTCCCTGACAGGGCCCTGGCCAATGTCCTGCTGCTGCGGGTCGTGGTAATTTACATCCTCTCTGTGTACATTAACTTATCTGCAGCCGCGCTGGCTGCGCTCCTTCAGTCAGCCTGTCTCCTGCGCAGCCTGGGAGCTTTCCCCGACCCAGCGACCCACCGGGCGGCCGGGGGCGACGGGGGAGCCCTGGGAATCACAACAACCGCCCGGTTCCGACCCGGCCCGGACGCCCGGGGGGCGGGGGGCTCCGCGGGGCCAGGCGTGGAGGGCCGGCGAGCCCGGCTCGGGTAGGGCAGAGGCGGGCGGCTGGGGGCTGGCGGCGAACACTTAGTGGCTAATTCATGACTCATGACTCATGCGCAGGCTCCTCTTCAGTGACAGCCGGGACAGTTCCTGGTTATTTGTAGCCCCCCGGCTTTCATTTCGCTGTAATTAAGCAGTCATTTGAGGGTCATTTCATCCCCGTTATAGGTTTCTCTGTTTTAATCATGCTTTGAGTTCCAGGGTGGGGGGAGCAGGGAGTGGAAGGGGAGGTTGGGAAGGAGGCGTGGAGGGCAAGAGGGTAATCGTCTCTGAGAACGTGTGCACTTTTCATAACTCTTCCCGTGACAGGCCCCGGTGCAGGCTCCGCAGACGCCGACGCCCGGCGCTCCGCTCCGGGGCGCGGGCCAGATCCTCTTCCCTGACACCCGCGGTCTTCCCTGAGAAGAGGTCTGGCCCTTTTTGAGTCAGATGTTGGATTTTCTGCTTTCCCCTCTGGCACCACACTAATCATTCTCTTTAATCGCTGAAGCTTTTTAATGAGGCCAAGTAGGTATTTATGGAGCCGTCTACTCTCTAAACGCTAATGCTTGATAAGTCATTTATAACTTACCGGTGGGCTTCGCATAGGCCAAACCCAGAAGAAAGGAAGTGAGAATAAAATAGAGGCTGGATTTTACGAGGAAACCTTCAGCGTATCTTCAGGTCCTAGATGGTACCAAGCCCTTGTGGGAAATGTGCAATCCATCAGGCAAAAGAATAAGGAACGGCCACAGCCTGTCCGAATTTTGTGAAAATTCTCTGGCTGTCATTCTTGATTTTTTTTTTTTTTTTTTAATTCCCTCCACTTTCTCCTTTGGCTGGTTCATGTATTCTTTAGATATCATTTGAAGCTTCCATTCCAAGGCCAAGTCTATGATGTTCTTTAAAGAAATCTCAAACTATTGCATTTGGAGGGCACACAGATGGAAACTGAAAGGACTGGAAAGAAATAAAGGACAGAAACCAGATTTTCCGTCATCGCAAAGAGTAGGTGCCACAGGCTCCAAATCTCAGTAGATATTAAAGTTAAGGCAGGAGTCTGCGGTAACAGTAGGAGTGTGGGTGCTTTCAAAAGAGAAGGCAAGAGAGAAAACCTGTCCAAGAAAGGGCAGGAGAAAGAGTGAGGGAGAAACAACACAGACTAGAAAAAAAATGAATGAATCAATCAACATACGAGTATTTAATGTGCATTAAGGAGACTTTAAAAAATGTTTTCAGCCATAAAATGGAATAAAATACTGATACATGCTATAACATGGATGAGCCTTGAAAACATTAAACTAGGTGACAGAAGCCACTTACAAAAGACCACATATCCTATGATTCCATTTAGATGAAATGTCCAGAACAGGCAACTCTATAGAGACAGGAAGTAGATTAACTGTTGCCTTGAACTGGGAGTGGGGGTAGGAGTAAGGGGGCTGGTGGGAGCCACTGCTAGAATTAATTGTGGTGATGATTGTACAACTCTGAATATGCTAATAACCACAGACTTACATGCTTAAATGGGTGAATTGTGTAGTATGTGAATTATATCTCAATATACTGAAAACAGTTTTCATAAAGTTAAATAGAAACAGGCCCCAAAACAGTGCCACTAAAAAATTCTTTTGCTAAGTGCACTGCTCCTTCCTATATGACGATGTAAACAGCAGATAATGTTCCTAGGACGGGGACTTGGTCTGGTTTTTCACTTGGTCCCTAGTGCCTAGAACAATGCTGCTTATGGAAGGTACACAACAAATATTTGCTGGAAGAGAACTTGCAAATAACCAGATGGCCAAATTCAGACTTATACCACACTCACCCTGCCATCTCTTCACTGCACCCTCTAGCTTTCCAATATTATCATTTTATAGATATATAAAATATACAAATATATATTATTATATATACAAATGTATATTATATATAGTATCATTATTATTATTAATACAGCTAGTACAGCTAGTACTAATAACAAACATTTTGTTTATATATTTTGTGCCAGGCACTGTACATATATTTGCTTGTAATCCTTATAAAACCCAGCAATGTAAACCCACTGAACCCAGGTCTGTCTGGCTCCCAAAGTTTTAGTCTATTATAAACACCGCCTGCTAAAAACACTAAACACAAAGGCAAGGAGAAGCATCAACGAACATGCAAAAGAGAACCAGCCAAAGTCACCGAGAGAGGAAACCAAAGAAAATCTGGTTTCTATGTTTATTTTAGTTTTAATTTTTATTTTTTTGAGACAGAGTCTCGCTCTGCTACCCAGGCTGGAGTGCAGTGGTGTGATCATGATTTCTATGTTTAAACTGAAAGAAGTATCAAGAAGCATCACTCAAACATATCACTCAAAGAACGATGGCTTGTCTTATTTAAAATTATAACATATCACTCATAGAACTATGGCTTGTCTTATTTAAAATTATGATAACTTTATACTAACTATGGATTATGTATCCAACAACTACAGAGGACTTACTATGTACATAGCTCACAGGAGCTTATGTTCGAGCCTGTTACAAAAGCTACTGTCTCTTAAAAAAAAAAAACAAAAATGAGTACTCAGTATATTTGTCTAAGTAGTGCACAAAAAGTTTAACCATACAGTAACGGAAACATTCTGGTTTCCCAAAATGTCTTCCTAAAGTTGAAACATTTTTGTGGAAAGTTAAAGACCCAGAGGTCTATGAAGGGCTGCCTAAATGACTACCCACAAAAGTAGCTGGGGAGAAACACAAATTAGAATACATCCAAACTATTTGAAAGCTACTGTGGTGTGTGCTTGGGCTTGAGCCTGCTGCCTGGGTGTTCATTAAGTGTTCATAATATTTCTTATGTCCATAATCCAAGATTCCAGACCCACATCCCAACCAAGCCTCAGACCCGCCATCTTATCTCATGCATATTAGTTGGTATATATTGATACTACTTGTAATAATTATCCTACAAAGACACAAAACCTTCTAATAAAAGGTTCTATATTCCTCTACCTACTTTGCTATCAGAATTTTGCTCTAAGATTTGTAATGAATAGCCCACATTTTACAGTTGAAAAAACCAAGTACCCCCTGAAAGTACTTACTGAAACTGTCCCAAAGATCCATAATAGTAATAGGAAAAAAACTCAGCATGTCCTTCTCCCAACTGTTAGAGATACTCACCTCCTATTTAATGTAATAGGAGGTGTTCCTTCTACTTAAAAAAATAATTACTATATACATTTAATTTTTTCTTAACTAAGTCTGAAAAGGAGAGACAACCTAGGTCATAAGTATGGGAAAGATGTATAGTTTCCCTCTCTCCTTTTTATGGGCGACTCCAGAAGTGAAAGTCCAACCACTTAGGCGGATGAGCTTCAAGAAACTCTTCTCAGGACGGTGGAATGTGCACTGTGTCTACAGTCATCCATCCCTAAGCATATGTGGTTGTCACCCTCTAGTGGATGATCTATGATAATAGTTGGCAGTCTCCTGTGGGGCACAAGCACGATATTATCCAAGGCTCACCTATCTTTAAGACGTAAATGACAGATAAGACTGCAACACAACTCTTCAGTCTTGGACACATATTTCCTAGGAAAATGGGTGTTCATGCACTGTTTATTCAGTCTGCTGTTCCCTGCTGCTTTTGAGTCTGTGTTTGTGTTTCCTACTGGTGTCTCGCATTTTCAAGAACAATGCACATTTCCTTAAGGCAGATTTCTCCTACCACTGAGATAGTTCTAGGCAATTGATTCCCAGAGATTGTTTGCATCCAGACTGGTCTTAAAAGCTTTCTCTATCTGCAGGTTTACTGGGTGTACCCAGCTATTTAGTTGGTAACCAGGCACTTGCCAGTAGAATGCCAGTTCTGTGTTGAATAATTTGATGTACCTAGGAAAGTTGTGGACAATAAATATTGTTTCCATGTTCACTGTTGTGTAAAGCGCCTAAATGTAGATTCTTAGAGACTCTGATAGAATTTTTAGAGGTGGAAATGATAGGGTTTGCATTACCTTAAGTTTTCAAGACTCAACACCAAGCATTAGACTGGAAAATATAACTTTTTACAAAAACCCTCTAAAACGAAGTCTGGCTTTGAATTCATTAGTATTATTGGATTCAAAATATAATCACATGATTTTCTTCTCTCCATTTTATTAGGTAACTGAAGATTTACATCTGTAAATCTGGATGGGAACTGAATTCCTACATCATAGACAGTTTCAAGGAGGGAAGGATTATGAGTTCAGGAAATACTCTGCATTCTCAAAACCCTACATTGTTGGTGCTTAGATTTGCTCTGTGAGAACCTACTGAGAGAAACCATTTCTCCAGAAGACAAGTACAGTTTCCTGAATATCTGTTTATTTGTCAGCAAAGGCGTTGAGTATTTGAAGCCAAGGTTGACCTTGGTTCTAAATCTGTGGTTAAATGGAAATCAGAGCACTGTAGAGATACGGTGCCCCTCCCCACTCTTATCCATTTGAAAGATGAAGAAACTGAGGCTTGGCAAGGTTGAGCAGAGTTCACATAGCTAACTAACCAAAGAGCTGGCACCAAACAGGAGCCCAGCTCTCCAACTCCTAGGCCCTTGCCTCTCACGTGGAATTTTCTTAGTGATTAGGAGAAAATCAGTTCCCTAACCCTGTTCATAGAAGTTTATATTGTTTGGTTAAAAAGCATTTTTCTTGTGGTAAGAAATAAGTACATAAAATTTGCCATTTTAATTTTTTTTTTTTTCCAGAGTCTCGCCCTGTCACCCAGGCTGGAGTACAGTGGCGCGATCTCAGCTCACTGCAAATTCCACCTCCTGGGTTCCAGCAATTTTCCTGCCTCAGCCTCCCAAGTAGCTGGGACTACAGGTACGCGCCACTACACCCAGATAATTTTTGCATTTTGTAGTAGAGATGGGGTTTTACCATATTGGCCAGGCTGGTCTCGAACTCCTGACCTCATGAAGGCCGCCCACCTCGGCCTTCCAAAGTACTGGGATTACAGGCGTGAGTCACTGCGCCTGGCCCATTTTAACTGTTTTAAGTGTACAATTGTGTGGCATTAAGTACATTCACATAATTGAGCAACTATCCCCAGTATCTATTTCCAGAACTCTAAATAATCTTACCAAACTCTGTCTCCACTACCTAATAATTTCTCATTCTCCCCAGCCCTCAGCCCCTGGCAACTACTATTCTACTTTTTGCCTTTATGAATTTGACCATTGTAGGTGCCTCATATAAGTGGAATCAAACACTATTTGCCCACTTGTTACTGGCATGTTTCACTTAGCATATTTTCGAGGTTAATCCATGTTGCAGCGTGTCAGAATTTCCTTCATTTTAAAGGCTAAATAATATTCCTGTGTGTGTGTCTGTGTATATGTGTGTGTGTGTGTATTACACTTTGTTTTGTTTGTCCACTCATCTGTCAGTAGATACTTGGGAAAAATATTTTTAAATGTACAATAAAAATAAATACAAATATGTAAGAAGTAAAAGCATCTCTGCAAGAGGCTTGAGGCTATATTTGTTTAAAAAGGACTGCTGGGAATTGTTGGAGTAATTAAAGAGTAATTTAATAATTTTACGCAGAGCTATTTTAAATTAAAGCTATGAACTTTGGTTTACTTACCTTTATATTCTCTACCACCTCCCATGGCATTCTAGCATCAGCACAGGGTCACATGTGGTAGGTACTCAATAAATATATGCTAAATTTCCAAGTCATGCATAGGAAAAATCAAATGCAATCTACAATGTCATTGTTTTTCCTTTTTTATCAATTTTACTTACTACGCAGTGAACTGATTCTACAGTCAAGCTAATTAACATATCCATTCCTTCACTTAGTGACTGCATATATATGTGTGGTCTGGGAAGGGAGAACATTTGAAGATTCACTCCCTTTGCCAGTTGCAAGTATGCAATACAGTATTATCAACCACAGTCACCAGGCTGTACATTAAATCTCGAGCAGTATTCATCCTGCATAACCGAAACTTTGTGTCCTTTGGGCCACATTTCTTCAGTTCCCCTCCACTTCTGCTCCCAGTAACTACCTTTCTGCTCTCTGCTTCCATGAATTCGACTTTTCTAGACTCCACATAGCAAGTTCATGTCATGATTTTTCTTAATCATTCCAGAGGAATATGATATGCTTCTGTGATTATTCCAGAGGAAGATGCAAAAGTTCCTGGCAAAAATCTTATATATAGAAAGAACATTCTCCTGGAGGAACAACGTATTAGCCAAGGTTCTTAATTTCAAAAAATTGAACTAATTCTTATTCAAAAGACCAAGCCCAAAAGGAGTTCACTGAAAAAATATTGCATCTCTCGTGGAATTGCTAAATGTCTGGAGAACCAGGCTTGAGGCTTCCAGAAACAACGTCCAAAACCATGTCCAAAACTGATCCGAGGAGGAAAACACCAAAGGTTATGCCAATGCCAAGCAGTGGGGGCTCCTGTTTGCTCAGCTGCCAGGACACAACTGCACCAAACAACCATCCAGCCACTTCTATCCAGAAGCCCAGCTTTCCAGTCCTGGCATCCTGGATGCCTAGAATATCACCTCAACAGCCAAACTGATTCCACAGAGGCCCTCCTTCTAATAGTAACACCAGTCACATTTAAGTACAGTGATTGGTGGGGTGTGGGTCACATGCCTGTGTCCAGCTACAAGGTGGCTGGGAAGGAAGTTCCCTATTTTCTCCCTAAGGGATGTGGGGCACGTAAGGAAGATGATTTCCTGCATATAGAAAGGGTGTTCAAAAAGTACTGGGCAGCCACTACTGAAGGTAAAAGGACTATGTTTTCCCTAAGAATTATCAGTCAGAAAAACAGATAAAATGCTAGCTGGAATAATTCGAATAGTGACTATTTTTAAACACCATTAACACCTATGTGGCAAAAGCTGAATAATATGGCAAGTGTTCCAGTTCAGCCCACATTGCCACTGTAAACTTACAAAGCACCACTGGAGAGCTTCTCCCTCTAGAAACAGATTCAGACTTGATAAGGAAAACCAGAGCTCAATTAGCAATAATTGATAGCAGCTGAAATGTTCAAGGAAGGCTCTGTACCTTGTACTTAGATGTTTGAATTATTGTTTTTGCATCAATTCTTGTGCTTTTCTTCTACATTTTGATAGTGAAAGTTAAATACCATATATTGCAATTTTAAAGTGTATATATATATAGGCAAAGCAGAAGATATAGGTCATGTGTTAGAACCTTTATTTTCTGTTTTCACATTTTATTAATGGACATGTATATACTCAGCTTAACATTACTAGGCAAAACAGATCTATTCCTGGAAAGAAATGTCTACAGGGCTAGAGTTGCTGGCTCTGGCTTATTGGAGATGGCCAGCATGAAGGCGGTCACATGCATCACCTTAGAACAAAGCCTGGAGCAAGATATCAGAGTCACAAGAACCTAGCTTCATCTCAAAATGGTTTTTCTCCCAGAATGACCTCAAATGGGTCAGTTTCTCAGTTTCACAGGTTGTCATGATTGCAAAGAAAAGAAGAGGAAAATGACCAAATTTTATGAAAGCCTATTTCAGAGGACGATCAGGAAATTCCATTTGTGAAAGTCAACAGCTCATCCCAGATCAAGCAAGTCTGCCTGTTGAGAGATGTGTGCAATAACTAACATTTTTCCCCTTGTAGTAGACTTGATTTCTTCAACTACATATGATCTGTGTTTTAAAAAGAGGATTCATTAAAAACACTACAGTTGATGGAGAAAAACATTTGGCCTATATAGCAAACATTTATTGCATAATGTTTCACAAAATTAGCAGGTTTGGTTCATTAAAAAATGCTATTTGACACAACTTTTCTTTGTTTAAGTGGCTAAAAGTACTATATACATTTTTCTTAAGATCCATAGATCTAATAAATTAGATCTATAATCTAATAAATGCACTGTGAAGAAAAAAAGAAAAGAATGGTAAGTCTTATTGACTCATTCAGAGTAGAAAATAAAAATCATAGACTGGAATAGAATAATGTTGAGCCTGAAGTTAATCTTCCAGACAATCTAATCTAGATTGACAAATACATGGAGTCAGGATAGGCACTTTCCTAGTTACTGTTTAAGGCAGACATAACTAATCAATCTCCAGACATAACTAATCAATCTCAGCAACTTCTAATTGAACCCAGACATATACATTCTCATAATTCTTCTTAAAACAGAGCTCTGGGTAGCCTCTACCATTCACTGAAGTTGGTGTATGTAAAGAAACTATTTGCCATAGCTGGTATTCTCACTCCTTTAATACATATGCATGTGGAGGATGAAACGCGTGCAGTGACCTACTTGACCATTGTCACTCAGCTAGTAAATGAAAGCATTAGCATTATATCCCTGATTATCTTTGCATGACCACAATCACACTCATAAAGTTATGGCACGTGTGACACTCAGCTGATTGCAATTGAGTACCTGAATTTCCAAGTTTAGTAATTATGATGCTACTGGAAAGAGTTTCTATTACCAATTTTATAATTTCCATTGAGAAAGAAGTGAAATAAGGAAAACATTCTTATAGCTTACGGTTATGTATGAGTTCATTTATTGTTCATGAAAGAGATTATATTTATTCATAATTTAAAGGAGAATGTTAAAACATTTACTGCATACAAAATTACTATTAGGCTATGGCTGCTATTTAAATGCAATGCCCTTAGAAACAGGGGATGGTGCTAAGAAGCTTTTCATTAAAAACAGCAGCTACTCCATTCTCCCTCCCCTTTACACACAGGCATGTGCACACACACACACACACACACACACAGACACTGTTTCTCTCTCTCTCTCTCTAAAACCCTGAAGGCAACCACTTTCAAATTTTTTAGCTGTTTCTTTTGATATTTACTTCTGTATTTCTAATGAACATACTTACATTTCTTGATTTATCCATTTAGACATTATCTGTTATGGTGAACAACATTTCAGTTCTTCTACATACCCCTTTTCCTTCCCTTTCTACTACCTCAATTTTTTGTTCACTCCCTAATCAGTGTTCATTATTATGACTATGAATATGTTGTTTACTATATTGCTGGGCTTTCCAGCAAAGTCATGTTTTATGATTTAATTTTTCTTGCAAAGCTTTTTATTTTTCTTGGAGTTAATCGTTGCCTCGTATTCTCATTCACTTAGGGGTCTGGTTTTTTGTTTTTTTGTTTTTTTTTTTTACACTCCTGCCAAATCTTTTCACACACCCCAACGGTTTTGTAAAGTGCCTCTCAATACAATTTCCCAGAGTCAAATCTAGAAATTGCTCTGTCAGTTTCATTTTGTTTTTCTGGAGTCATACATACTTCATCCACCTGCTTCAGTTTGCCTGGCTGCTCACTAGGTCTCCTGCACAGTTATTGTCCTGGTATTTCCCTTTGCACCTCCGCGGTATTAGATCCATTCTTTCCAGGATTCCACATCTTCTCTTTTCTTGGCATATTCCCTTATATTGGTGTAGCATCCTTTGAGAGCTTCCTGAGAAAAAAATGCATGGGACGTAACTTTCTCTGAGACTTTTCATATCTGAAAATACTTTTATTCAACCCTCATAGTTGATTGATAGTTTCACTGGGTATCAAATTTAAGTTAAAATATTATTTTTATTGAGAACATGATATCATTGCTCATTGTCTTCCAGCTTTCGGTGGTGCAAATGGAAAGGTCACTGCCCTCTTATTCCTGATGTTTTGCAGATGACACTTTATCTTTGGAAATGTTTAGAATATTATTTTATCCCCTGTATTCCAAGTTTCAGAATCATGTGCCATAGCATGAGTCTTTTCTTAATTCACTGGTTTGACACTTGGAAAGCTCCTGTTGCTCAGTTATTTAAAAATACATATATAGAGATAATTTGCACCTATTTTCTTTGTTTCTTTCCATAATGCTCATTAGTACGGTATTGGATTGATTCTTCAATTTTCTCATCTTTTCCCTTTTGTTTTTTATCTCTGTGTTTTGATTCTACTTTCTGGAAGAGTTCCTTCACTTTGTCTCTAGACCTTTTAATGGAATATTTTATTTCTGCTATCAAATTTTTAATTGACAAGAACTCTTGTTCTTTTTATATCTCCCTCATCTGTTTCATGGATACCATGTCTCTGAGAGTATTAGAGTTTGCTTTTAAGAAGATTTCTTCTCCCCTTGCAATGTCTGTCTCCTCCAAGCTCCTTTGCTTTCCTGTGTATTTTGAACACTGTCTTTCCTGGTACAGGCTTCCTTCAATGCCATTTGTTGCTAGCTGTCCAATTCTATCTAAGAATGAGGCACTGAACACTTGACTGAGACCTCTGTGGGAAGCAGTGCCTCGCCATGGAATGACCGGGCATCACTGCATTGTGGTCAGGTACTCCCATGCAACTGTACCTTCACATCCCTCCTCTAGGTGGTTCAGAGTACCCAAAGAAGGCTAGTCCAAGGTCTTAGCTGTGGGTGAAGGCCTGGCCACGTTCTGAGATGGTGGGAAAGAGGACTAGGGGTGGATGTGCTCTTCATTCCTAGCTTTCCTTTCCCTCAGCCCATCTCTACCTGCTTTGTGCCAATTGGCCACAAATTCAGAGCTTTCTGATTCAATCTCTTCAGGGCCTAAACTCCTGTCTCATGTCGAGGGTGGGGTGGGTGCATTCAGCTGACTGCATCAGTTGATGGAAAGAATTCTGGGGTCTGTAGTTCTATATGAACTTTTAAGGGACCCCCAATTTTTAGCATCCATCCCTCCAACTTTTGCCAGAATCTGGTGCCCTATTCCCCAGACTTTCCCTAGGTTCTGTGGAGTGAATTGCCTCATCTACTAAGTGTAGCCCTCTGCAGACAGTTTGTGCTCCTGTCTGTCTATCTTCTTTGTTCTATGGCTCAGGACTACAGAGGTTCTGGGTACCATTAGAAATGGAGTGCATGCATGTTTCTTGCTGTGGTTGCTGTTGGTCGATAACTTTGCATAAAAAATGAAAAGTTATTATTTGGCCATCTTGAAAGAGGAAGTCTTAAACACTTGTTGGTGTTGGCAAGAGGGATATTCAGTGGCAAGCTGTTGAGCATCCTGAATCAGTTTGCTAGGACTGCCTCAACGAAGTACCACAAACTGTGTATTCCAAACAGAAATGTAATGGCTCATGGTTCTGGAGGACAGAAGTCTGAAACCAAGGTATCCTCAGGTTACTTTCTTCTGAGAGCAGCAAGGGAGGATCTGTTCACTGACACTATCCTGGCTTCTAGTGGTTTGCTGGCAATCTTTGGTGTTTCTTGACTTCTGCTGCATCACTCTGATCTCTGCCTTCATCTTCACACAGCCTTCTTCCTGTGTGCATGGGTAAGGTTCCCTTTTTGATAAGGACACCAGTCATATTGGATTAGGGGTCCAACCTACTTCAGTATGACCTCATCTTAACTGATTACATCTGCAACAATCCTATTTCCAAATCAGTTCACATTCTGAGGTCCTGGCTGTTAGGACTTCAACATACGAATTTTTGGATGACACAATCCAACCCGTAACACATCCCATATATGACATCTTCTGATTAGAGTGACCCAGAATCCCACTCTGTTCAAAACGGTTTGAGTTTACACATCAATCCTGCTTAATTATTATTAGTGACTTCCAGTCTCAATAATGTCCAAGTTCAAACAATAAATTATGGAGTCTCGCTACATATGATCCTTTCCACTTTCATGAAATTATCAAAATAAAGAATTTTACTGATATTCCCAGTAGATTGTAGACACAAATCTGGGAAATAATATTTTTATGTTTTCCTGTTTTTATTTTATGGAGAAATATATGTATGTAGATGTACATATACGTGATTTTTATAAAATCTTATGAAAAATACAACTATATTTTTATATGTATGTATGTATGTATATGTAACAAGCCATACATATGGTTTTAAAACACACTGAACTTATTGTGACAGAATAGCGCGGTATATAAGCAGAATTTTCAGTCTTAAAAAATTTTTCTCATTAATAAAATGAAAGAAACAAGAAACAAAACAGAGTTTTATATTGTCAACAATAAATAAACGTCCATCAGTTTAAGAAAATTAGAAACTCAGACCTCTCAGGGTTCACAGAGGCTCTGAATTTGGCCAAATCAACAGCTTCAAACCCATATTTGTTAAGGGACTGGGGACAGCTCCTTCCATGGCAACCAACTGTGCTGTCATAAACACTACAGGATGGTCTCTAAATGATCCGGCAGTTGCTAGACTATGAGGGAGATAAGATCTTATTAAAAATACAAAAGTTGGAGCTTACATACAGGAATACGGAGATGTATTGACAAGGGGATTCGCATTATATGTAAACAGTACTTTCTCATTTGGCCTAATAAAGGAAAGGCCCTGTTTGATGAAAACTAATATGGGTTAACGCTTATCTGCCTTAAATAGCTGTTAAACAAATTGCCTACCAACAAAGTAGGTCATAAGGAGAGGGAAAAGCGAACGTAGGTAGCCTCCACTGAAATGTGGTTTGTGACTTTGTCCAAAATTATCACCCCACTACTAAAGCCATTTCTTGGTAAGAACTATGTTTTTCTCAAAAAGACAAAACTTATATTCTTTTCTAATTATAAAATGCATTCTCGTTTTATAAACTTCAGAAATACGCAAAACATTGAAAATAACCATCACCTGTAATTCCACCACCTTAAGAATTTTTAGACTGGAATCATGCTGAACATAGAATTTTATATATTCTTTTTTTCACATAGCATTACATCATGAGCTTTATCCCATGTCATTTAAAAATCCTTCACAAGCATGACATTTAATAAATGTCTAATAGTCTCTCATATGGACAAACCATAGTTTAACCACTTCCACATTGTGGTGGATGTTTTTAAAGAATCTAATTTTTCAACATTATTAGTATTGTAGTAATGAGCATCTTACAAATAAACTTGTATTTATATTTCTTATTGTTTTATTAAAATACATTGCTAGAAATGAAATTATTAAGGAAAAGGTTCCAAACACTTTTAAGATTCTCCCACTTTAAACAGCTTTTTCGGGATTTTTCTCTATTCTTACTTATTTACACTCCCAGATGCACTTCGTTTAAAATTTTATTCTAGAGAACAATTCTTTAGAATTTTTATTGGGATTACATTAAAATCATAAATTAAAATGGAAAGAATTGACATTTTTATAATTTTTAGGAACTTGGTATGTATATCCATTTGTCCAAGTATTCTTTCATATCTCTCAATAAATTTTTATAGCTTTTTCATATTGTTCCTGCACATTCATTGTATTTTAAAAATTTTGTTGCTATTGTAAATACAATCATCCTGTCATTGTATTGTTTAATCAGAGATTGCTGGAATATAAGAAAAATGGTTACTAATTTCAGAGATATGATAAATATCTCTGATCAGCCAATATGTTAAACTATCCTATTATTTACAACAAGCTTATAGTTGGTGGGGGAGGTTTGAGTGTGTGTGTGTAAGGAGGGTATATAATCATACCAGCTAAAAATACTGTATTTTGCCTTTTCCTTTCCAGTAATAAAACCTCCTTTCTTAGGGTTCTTGTCTCTTCTATTGCCCACAGCTTTCAAAAAGTTAACTACCCGGCCAGGTGTGGTGCTTCACACCTGTAATCCCAGCACTTTGGGAGGGAGAGGCGGGAAGATCGCTTGAGCTCAAGAGTTTGAGACCAGCCTGGGCAACATAGTGAGACCTTGTCTCTACTAAAAATTCAAGAAAAATTAGTCGAATGTGGTGGTGTGCCTGTAGTCTTAGCTATTTGGGGGAGCTAAGGCGGGAGGATTGCTTGAGCTCAGGAGGTGAGGATTGCTTGAGCTGCAGTGAGCCCTGATCGTGCCATTGCACTCAGCCTGAACAGGAGTGAGATCCTGTCTCCAAAAACATGATTCTAACAAAAATAACAAAAAGTTACCTTGTAAAGGTCATAGATGGCATTTTTGACTTGTTCTCAAGAGGAATAAGAAAAACCTTTTACATATTACACCAGTAAATATAATGTTGGTTACTAAGTAATACGTATTTATATATGTCTACTGGAATAGACATATATAAATACGTATGCCTCAGGAGGTTACATAGATAACAAGAATAAATGGAATGGGCCAGCTACAAAACAATAGAGCTTGGTGGAGACTGACAAACTGGACAGTGCTCCTTCTAGTGTGAACTGCACAGCAGATACTCAGCTTAAGCCTATTATGTCATAAGAAATGTGAGCTTACTGTTAACATCCTAACCCTCTCTCTTTTTTTTTGGATATGAGACAATATCTGATTTTATATGAAATCTCCCAATTATAAAATATCTATAACAAATCATTTTCCCAATACTGTACAGGCCAAAACAAAAAAATTTCAACAGTGGTCCTTATTCAGTTCATTTGCAAACACAGGTTTTGAATAAATATTGCTGACCGTAAGGAAGAATCAGTTCAATCCAAGTCTCCGAAGAGTTTTGCTTTTTTAGAAGTACATGTTATATGTTGTCACATCTTTTAAAATTTTTATTTCACTCATTGAATTAACAGACTTTCTAATATTAAAAATGCATTACAAGGATATGATGAACAATACTAGAGTTTAATTTTGTTCACTAAAATTTAATTTGAGTTTTTTATTTATAATCAAATGTAATTCTTCTTAAACTTTCACATTTTTAATATTTGGTCTTGAGATATGTAAGTTTCATAAGATGAATTGAGGATCAGTAATATTCTGAAGTAGAATAGCATAGAAATTATCTGTTTCTTGAAAGTTTGAAGAAAGTTTACCTGGAAAATTATTTGGCAGAAGGTCTTTTGAATTATTTTGATTTTTTCCCAAGGTTATTGGTCTATTTATTATTGTGTCAATTTTGGCCACTTTTACTTTCCTTAAACAATATATCTTTCCATTTAACATCGAAGAATTTTCCACAAAATTCTCATAATTTTATGATCTCTTCTGTATCTGCTGGTACATATTTTTTCTTAATTCTAATGCCTTTCTTATGGTTAAATCAACTTGTCAGGTTCTTTTGTTTGTTTTTCCTAGTGCTATTTTCTTCACAGCATCTTCTACATTTATCCTATGAGGTTTTTAAAATTTGTTTTTAAACTCAGTAATTCCTGATTTCAGCATCATTACTACATACTTCTTTCCCAAAGTGTATTTTGTTATTACATATCTAACTTCTTGACTTCAATGATTAGTTCATTTATTTTCATTAATAATGACAGCCCTTAAGGCTATGAGTATTTTTTCTCCAGTAGAGCATTGGCTTAATCCTGAAGATGTAATACATAGTAATGTTAACATTTTTTTCTTTCTTTCTTTCTTTTTTTTTTTTTTTTTTTTTTTTTTGAGATGGAGTCTCTCTCTGTCACCCAGTCTGGAATGCAGTGGTGTGATCTCAGCTCATTGCAACCTCCGACTCCCGGGTTCAAGCAGTTCTCTGCATCAGTCACCCAAGTAGCTGGGGTTACAGGCATCTGCCACCATGCCCAGCTAATATTTGTATTTTTAGTAAAGATGGGGTTTCACCATCTTGGCCAGGCTGGTCTTGAACTCCTGACCTCGTGATCCACTCTCCTCAGCCTCCCAAAGTGCTGGGATTACAGGCATGAGCCACTGCACCCAGCCTTGTTATTCTTTTTCTTAATAACAGACTTTTTCTTAAGTCTGTTATTGTGGACTTGATGTTTTCATTGACAAATAGGTTTAGAAATTTTGAAAAATATTTACAAGGATTAGAAGAATTACTATTTAAACTTTGCTAATTTTTCAATTCATCATATTATAGTCATAGAATATGACCAGTTCAATTTTACGTTAAAGAATTTGTTGAGATTCTCTTTGTGACTGAGTATATAATAATTTAATAAGTGTTTCATGGTAACTTGAAAAAGTACTTTACCTGAACAATATAAAGTTGAATATAAATCTAATCCAACCTCATACTGTGATTCAAACTTCTTGTCCTTATGTTTTCTATGTGAGACTATAAAGTCAGGAATCTACCATGATAATCGTGTTTCTGTTTCCCTTCTGCCAAGAGCTTTTGTATATGTATACATAAAACTCACCTGAAAGATAATGATTACTATACTTCTTTGTGGAATTTTTATTTATTAATAACTCTTCTTTCATTTAATCCTCTTAGTTTTTCTTAAAATTAATATTGTCCTCCTGTTGTTTTTCTAGAAAATATTGATCTGTTTTATTTTAAGTAAAAAATACTAAAAACATCTCTAAAATATTCTGATTTATGAAAAACTCATAAGCAGTTTACAGCTGTAACTTTTCTGATTATTTGTACTTCATTCGTTTAAATTATATGCATATATATTTTTTACATGGACCTGATTCAAATCTAGGTTGGATGGAGACTATTTTTAAGCAATTCCTTTAAGAAGTGCAGAGGGCTGGCACAGTTCTTGAATTATTAAATATCAGTGTTTTTCTACAGTCATCATATGAGAATA
Organism: Chlorocebus sabaeus; assembly: GCF_047675955.1. Lineage (NCBI taxonomy): Eukaryota > Metazoa > Chordata > Mammalia > Primates > Cercopithecidae > Chlorocebus > Chlorocebus sabaeus. The sequence goes on along the minus strand of NC_132921.1, from coordinate 60,318,205 downwards.
AGAACATAGCAATATGCAATTTTTAGGTCATATCATTTCCATCCTAAACCTCAGTAGACATTTTTCCATTGTCTTAGGGCTGTTGGTTATACAATTAAAATCCGAGGGCTAGTACTATTCTTAGACCTGAGTAGTAGATCCTTGCCCCAAACTCCACCCCTCAGAGGGTCCCACACTTTGCGGTGCCTTCCTTTACCTTTTCCTTTTTTTTTTTTTTTTTTTTTTTTTTAAGTGCTGCACGTACTGATTTTGGGGTCACAAATAAATTTTAGTGACTTGGTGTATTTTCTTTTATTATTATTATTATACTTTAAGTTCTAGGGTACATGTGCACAACGTGCAGGTTTGTTACATATGTATACTTGTGCCATGTTGATGTGCTGCACCCATCAACATGTCAGCACCCATCAACTCGTCATTTACATCGGGTATAACTCCCAATGCCATCCCTCCCCCCTCCCCCTTCCCGATAATAGGCCCCAGTGTGTGATGTTCCCCTTCCCAAGTCCAAGTGATCTCATCGTTCAATTCCCACCTATGAGTGAGAACATGCGGTGTTTGGTTTTCTGTTCTTGTGATAGTTTGCTGAGAATGATGGTTTCTAGCTGCATCCATGTCCCTACAAAGGACACAAACTCATCCATTTTTATGGCTACATGGTATTCCATGGTGTATATGTACCACATTTTCTTAATCCAGTCTGTCACTGATGGACATTTGGGTTGATTCCAAGTCTTTGCTATTGTGAATAGTGCCACAATAAACATACATGTGCATGTGTCTCTATAGCAGCATGATTTATAATCCTTTGGGTATATACCCAGTAATGGGATGGCTGGGTCATATGGTACTTCTAGTTCTAGATCCTTGAGGAATCGCTATACTGTTTTCCATAATGGTTGAACTAGTTTACAATCCCACCAACAGTGTAAAAGTGTTCCTATTTCTCCACATCCTCTCCAGCACCTGTTGTTTCCTGACTTTTTAATGATTGCCATTCTAACTGGTGTGAGATGGTATCTCATTGTGGTTTTGATTTGCATTTCTCTGATGGCCAGAGATGATGAGCATTTTTTCATGTGTCTATTGGCTGTATGCATGTCTTCTTTTGAGAAATGTCTGTTTATATCCTTTGCCCACTTTTTGATGGGGTTTTTTGTTTTTTTCTTGTAAATTTGTTTGAGTTCTTTGTAGGTTCTGGATATTAGCCCTTTGTCAGATGAGTAGATTGCAAAAATTTTCTCCCATTCTGTAGGTTGCCTGTTCACTCTCATGGTAGTTTCCTTTGCTGTGCAGAAGCTCTTTAGTTTAATTAGATCCCATTTGTCAATTTTGGCTTTTGTTGCCGTTGCTTTTGGTGTTTTAGACATGAAGTCCTTGCCCATGCCTATGTCCTGAATGGTATTACCTAGGTTTTCTTCTAGGGTTTTTATGGTTTTAGGTCTAACATTTAAGTCTCTAATCCATCTTGAATTAATTTTCATATAAGGAGTAAGGAAAGGATCCAGTTCCAGCTTTCTACTTATGGCTAGCCAATTTTCCCAGCACCATTTATTAAATAGGGAATCCTTTCCCCATTTCTTGTTTTTGTCAGGTTTATCAAAGATCAGATGGCTGTAGATGTGTAGTGTTATTTCTGAGGACTCTGTTCTGTTCCATTGGTCTATATATCTGTTTTGGTACCAGTACCATGCTGTTTTGGTTACCGTAGCCTTGTAGTATAGTTTGAAGTCAGGTAGCGTGATGCCTCCAGCTTTGTTCTTTTGACTTAGGATTGTCGTGGCAATGCGGGCTCTTTTTTGGTTCCATATGAACTTTAAAGCAGTTTTTTCCAATTCTGTGAAGAAACTCATTGGTAGCTTGATGGGGATGGCACTGAATCTATAAATTACCTTGGGCAGTATGGCCATTTTCACAATATTGATTCTTCCTATCCATGAGCATGGTATGTTCTTCCATTTATTTGTGTCCTCTTTTATTTCACTGAGCAGTGGTTTGTAGTTCTCCTTGAAGAGGTCCTTTACATCCCTTGTAAGTTGGATTCCTAGGTATTTTATTCTCTTTGAAGCAATTGTGAATGGAAGTTCATTCATGATTTGGCTCTCTGTTTGTCTGTTACTGGTGTATAAGAATGCTTGTGATTTTTGCACATTAATTTTGTATCCTGAGACTTTGCTGAAGTTGCTTATCAGCTTAAGATTTTGGGCTGAGATGATGGGGTTTTCTAAATATACAATCATGTCATCTGCGAACAGGGACAATTTGACTTCTTCTTTTCCTAACTGAATACCATTTATTTCTTTCTCTTGCCTGATTGCCGTAGCCAGAACTTCCAAAACTATGTTGAATAGGAGTGGTGAGAGAGGGCATCTCTGTCTTGTGCCAGTTTTCAAAGGGAATGCTTCCAGTTTTTGCCCATTCAGTATGATATTGGCTGTGGGTTTGTCATAAATAGCTCTTATTATTTTGAGATACATTCCATCAATACCGAATTTATTGAGAGTTTTTAGCATGAAGGGCTGTTGAATTTTGCTAAAGGCCTTTTCTGCATCTATTGAGATAATCATGTGGTTTTTGCCTTTGGTTCTGTTTATATGCTGGATTACGTTTATTGATTTGCATATGTTGAACCAACCTTGCATCCCATGGATGAAGCCCACTTGATCATGGTGGATAAGCTTTTTGATGTGCTGCTGGATTCAGTTTGCCAATATTTTATTGAGGATTTTTGCATCGATGTTCATCAGGGATATTGGTCTAAAATTCTCTTTTTTTGTTGTGTCTCTGCCAGGCTTTGGTATCAGGATGATGTTGGCCTCATAAAATGAGTTAGGGAGGATTCTCTCTTTTTCTATTGATTGGAATAGTTTCAGAAGGAATGGTACCAGCTCCTCCTTGTACCTCTGGTAGAATTCAGCTGTGAATCCGTCTAGTCCTGGACTTTTTTTGCTTGGTAGGCTATTAATTATTTTTTCAGAGCCTGCTATTGGTCTATTCAGGGATTCAACTTCTTCCTGGTTTAGTCTTGGAAGAGTGTAAGTGTCAAGGAAACTATCCATTTCTTCTAGATTTTCTAGTTTATTAGCGTAGAAGTGTTTATAGTATTCTCTGATGGTAGTTTGCATTTCTGTGGGGTCAGTGGTGATATCCCCTTTATCATTTTTTATTGCATCTATTTGATTCTTCTCTCTTTTCTTCTTTATTAGTCTTGCTAGCGGTCTATCAATTTTGTTGATCTTTTCAAAAAACCAGCTCCTGGATTCATTGATTTTTTGAAGGGTTTTTTGTGTCTCTATCTCCTTCAGTTCTGCTCTGATCTTAGTTATTTCTTGCCTTCTGCTACCTTTTGAATGTGTTTGCTCTTGCTTATCCAGTTCTTTTAATTGTGATGTTAGAGTGTCAATTTTAGATCTTTCCAGCTTTCTCTTGTGGGCATTTAGTGCTATAAATATCCCTCTACACACTGCTTTAAATGTGTCCCAGAGATTCTGGTACGTTGTGTCTTTGTTCTCATTGGTTTCAAAGAACATCTTTATTTCTGCCTTCATTTCGGTGTGTAACCAGTAGTCAATCAGGAGCAGGTTGTACAGTTTCCATGTATTTGACTGGTTTTGAGTGAGTTTCTTAATCCTGAGTTCTAATTTGATTGCACTGTGGTCTGAGAGACAGTTTGTTGTAATTTCTGTTCTTTTACATTTGCTGAGGAGTGCTTTACTTCCAATTATGTGGTCAATTTTGGAATAAGCGTGATGTGGTGCTGAGAAGAATGTATATTCTGTTGATTTGGGGTGGAGAGTTCTGTAGATGTCTATTAGGTCTGCTTGGTGCAGAGCTGAGTTCAATTCCTGGATATCCTCATTAACTTTCTGTCTTGTTGATCTGTCTAATGTCGACAGAGGGGTGTTGAAGTCTCCCATTATTATTGTATGGGAGTCTAAGTCTCTTTGTAAGTCTCTAAGGATTTGCTTTATGAATCTGGGTGCTCCTGTATTGGGTGCATATATATTTAGGATAGTTAGCTCTTCCTGTTGAATTGATCCCTTTACCATTATGTAATGGCCTTCTTTGTCTCTTTTGATCTTTGATGGTTTAAAGTCTATTTTATCAGAGACTAGGATTGCAACCCCTGCTTTTTTTTGTTCTCCATTTGCTTGGTAGATCTTCCTCCATCCCTTTATTTTGAGCCTATGTGTGTCTCTGCATGTGAGATGGGTCTCCCGAATACAGCAAACTGATGGGTCTTGACTCTTTATCCAATTTGCCAGTCTGTGTCTTTTAATTGGACCATTTAGTCCATTTACATTGAAGGTTAATATTGTTATGTGCAAACTTGATCCTGTCATTGTGATATTAGCTGGTTATTTTGCTCGTTAGTTGATACAGTTTCTTCCTAGCATTGATGATCTCTACATTTTGGCATGTTTTTGCAATGGCTGGTACTGGTTGTTCCTTTCCATGTTTAGTGCTTCCTTCAGGGTCTCTTGTAGGGCAGGCCTGGTGGTGACACAATCTCTAAACATTTGCTTGTCTGTAAAGGATTTTATTTTCTCCTTCACTTATGAAACTTAGTTTGGCTGGATATGAAATTCTGGGTTGAAAATTCTTTTCTTTAAGACTGTTGAATATTGGCCCTCACTCTCTTCTGGCTTGTAGAGTTTCTGTTGAGAGATCTGCTGTTAGTCTGATGGGCTTCCCTTTGTGGGTAACCTGACCTTTCTCTCTGGCTGCCCTTAACAAATTTTCCTTCATTTCAACTTTGGTGAATCTGACAATTATGTGTCTTGGAGTTGCTCTTCTCAAGGAGTATCTTTGTGGCGTTCTCTGTATTTCCTGAATTTGAATGTTGGCCTGCCTTACTAGGTTAGGAAGTTCTGCTGGATGATATCCTGAAGAGTGTTTTCCAACATGGTTCCATTTTCCCCCTCACTTTCAGGCACCCCAATCAGACGGAGATTTGGTCTTTTCACATAATCCCATACTTCTTGAAGGCTTTGTTCATTTCTTTTTCCTCTTTTTTCTTTAGACTTCTCTTCTCGCTTCATTTCATTCATTTGATCCTCAATCGCTGATACTCTTTCTTCCAGTTCATCGAGTCAGTTACTGAAGCTTGTGCATTTGTCACGTATTTCTCGTGTCATGGTTTTTATCTCTGTCAGTTCATTTATGGCCTTCTCTGCATTGATTATTCTAGTTATCCATTCTTCCATTCTTTTTTCAAGATTTTTAGTTTCTTTGCACTGGGTGCGTAATTCCTCCTTTAGCTCTGAGAAGTTTGATGAACTGAAGCCTTCTTCTCTCAACTTGTCAAAGTCATTTTCCGTCCAACTTTGATAAGTTGCTGGCGATGAGCTGCGTTCCTTTGGAGGGGGAGATGCGCTCTTATTTTTTGCATTTCCAGCTTTTCTGCCCTGCTTTTTCCCCATCTTCATGGTTTTATCTGCCTTTGGTCTTTGATAATGGTGATGTATTGATGGGGTTTTGGTGTGGGTGTCCTTTCTGTTTGTTAGTTTTCCTTCTAACAGTCAGGACCCTCAGCTGTAGGTCTGTTGGAGATTGCTTGAGGTCCACTCCAGACCCTGTTTGGGTATCAGCAGCAGAGGCTGCAGAAGATAGAATATTGCTGAATAGCGAGTGTTCCTGTCTGATTCTTGCTCTGGAAGCTTCGTCTCAGGGGTGTGCCCCGCCATGTGAGGTGTGGGATGTCAGTCTGCACCTAGTGGGGGATGTCTCCCAGTTAGGCTACTCAGGGGTCAGGGACCCACTTGAGCAGGCAGTCTTCCTTTACATTTTCTAAGTCTTCATCTGGTGTCACAGGACAGCACGGGCTCCCTAAATCCTGGTTGCAACCCATGCGGGCCCTGATCGTTTTTCTTCCTTTTGAGACCCCAGATTATTTTGAATAAGTTTTGAAAGTTATTCAAAATAATAATTTTGAATAACTCAAGCAGTTTATGTAGAAAGAGGCCCCATGAACAATATTTGTTCAGATTTCCAAAGGGTACTGCGGCTGATGCCAAGCTGATTTTTCTGTAACTTATTTCACAGATATAACAAATAGATACCATTTTATATATACATTAAAGTGTATATATACATTAAGCTTGACTAATTTTTTTTTTATACTTTAAGTTCTGGGATACATGTGCAGAACGTGCATGTTTGTTACATAGGTATACATGTGCCATAGTGGTTTGCTGCACCCATCAACCTGTCATCTAAATTAGGTATTTCTCCTAATGCTCTCCCTCCCCTAGCCCCTCACCCACTGACAGGCCCTGGTGTGTGATGTTCTCCTCCCTCTGCCCATGTGTTCTCATTGTTCAATCCCACTTACGAGTGAGAACATGCGGTGTTTGGTTTTCTGTTCCTGTGTTAGCTTGCTGAGAATGATGGTTTCCAGCTTCATCCATGTCCCTGCAAAGGACATGAACTCATTCTTTTTTATGGCTGCATAGTATTCCATGGTGTATATGTGCCACATTTTCTTTATCCAGTCTATCATTGATGGGCATTTGGGTTGTTTCCAAGTCTTTGCTATTGTTAATAGTGCTGCAATAAACATACATGTGGATGTGAAGCTTGACCAATTTTTATAAAATGATTATACCTATGTGACCACCATCCAGATTAGGATGCAGATACATAATATTACTAGCATTCCAGAAGTCTCCTTTGTGCCCTCTCCCAGTCACACTCCCAACATGCAAGCATTATTCTGACTTCTCTCACCATAGATAACATTTTTTCCTGTTTTTGAACTTCATATAGATGAAATAATATACTGTGTACTACTTTGTGGCTGGCCGTTTCACATAGTGTTAGATCTGTGAGTTTATCTGTATGATAGCATGTAGTAGTAGTTCATTTTCTTTTCATTGTTTGTATTCTCATTGTTTGTATTTTCATTGTTTGTATTTCATTGTTTGTATTCTACCATAGTTATAAATCTTCCACAGTGTTTCCATTTCACCATTGATGGACATGTGGGTTGATTCTAGCTTAGGGTTAGTGTTAATATCATGGCACTGAACATTCTTGGACATGTATTGCTGTAGCATGTATTCCACTAATAGAATTGCTGGGTTATTGGGTGCATATTAGTAGATACTGTCAAACAGCTTTCAAAAGAGGCTGTACCAGTGCACATTCCCACTATCAATGCATGAGAGTTTCTGTCGCTTGACATCCTCAGCAAGCTTTTATAGTGTCAGTGATTTATTTGTTTTTCAGTTAGCCCTTCAGGTAGATACATAGTGGTTTCTCACTGTGGTTCTAATTTGGATTTCACTGATGATTAATATTTCCCTGATGACAATATTGACCACTTTTTACATACTTGATTAGCCTAAATATCTTCTCTTGGAAAATGACAATTGAAAAATCTTACTCTTTCGTTATTGGATTGTTGGGTTGTCTACCTTTTTTCAAATTGATGTGTACAAATTCTCTGTATATTCTAAAACCAAGGTTTTGTTGCAGAAGTCTATAAATCTAGTTGTTTTTCTGCACCTTTAATAATATTTTTTGATTTAAACAATCTAAATTTTAATAAAGTCTATTTAATTGATCTTTTTCTTTCTGGTTGGTACTTTTTAAGAATCTTTGCCTACTCCTAGGTCCTAAATATATCTTCTTGCTTTACCCTTTTTATTTTGGTCTGTAATCCCCATGGAATCGATTTTCTGTGAATGAAGCGAAGAGGGAGTCAAATTTCATTTATTTATAGATGTACACACATTTGCTCTAGCAGCATTTGTTGGAAAGACCAATCTTTTTCCCAATAGCATTACTGCAACACATTTTTCCTTTTCTATTCTTTTTAATTTTTAACTTTTTTCACTGATACATAATAATTATACATATTTATAGGGTACATTTTATATTTTGATATATGCATATAGTGTGTAATGATCATATCAGGGTAATTAGGATATCCTGCAACACTTTTTTTTTTTTTTTGGAAATTCGGTGACAGCAGTACTACGTTTAGATACAGACAAGAGAACCCCTGCCCCAGGCCATATGCCTCCAGGAACGCCCCCACCGCCCTCCATTTGAAGTGCTTTCCTTTCATTTTCCTTAGGCTCCTGTGGCTGGCAGTGTTGTCTGAGTACCCTGAGCCAGGATGGGACCTGCATGTGCTTTGTTCCTGTTCTCCCTTTTGAGGTATTCTTTGACCCTCTACCCCTACAATAAGAAACCAATCACATGCCCTGAGGAGCACCTGGTCCACTGCTGACCTTAAATTGGTCTTAAGCTGCACCTGTATGGGCCTGTGTCAGCTCACTCATCCATGATCTGACTGCGGTGTTGCTCCTGTGCAGCAGAGGAGGTAGTGGCAGGCATGTTTTACTCTGTCTACTCCAGGCAGTGGTACCAGGGTGATCATCTCACCCCTTCCCTTCCCTGCCACATGTCAGGTAGTCGCCATGGGGTGGTCTCAACTACCTCCTCCAAGGGCTTCCAGGACTACTGCTCCTCACTGGAAATGGGTGTTTGCGATCGATTTATGTTCTTATTTTTGCCTCTGATCAACGTGGTGATGTCATGCTCTCCCAGGTTGGTCTGAAGCCATCCCAGATAATAGAAAGACATTCTTTACATGAATGAGGATTTTATTTTTGCTCTACCCATGGAATTCTCCTCCCTGCTGACAGGGTATGGAAGCCAAGGTTGTAGTCAACATTGAAAGTGATTCCTAGACTGTAATCATTTTCAGTGTTGACTACTACAGCTTACGGAGTTCAAGAGAACACATGATTGGAAGATTTTGTTCCTTATTTACGCTATAAAATTCTGAATGGTAAATTTAACATGTCTAGACAATAAAATTTCCTCCATATTCTGCATAAGACTTGAATTTGTGGTAATCTTCAATAAAACATAGAAATAACCTTTGAAAGAGACGTTGGAAGTCCATAGTCATGAGCAGCATGATGGATGACTCAGCATCATGAATGAGTCAGCACCATGAATGATGATGCAACCAACATTGAATAAACGGTAGCGGAGAACTGAAGAGGCAAGAAGATCTATTGTGTCTCAGTGAAGTTTCTGAAGGCCCTGGCATTATGAATATTAAGAGTCACTATTGGCTGGACTCGGTGGCTCATGCCTGTAATCCCAGCATTTTGGGAGGCCAAGGCAGGCGGATCATGAGGTCAGGAGATCGAGACCATCCTGGCTAACACGGTGAAACCCCATCTCTACTAAACATACCAAAAATTACCTGGGCGTGGTGGCGGGCGCCTGTAGTCCCAGCTAATCAGGAGGCTGAGGCAGGAGAATAGTGTGAACCCGGGAGGCGGAGCTTGCAATAAGCGGAGATCGCGCCACTGCACTCCAGCCTGGGCGACAAAGCAAGACTCTGTCAAAAAGAAAAAAAAAGAGTCACTATCTTTTCTTTGTGGTAGAAAATACGAAATCAGCCAAGTATACCACAGTTGAAAATAATGATCACAAAGGGATCACAATAATGATCACAAATGGATGGTTTCTGACCCTGAGCAGGAAGAGACAGTGTCTGGACCTATGAAGAATCTTCACAGACACTGATTGGATAATAAAAAAATAGGGAAGTAGACCCACTCAACCCATTATTCTAACTCTTCATCAAAAATCCTTATATCTCATTTGAGCCCACAAATTTTGTAATACATTTTAATCAAATTATTTATATAGTCAGGAGCCCTACGGAACATATTTTCCCAGGGTCCTACATACCCTACCAGTGGCCCTAGGAGAATAAATATGTATGGATCTGTTTCTGGACTCTAGTCTACTCTATTGGCCAATATGTCTCTCCTCTCACCAACATTACATTGGCTTAATTATTATAGCTTTATAATAAGTCTTGATATCTACTCATGTAAAACCTTCAACTTCATTTCTTCTCTAAGATTGTCTTGAATATTCTTGGATGTTTGCAGTTCCACATAAATTTTATGCCAATTGTCCTCTCCCCTTCCACATATATAAACATGCTGGGAAATTGATTGGGATTTTATTGAATCTAAAAATCAATTTGTGGGGAATTGCTATTTTTACCATATTGGATCTTCCAATCCATCAACATCATATATCTTTCCATTTATTCCAGTTTTCATTAAATGCCCTCAGCAACATTTTACAGTTTTTGGTTTTCAGAAAACAAGTTAAATTAATTCCCAACTATAATAATGTCTAACACTTGGATGTATTTTATTTTAAATTTATTTTAAATTTTATTTTTAAATGTATAATATATGATTGATAAATATATACATATATAACATTTTTATTTTTTAAGTCTTCCATATATAATGTAAATATATGTACATATACGTGTTATAAATAGTATCTTATAAAATTAAGGTTACATTTTACGTAGTATTTCATTATGTACTTCTCCACTTCACATTAGTCAACATTTTCTCACATAGCTAAATGTTTCTTAAAATACTTTTTAAAAATTTCTGCATAGTGTTTCATCATACTAATGTACCATAAATTATTTAACCAGTGTTCTATTTTGGGTTACTTAATCCAATTTGCAAATGTAAATATTTCAACAAAAAACATCCATGTATGTAAATCTTTGTACACATCTCTAATTAGTTCTTTTGGGTAAATTTCTAGAAGTGAAATGACTAGATCCAACGATGTAAATTTTTCAAGATTTGGATATACATTGCCAGGTTGCCCTTCAGGTGTGTGCTGGGTCACATTCCCACCAGCAGACTAAAAGCTGATCATTCTCTTCCTCATTAATATTGGATATTAAATTCTTCTGCCAATTTGGTGGAGAAAATGTTTAATTTATATTTCTTTGATTACAAGTAAAGTTGAAATATGTATTTTTATATGTTTCTTCGGATTTTTACATTTTTTCTTTTGTAAATTACTTGCTTACATCTTTTGCCAATTTTTCAATTTAGGTGTACATCTTTCTGGTTAGCACTTTGTTTATGTTAACGATATGATATCCATTAGTCATGTAAGTTTTAAACATTTATTTTCAGTTTGTTTTTTAATTTTGCCACTGTTAATTTATTTAATGTATAAATTTAAACTGTCATAAAGTCAAATATTTTCCAGTGTTCAGTTCTTTTTCATTTGTGCTTAGGAAAGCCTATCTCACTCCAATACCGAATTTAAAAATCACCTATGTGTTTTCTGCTTCTTTTAAGATTTCTTATCTGGGCATGGTGGCTGATGCCTGTAATCCCAGCACTTTGGGAGGCTGAGATGGGTGGATCACTTGAGGCCAGGAGTTTGAGACCAGCCTGACCAACATGGCAAAACCCTGTCTCTACGGAAAATACAAAAATTAGCCAGGCATGATAGTATGCACCTGTAGTCCCAGTTACTTGGGAGGCGGAGGCAGAAGAATCACTTGAACCTGGGAGGCAAAGGTTGCAGTGAGCCAAGATCCCACCACTGCACTCCAGCCTGGGCAAGAGAACAAGACACCATCTCAAAAAAAAAAAAAAAAAAAAAAAAAAAAAAATCTTTTTTTTCTTCATTTAATATTGTAATCCAGCTGGATATGTGTGATGGGATGGAAGTAGGGATATAATTTTGTTTTGTTTTTATTTTTCTCCAGTCATTTCACCAGTTGTCCCAGATCTTGCTAGAAGCACAGTAAGAAACATAAAGGGCAGGATTAAGATACATGAATAAAAAGAAATGAAATGAAAAAGGAAAGTTTAAAACCATTGAAGGAAAATTATTTATATGGAAACAAGCGAAGGTGAGCCAACATATAAAGACTGCAAAGGAGAGAACCAAAATAATGAAACAAATTATTTTAAATTAGAATTTTCAAAAAATCACTTCAAGCTAAAAGAAGACTTTATAGCTTGAAAAGGCATGCAATGTTCTAGGAAAAACAGATTCAGAAGAGTCAAACTCAAGTAAGTTTCCTGGAGGAAATCACCTATGAGGGAGAGATAATAGGCTGGTCTCACACTTCTTCACAGTAACATTCAGTAACAGCAGTTCAACAGCTCTGCTTTCAGATTCTCAAGGAAAGAAAGGCTGCCCCAAGAACTTTCTATCAGACAAATTGTCATTCATGTATAAAGACAACTGGAAAACAATTTTGAACATGCAAGAGCTCAGGAACTAGTTCCCAAGCATCCTTTTTTTCTTAAACCTTTCACAAACTTATTTATTTGAAAATACAAATATAAAATTATACTTTCCACATCTGTGATGTGAGAGGCTGCCATCCACATAGTAATTTTGTACAACAGGGCTTTCAGAAAGCCACACACAAAAACCTGAAAGATACTTGAGATAGATAGATGATAGATAGATAGATAGATAGATACATACATACATACATACATACCTGCATGCATATGTATGCAGATAGATAGATAGATATGTATGTATATATGGTAAAAAAAAAAAAATCACTACCAAAGTTCTCATCAGTTTCATACTAAAGTATAAAAGTAAGGCTGAGGTCAGCCACAGTGCTAGGGAAAGTTTTATCTAGATACATTTATGTCCACATGAAATGCTTAGACTTGCATCCTATTACATACGGAATTCGGAGTTTACAATACACCATGAATGGCAGATTGGCTAGCCCATGCTACTTAAGACACTCACAGATTCCACACAGGATGGTACATTATGTACAGAATACAGTAGTAGAGAACCTTCTAGAACTTATGTCTCTCAGCCTCCAGCCCCCTCCTCAATCATGCCCCTGCCTCCCAGAACTGAAATCTTGTCTGAGATAATATATTCTAATTATTTCATAGCCACGTGTTTGGATTAAGGTTGCCTCCCACCCCCAAAAGGGGTGGATTTTATTTATATGTTTTTGTGTTTTAGTTTACTTACTTTGTTTTTTTTTTGGTGGGAAAAAAAAGAAAGAAAAAGAAAACACACATATTACAGTATTAAAATACTGCTTAACTTCTAGCATCTCCTTATGTAGCGTCTGTGCCCAGGACGGGGCTAAGCTGACGTCTGCTAGTTTTCTGCTTGGGGCGAGGGTGGGAAAACCAGCCAGCATCTCTCTTCAGTGTGCTCTCAGTCCCTCTGCTCTAGCCACTGCCTGCCTTCCTTGGAAGATAGCCTGGCTTGTGAAGCACACTTAAGAAAAAAAAAAAATCTCCCCTCCCCCACCAGCCCCCCACTCTCCCTCTGTCCCTGGGTGCCACTTGCAACCGATAAAGAGAAGTATGAGTGTTTCTTTTGTAAACAATTTCATATGCAATATAATACAGAAAATATGGCTGACCTTCAGTAAACAATGCAGTAAACTATATTGCTTTATTCTTGCATATGCTGCAATGAGCGAATGGCAGAATGAAACAGTGTAGAGGTGGTGGAGGCTAAGTCCCTAGCCCTCATTTGCACTAAAGATCAAAATAGGTTTGTTTTTCTATTTGGAACCAAAAATAAACTTTCCTCCCAGAATCCTCAAATGAAAAAGAACAACAAGCAAAATCCACCCCCAAGAAAACAAAAACAAAACAAAACCAAAACCAAAAACTGAATACCTTTCAGGTCATTAGAATCAACAGTTACCCAGTGATTTTTATACTTGTCTAGCAAGATGTGTAGAACATTCACTGGCTGTGATTGACCAAGCATCCTTTTTAAACTCCTGAACTTTGACCAACCAAGAGATAGACACACATAGGCGCGCGCGCGCGCGCACGCAAAGCCAAAAGATAAGCAGTGAAACTTAACCCTATTTGTTTGTACAATCAAGATCAAAACAAATCTAGGAAGTATGTCAACAGAGAAGAGTGTAAGTGTTAAAAATCCTAATAATTATACAAAGTAGAAATTATGTAAATTTCAAATAATTTGGAGAGGAAAAGGAAGAGAATATAAAAATGTAAGTCTGCTCACTTTCTCATCATTTGCAGTTGGGAGGTTAAAATAACTAACTTAAAGCTAATGAAATAAAAAGGTATAAAATATTTAAAAGTAAGTACTAAGGAAGATAAAATAGTAAACTAGGAGTTGGCAGGGGAAGATCATTTTTCATAGTAGAGAGTTACAAGTAAAGTTGAAATATGTATTTTCAGATACTCTGAAGAAACAGAAGTCTAAGGGTATTATGTAACATTTTGATTGCAGATATAAGCACTAGAACAAAATAAAAACATTCCAGTTTATCAGGAAAAAACTACAAGAATCAAGAAAATCATAGATGATAGACTAAGAAAAAGACTAAAAATTAGAAAGCATTACATAAAATAATATGCCATTATATCTGTCATAGTAGTGAATATAAATGGGTAAAACTAATATATGATTTTTTATGATGCACAAAGCAAAAATCTAAACAGATACCAAAAAGGCAAAGGCATCAAACCTACATAAAAGATAGTCTAAGCAATGTTAACAAAAAGAAAGTGGAATGTGGAAGACACAGTTTGTCCTTTCCAAATATTTATTGACTTCCCTGTCTTTTCCAGCCTTCCTTGTGGAATAAGCAGACTTATGACTAATTCTAGCCAATAGACTATGCCAAGAATTGACTGGCATTTCCTTGCTGACACAGGTAAGAACCAGTGTGCATCTCCACTTGTCTCTTCCCTGTCGTGTACTCCCAATGGCATAGCCACCAGGTGGAACAAGGCAACCCAGATCACACTGGCTTTGGCATAAGCAGGAAGTAAATACTTTGTTCATTCACTGAAAATTGGGCTTTAATTTTCATTTCAATATTAATAGCTGGGTTGTTTCTAATCATTGTATCAAAGTTGAGTTCAGAGAAGAAAAATAATAATAGCAGGGCACTTTTTTAAATGATAAAAGAGGGGACTATTCACAATGAATATATCACATTTATGAATGCCTATGCACCAAATAGCTTAGAATCAACATTCAACATTCATGACTCAAAGTAAAAGTGTCAGAAAATAGGAGAAAGAGTACCACTTTCTTTGAAATGATATATTGGCCACAGTTTCTCTGTGCACTGGAAGATGGTGGTCCTCTTTCCCTGCCCAATGCAACCATGGCTCTTGGTGTCAAGAAGCATCTGAATTTGGTAGGAGCCCCAAAGCACTGGATGCTGAATACTTTGAGTGGTATGTTTGCTTACCACCCATACACCAATCTCCGCAGGCTGAAAATCTCCCCCTCATCATTTTCCTAAGGAACGGACTTAAGTATGCACTGACAGGAGATGAATCAAAGAAGATCTGCATGCAGCAGTTCATTTAGATTAATGACAAGGTCTCGACTGATATAACCTATGCCGCTGGTTCCTTAGACGTCAGCATTAACAAGACCAGAGAGAATTTCCGTCTGATCTGTGACACCAGGGGTCACCTTGCTGTTGATCCTATTACACCTGAGGAGGCCAAGTTACTCAAAGTGAGAAGAAACTTGGTAAACACAAAAGAAAAATCCCTGATCTGGTAGCTCATGATGCTGGCATCATCTGCTGCCCTGACCCTCATCAAGGTGAATGACATCATTCAGACTGACTCGGAGACTGGCAAGATTACTGATTTCATCAGGTTTGACACTGGTAACCTGTGTATGGTGGCTGGAGGTGCTAACCTGGGAAGAATTGGTGTGATCACCAACGGAGAAAGACATCCTAGATTTTTCAATGTGGTTCATGTAAAAGATGCCAACAGCAACAGCTTTGCCACCCAGTTCTCCAACATTTATATTATTGGCAAAAGCAACAAATCATGGATTTCTCTTGCCTGAGGACAAGGTATCTGCCTCACCATTGCTGAAGAGAGAGAGAGAAGAGACTGGCAGCGGAAGAGAGCAGTGGGTGAAATGGTCTCTAGTTGACATGTTAGAAAGGTCTTTATGCTTCATTAAAGATCATACATCATGAAAAAAATCAATGAATGATATTTTGATTTTTTCTCTCAGTCCATGAGAAAGCAGATAAATAGAACATTTATAAGAAAGTAGAAAACCTAAATTACAAAATTAATAAATTAAATTGTAACACATTAAACTCCATACCTTGAAAACAGAAAAATAAATTTTTTTCAAGCCTTCATGGAACCCTCACAAAAACTAACCATATATTAAATCACAAAGGAAATGGTAATTAAAAAAAAAAAAGAATTATACTGATAACAATTGTTATCACAAAGCAATAAAACTAGAAATTAGTATGAAAACAGGAAAACAAAAATTCTATTACCTAGAAATCCTTTAACCCTCTCATAAACAACTTTTGGGTCAAAAAGAAAATCAAATTTGAATTTACCAGAAATATGGAAAATGACAATAACAAAAACACTACATGTCTGAATCACTGGGTTATATCTAAGATAGTGCTTACAGGAAAAAACCTTAAATATTTATATTAACAAACATTAAGCATTCCATTCAAGAAGTCAGAAAACAACAATAACCAAGAAAAAGAAATGGAAAAGCATGTTTTCATTTATAAGTGGGAGCTGAACAATGTGAATACATAAACACAGGGAGGAGAATAACACACACTGGGGTCCGGGTGGGGAGGGGATTGGGGAAGGGAGAGCAAGAAAAATAGCTAATGCATGCTGGGCTTAATACCTAGGTGATGGGTTGATAGGTGCAACAAACCACCATGGCACATGTTTACCTAGGTAACAAACCTGCACATCCTGCACATATACCCTAGAACTTAAAATAAAAAGAAAAAAAAAAGAATTATAAGTTAAATAATTAGAAAACAATAAAGCTTATAATTAAATGTAACTTCTAATTCTTTGCACTATAAATACAATGAATGACCTGTTAGCTAATCTATTCAAGATAAATGGAAGAACAAATAACAATTTAAATATTATAAAAGTGAAACAAACCACAAATACCAAGTAAACTAAAAGAATCCAAATAAACCACATTGCCCATGACTAAAAAACACATTTGAAAAACAAAAGGAAATGAAATGTTTTCATAAAAAAAATGTAATTTACAAAAACTGACACCAGAAGAGATGAAAGATCTAAGCAGACTGATTACCACAAAGGAAGTATAACAAGTTGCAAAATAACTTTACCTTCATCCAATTCCCTAATCCCCCAATATCTTACCCAAGAAAGCACCAGCTCTACATAGTTTAAGAGGAAAATTTTTCCAAGGCTTTCAGAAATAGATTACTTCAATGCTATTTATATGGTTTCAGAACTCAGAAGGAACACTTCCAAATACTTTTATAAATCTAGCATAATATCAGTATCAAAAACTAACAAAAATAACACACAACCAAAAACTACAGGTAAATCTCAGATATGAGTCTAAATGGAAATATTCTAAATAAAATATTAGTGAGTAAAATCTAGTCACATAACGGAGAAACACAAGATAAATTAAGTAGATGTATTCCAGGAATTTAAAGATGTTTCAACATCAGCAAGTTTATCAATTAGCAGCATTCATAGACCAAAAGAGGAAAATTGTATAACCATCTTCATAGGTACTGACAAAGTATTTAAGATTACTGTAAAAACAGCTGGCACTCTTATACACCTGGTGGTAGTACAAATCTGCACAGCCACTGTGGGAAATGGACAGTATCTAAAAAACTGAACATATACATACCCTATTATCTCTTAAGGGTATGCCACAATAAATACATACATATGTTCAGTAAAAGCCTTGTACAAGAATGATCATAACAACTGAAAGCTGGAAACAACCAAACATCCATCAACAGTGGAATGGAGAAAGAAATTATGGTATATTTCTACAATACCCTACAAACACTATTAGAGTGAGCAAACTGTGGCTACATGCAGCATGGATCCATCTCACTGACATGATGCTGAGCAAAAGAATATATACTGCATAATTCCATCTATACAGAATGCAAAACAAGACAAAACTAATCTATGGTTTTAGGATTCAGGATAATGCTTACTTTTGGGGAGGCTATTGCCTGGGAGGGGCTGTGTGGGAGCTTCTGGGATACTGATGATGCTCTCTTTTCTCATCTGGTTGTTGGTTACACAGGTTCTTCACCTTACAAGCCACAATACCTATGACTTGTGCACTTTTCTACATGCATTTCTACACTTCATTACTTTTTTTTAAGGTACCTTTGAACCCCTGGTGCTCCAGATAAGACCGCCCTTTCCTTCTCGTTCCCGCTCACCATAGACAGGAGTCAAAAGAAAGCGCAAGGCTTTGCCTGTTTGTGGCCATGCTTCCCACTCCATCCCCATCCTCCCTACAACTCTCAGAGCCTCACCACCGGTATATGCCAAAAGACCATCAGAAACAATTTCATTACACCTTTATGTGCTCACATCCATTGCCACAAGAAGCCCAGGACGCCCAAGCTGTCTCTCATCCCCTGTACTCTAACTTTCTTTCTGACCCTGTGTCTCACCCCACTCCAAATGATGAAACCTTTACACTGTTCCCTCTGTAGCTCTTGCACAGTCTCCAGCAAAATCATCAAACCCTCAGCTTCTTCTCTGAAAATCCCCTTCAGCTTCTTGCTCTAAAAGGACTTGAGGACCCTGCAGCCCTCTCCTGGTGGAACACTTTCTCCCTGCATCCTTCTACCACGAGGCACATGGTGAGGTAGGGGTTCTCCTAGCTCTGTGTCATTTCTGATCACCTGTTTTCTGTCTTCCCTGAAACTCCCAGCCTAGAATGTCTTGTTTTCAGGCTTTAACACCTTTCTCATTGTTGCATTTGCCTACCACTCCTGGTCACAAATATCCTGATGTTTTTCCTTTTCCCTTGCTGTCACCTCTTCAATATGCCCATTATAATTATTGATGTCTCAAGAGCCACAGAGACGATCCTTTCTACATCTTGGCCATTCTGTTCCTCCCCCTCCCCTCATCCAGTGATCTTCTCCCTCTGTCCTCAAGACAGTCACCCTCATGGTTAACACCCTAGATTTTCTAAGCACCTTAACAGCACTTCCTCCAGCATCACAGTTTCAAGGATGGCCACTCTCTGACCACTACCTCTAGTCTTTTTGGCTCACTCTCTCTATTATTTTTACTTTCCCACTTTTTTATCTCCTTCCACTAAGACCTACAAAAGAGGGAGAAAGAGATACATGTATTCAACAAAATACTGGTGGGTTTGAATAATGAACAGAATGTCTGTAGCTCCATGTCTATAACCAGGACAGACTTAAATATATTCAGGCAATAATAAATCTAGGAAGGAAGGACAGTTTCAAATGGTGGCTTTTTGCCTAGATTGAAGAATGTGTTGTTTTTTTAACTGATCATACATTTAGTGAGAAATTTAGTGGTATGATATCACAGTGGTTCAGATTTTGAATCTCTTTTTGAGAGAAAAGGGGGAGAGAAAGAACCAGAAAACATGGCGTTAAGTAATTCAAAGAGGAGGAGTGGTTTCTCTTATTCTTTCCAAGGATCCTGTAGTAAAAGAAAGAAGGAAATGAAGTATATACAAAGAGGAGAGCCCAAGGTAGTAAGGGTAGATGAGTAATCATAACTGCCTGTTATTTCTTTTCCTTTTGGGTGGCAGGGGCATGATTTACATGTTCATGAATTTCAAATCTAGAAGGCATTCATGCAAAGCAAAGACCATAAGCTTATGTTACAACGTAGTCTCTGTAAGGAAGGGACACGTCTGGTCAAGCTGTCAGAAATCACCAGAAGTCTCTCAGCGTGTGCCCCTTTGCTGTTCTGGAAGCTGTGTCAGTTCTTTGAAGCAAACTGTATTTTTTTGGGCAACACACCAAAGGGTGATGTAAACCTCAAAGCCTGATAAGTTGCATCTCAGTTCTAGCTTTTTCTCAGAAAACTTTGCTTTGTTTATTACATCAACTTTTAGAAGATACAGAGGGAGTAAATTCATTGACTGGGGCAATAGTCAACATTAGGATATTAGAGAAAGTCCAAGTTAAGAATTGGATGTCTAAGCTCTTTGATTATAATAATTTTCCTTAATATTTTTTATGACTCTGCACCCTCAACATCTAGGATTAGATCCTGCAGGACTGAAGTCCAAACAGTTCTTGACAAAACAGATTTTATGGAAAAGTCCGTTGATGTTTTCAACTACATCTGTACATTTAGATGTAGGTGTTTTTTAAGAGCCTGCTCTGCTCTTGGCACTGTTAAGGAGGTTATAAAAAGGAATAAAACAAGACCCCGATCACAGAAAACATATAATCTAGCAAAAGATATATAATCAAGTAGCATTACAAGATGGTATAAAATAAGAAAGCATGAATGGTCTAAACAGAAGTAGATTACCACAGTATGTACACTTGTGCATCATTTGAAGCAAAAAGGAAAGAGAACAGTCACCATTATCTGATTCCATTCAACAGTCTATCTTGCACCAGTGGAAGTTGGGGAGAGAGGATTAGTTCTTGTTGCTTGCCTTTGATGTTGGGACCAAGATATATTATAGCAGATCTATTTCTATAGCTCTTCCAGAAAAATTATTTTAATAATATGGAAGATAGGTATCTCAGAATACTGTAAATTAAGCCCTTCATTGTGAAAAATACAAATATTAAAATTAACAAATTAGTCATTGTTTCTTTTTATGTTATTAAATTTGCATAAATTACAAAAATAAAACAAACTAAAACTTTGAAGATTAAAGACAGAATGGCAGCCAGTCAGAGCACCTCCTCCCTCCGTTCTAAAAGTGTAATGATTCAGATCACATTTAGCACATTCACTTAGTGGATAAACTAGAAGGCAAAGCACACACTCCTGGGCTGTGCCTGTGAAGAGGTGAGCAAAAATGGGAAGTCTTGCTTGCATCATCTTGTAAATTTGGCAATTAATTTTCCACGAGGAAAAAACTGTCATTTCAGTTCCTAAAAGATGTGAAGCAAGTTGGACAGTTTTGCAACCTGGATTTATACATTTATTTGGTTTGTACAGTCTTAGCAACTGTCCCCTATGCTGGGGAATCAAAGCAGTAGACACTATCAGTTTCTCAGTTGCAATTCAACGTCAGTGTTGGGGGGTTAGGCAAATGGGAAAATATAACAAGTTGTCTCCTCAGAAAATATTTATTCTGAAGCACTATTTGAAATGGTGCCAGAAAAGAATGTTTTAAATTTTGGAGTTTTAAATTTTTGAATTTTAAGTTTTGGAGTCCATGTTCTTTTGGTTAGCTATTTTTAAAGTAATCTGATGCAATAAAATAAATAGATGAAATAATCTTATAGAAAATATTCAACTATGCTATTAATAAAAGAAGGGTAATTATAAATGAAATAATACTTGTTGCCAAACAAATTAGCAAAGATTGTTTTTGATGAGGATAACCCATGCTGTGAAAGTGTATGGTTTAATTGGTACTGCCATACATTGCTGGAGTAAGGGTTCATTGGAATCATTGTTTTCTAATGAAATGTAATAATATATATCATGAGCCTTTAAAGTTTCTAAGCCATTTCACTCACTATTGCTAATCCTGGGACTCCATCTTATCTAAAACATAAAAAGCTACTAGAAATTTTATGACCAAAGATCCATTAACAATAAAAATCATTCCCTTTAATCCAAATGAACCAATTTACGTCATGTACTTATCACTGGGCCAGAGGAAATGCCCAGTGCATATGCAGACAAGGTAAGCCTTTGAAATTCTAAGTCAGCCATTGGAAAGAAAATGGGAACACCAAAATTGGCTTAGCCTAATCCCTAATGACCTCCAGAGCTAGAGTCAATTTCTAAAACTACATCCCTGCTACATAATGGGAGAGGAACCGGAGGCATAAGAGGAATCATCTTCATAGCCACTCCACCTGGTTCTCTGGTTTTCCTCACCTCAACGTGGGGAATTACCTGCATCTGTCGGGTTACATGATATGATTTGGATGTTTGTCTCCACCAAATATCATGTGCAAACTTAATCCCTAGTGTTGAGAGGTGGGGCGTAGTGGGAGGTGCTTGGTTCATGGGGGAATATCGCTCAGAAATAGACTAGTGCCCTCCCTTCAGGGTGAGTGAGTTCTCACTCTGTTAGTTCTGGAGAGAGCTGCTGGCTAAAAAGAACCTGGCACCTCCCTCCTCTCTCTTGCTTCTCTCTCACCACGTGATCTCTATACACACAGCTCCCCTTCACCTTCCGCCATGAATGGACAGACTGAGGCCCTCACCAGATGCAGATGCCAACACCATACTTGTTGCATAGCCTACAAAACCGTGAGCTAAATAAACCTATGTTCTTTATAAACTGTCCAGCCTCAGGCATCCCTTATAGCAACACAAAACAGACTAAGACATTGCTTAAGACAAAAAAAAAGTGCCATCATCCCTCAGTCCTCTTTTCCACATTCCTCATATCCAGTGCGAAACTAAGCCCTGTTATTAGGCAGAATCATGTGCAATTGACACGATTCTGCCTACAAATGATTGACACATGATTCTACCTACAAAAATGACAGTATCATAGAATTCAACCTGCAAAATATTTCTCAAACCCATTCACTTCTCTTCAGCCAGCACCCTAGTTGAAGCCACTCCGTTCTTCCCCTAGACAACTGCAATGGCCTCCTGATCACTGGCCTCCTTTCCACTCTTACCTCCATTTTAGCCAGTGCAATATTTCCTGAATATAAATCAATTATGATGCTGCCATTTTAAAGTCCATCGTGGTTCCCTATTGCTCTTAGAATACATCGCAAACTTCTTTGCCTGGCCACAAAAGCCCCCCTCATCAGATTCTTACCTTCAACTGCAGTCTCCTCCCACTCTGTGCTCCAGGCCTCACGGACCTCCTGTTGCTCTTCCTCTTCCCTCATGCCCTGCCGACTGCCCAGAACACTGCTCTCCTTGCCTGTCAACTGGCCAATGCTTCACATCCTGCGTCTTTACACTTCAGTTACCTTCCCTGAACCAGCCTCTCCGGACTCCTCAGCCTATTTTATTTTCCCTAGTGAATCTCTTATAGGACCCTCCTTGTTTCCTTTTTGGAAGCAACTTGTTTTTTATTTTGTTGTTGTTTATAAATACATATTTATTTTGTTGTTGTTGTTTATTTTTTAATATCTCCCTTCCTACTGGTCTGGAAGTTACTTGAGGGCAGAAATTGTGTCTTTTCTTGTTTTCATCAATACTGGGTACATAGCAAACCTTCAATAAATCTTTGTGAAATAAATGATTGTATAAATGAACAAATAAATGAGTTAATGTGCTAGGTTAAAATGCTGATGGAAAAAAATAGGCTATAAAACTGTGTGGACATTATGATTACAACTATTTTGTAAGACCAAGCACTGAAAAAAGAGAGGTTTAGAAGGAAATAAAACAAAATGTTTCATTTGGGTGAAGGGATTATGAGTAATCTGATTTTTTTCTCTTTGCTTTTCTGTATTTTCAAATTTTCTTTAATAAGTATAACTTCAAATATATATTTTAAATTTTTGAGAAAAATATTTACTTCCCCTATAATCTCCTCCTTACTTTCAAAATTAAAATTAAAATTTGATCTCACAATATTTATTATAAAATGTTTTCTTCTATATTTTCCAGCATATGTAGGCAATTTCTCTTTCTGGCATACCAGAGTTGAGGAGTGCATAAGGAGATTCTAAATGGAATTCTTGGATGGGAGAACACAGTCACTAATTCCAGGTTCCAGAATGTGGAGCAAATTAACTAGATTACCTAAATATCTACATGCCATTGTTTACTCTAGATGTGAATAATTATGCATTTTCCATATAAATTGGTATTACCTGACATTTTGAAGCAATTTCATGGCCAGATGGGCCTCTAAAACTTTACCACTGGGCCTTCAATGTAATCATCCGTAAAAATAACTCCCTATTTTCTGAATAAATTACCGGTTTATCCTCATCAAATATTCCTCATTGAAACCTTTTTTCCACTCTGACTTTCCTCCATTTTAAAAAAATATCAGATGTGGGCCAGGCATGGTGGCTCATGCCTGTAATCCCAGCACTTTGAGAGGCCAACGCAGGCAGATTGCTTGAGCCCAGAAGTTCCAGACCAGTCTGGGCAACATGGCAAGACCCCGTCTCTACAAAAAAATTTAAAAATTAGCCTGGTATGGGCTGGGTGCAGTGACTCATGCTCAAGCAGGAGAATTGCTTGAGGCCAGGAGGCGGAGGTTGAAGTGGCTGGAGATCGTGCCACTGCACCCAGCCTGGGCGACAGAGCGAGCAAGACTCAGTCTCAAAAAAAAAAAAAAAAAAAGAGCCTGGTATGATGCCCCTGTAGTTCCAGTTACTTGAGAGGCTGAGGTGGGAGAATCACCTGAGCCTGGGAAGTCAAGGCTGCAAGTCAAAGCCCTGATTGCACCACTGCACTACAGCCTGGATGCCAGAGTGACTGACACTCAGTCTCATAAAAACAAATTAATAATAATAAAATAAAATAAATCAAATGTGTTTATACAGATGAAAAGGAAATAAAGTGCAAGATTCTTTCTGTTTCAAATCCACCCACTTCTTGCCACTTCTTGCCGCATCCCCTCTGCCACCACTCCAATCCAGGCTACTGCCATTTCCAACATGGTCCTTCCATTCATTTAAAAGAACGTTAGGAGATAGTTTATATAAAATGAAACGCACTCCCCTAGTTGCACATTTCAATGAGTTTTGACACATTTATACCTTAGTGCAAGCACCATCGAAGAGATGTAGAACATTTCCCAAACTTCCCCCATGCCCCATCCTAGTAAATCCACTGTATGGAAAGACCACAACCTGTTTATTCCCTTCCTGATGGACACTAGAGTTGTTTCAAGTTTTTGGCTACTGAGAATAAATATTCCACCTGCATCTATGTATGAGTCTATGCAAACATGTGCTTTCATTTTCCTTGGGTAAATACCTAGGAGTAGGATTGTTGAATTATATGCTACATCTATATTTAACTTCATAAGAAACTGACAAACTGTCTCAACAATGTTTTTCAAAAAATCAGAAGTTCTTAATTTTAAATAAGTTTATCATATTTTTCTTCTATGATTAATGTCTTTTAGGTCCTTTTTTGTTTTTTGCCTACCCTAGGTTGTGAAAATTTTATTTTCTATATTTTTTCTAGAAGTTCTATAGGTTTGACTTTTCCATAGAAATTTTTGGAATCAGGTTGGCAATTTTTACCAAAAAAAAAAATACTCGTAGAATTTAAATTAGAAGTATGCTAAGTAGATCACATTCAGAAAATGAACATTGTAAAGATATTGTTTTCCCATTCATGAACATGGTATGTCTCTTAACTTATTTATATCTTCTTTAATTTCTCCCAGGAATGTTATATGGTTTTCAGTGTAAAGGGTCAGTACTTATTTTGTTAAATTTATCCCTAAGTATTTCATATTTTGGGTGCTATTGTAAATGGTATTTTAAATTTTCAATTTACAATTGTTCAATCTATATAATGCAAATATAAAAAAAATTGTTCACATATAAAAATTAATTTTTGTTTACCAACCTTGTATTCTGCAACCTTGTTAAACTCATGTATTAATTCCAATAGCTTTTTGTAGATTTCTTAATACTTTCTTCAAACATAATCACATTATTGCAAATAAAAACATACTTTTTTCTTTCTTTCCGATCTATATTCCTTTTATTTCTTTTTCTGGACTTTTTTCAGTGACTAAAATTTTGAGTATAATGTTCAGTATAAATGGTGCGAGTGGGCATCCTTTCCTTATTCACAGTCTTAGAAATCATTCAGTTTTTTCAGAATGAATCATGATGTCAACTGTAGGTTTTTCATAGATAATGTATCCAGTTTTTATTCTGGTTTGCTGAGAAGTTTTAAATCAATGGGCATAATATAATTTTATGTGATGAATTCTATTTGCTAAAGTATTGTAAAGATTTTACATTCATGTCTATGTGTTATATTGGTCTTTAGATTTCTCTTTTTTGTAATAACCATTGTCTGATTTTGGTAGAAGAGCAAACCTGATCCCAAAGATTGTTTGTAAAATGTTTTCCTCTCCTCTCTTTTTTGAACGAGTTTGTGGAAAATTGGTATTATTTCTTTCTTAAATTTGAATAGACTACACCAGTAAAGCTATCTGGGTTGAGGTTGTATGTTCATATGTGTGTGTGTGTGCATGTGTTTGAAAGTTTTCACTTATTAACTCAATTTTCTTAATACATATAGGGCTCTTCAGATTTTCTATCTCTTCTTGAGTCAATTTTGATAAACAATGTCTTTCAAAGAATTTTTTCATTTCATCTAGGTTTTTAAATTTATTAAAATAATGTTTCTCAAAATATTTTATTATTTAAAAAAAAATCTATAAGATCCATAGTGAAGTACCTCCTTCATCATTTTCAGTCTAGCTAGCATCTTAATAATGTTACTGATTTTTCCAAATACCAGCTTTTGGTTTTATTTGTTTTCTCTATTGTTTTTCTACTTTCAATTTTATTGCTTCCTATTTTTTTCTACTTACTTCAGGTCTCAATTCCTTCTTGTTTTTCTAGTTTCTTAAGATAAAAGCATATGCTTTGATATAATTTCCTAACTTCCATTTATTTCCTCATTATGTCTTATGTTTTCCTTTACACTCTGGAAAATATATAATAATTATTTTAATATCATTATGTGTTAATTCCATTATCTGCTGCTGTATCTATTTCTGTTTCTTGTTTATATTTACTTACTTTTTCCTTGTTATGGGTCACATTGTCCTGTGTCTTTTATGTCTAATAATTGTTTATTGGTTGCTGGTCATTTTGAATATCAAAGGATATTGATTATAGTTTTTAGGAGTGTTGGACTTTTTATGGCAGAAAGTTATTTATAGATTGGTTTATTCTTTTAGGGCATATTTTTAAGTTCTTTTAGTGTAGGTGTAAAGTAGCCTGTACTCTAGAGATAATTTAGCCCCATTTCTGAGACACACTCTTCTGGGGTCTCTGTTAATTGCCAGGAGTATTTAGTGAGTTCTCCTCTCTGGCTGAGGGAATTAGGACAATTTCCAGCTCTGTTTGAGCTATGGGAATTACTTGTATCACAACTCTCCACTAATAATGCTTTCCTTAAGAATTATTTTTGGTTGGTTTCATGAGTTTCACCATGTGCATGTGTGTATTGGTATTCAGCCAAAGACTCAAGGGAAATTTTATGCAGATTTCTGAAATTTTTCTGCAAATCACTCCTCCTGGGTACCCTGCCCCAAAATTCTAAATGCCTCAAAGTCCTAGAACTTTGATCTCCTTCTCCTCAACTAAGAAAGATTGTTGCATTGTATTTGAGTTCCTGTCTCCTACACCTAAAACTGGAAATTACCTCTAGACATAAAGCTTTACTGATGGCAGGGCTTACATCATCTGTTTCCCTTTTTTCAGAGATTACAATCTTGTACTTCATGTTGTGTAATATCTGAAAATACTTGTTTCTTATAATTTTCAGTTTTTTCATTATTTGCAGTGGAAGGATAATTCCCTATCCTATTTATTTCCTATGGCTAGAAGCGTAAAGTCTCTTCCCTTTCTGTTCATTTTTGACATCTGCCATCCATTCTCCCCGCTGTAGCCAGAGTGATTCTTTCAACACAAATCTGATCATCTCAGTCCCATGCTGCAATGAGGGCTGCAGACCCCACCTGGTCTTATTCCACCTACTACCCCAGCAACAGTTTGCACCATTTTCCAATTTCTACTTCATGTGGCAGCACACTAAACTACTTTCAACGTTCTTCATATATGCCACGCTCTTTCTCACATCTGAACAATTGCAAATATTCTTCTCTCTATTAGAAGAGTTGTCCTGCACCCCACATAGCCACAATTTCTGCCTAAAATCTACTTTTTCTTCATAACTAATTTATGTTTCTTCCTCAGAGAGGTCTCCTACAAAACCAAGAGTTGGTTTTACACCTGCCCAACACTCTCATAATGCCTTGCATTTGCCCTGTGTGATGACTCTCATCATTTTATTATAATTATTGTTTAATATCTGTATTCTGTATTAGATTGTTAAATACAAGTGAAAGTTCAGCATCTCTCTCACTAAACCTGCCAAATCTCCAAGTGCCTCGCATAGCAGCTTGCAGAATAGCTCTCAATAAATATTTGTGAATAAATTAATAAAAACATAAGGTAATTAACTAAAGAACTGATAGTAGGGGTAGGGGAAGTAGGGAGAGAAAGGGCAAAAAAATCAAGCCAAGAAAACCTAATATGTTAAAAAATTTAAAAAAAAAAAAAAAAACAGAAGGGATCTTAAGGACAGCAAGTTTCCATTTTGTTGACTCCATGGGTCAAATTTCCCAGATGTCACTTAGATCCTCACCAGTTTGCCTGTCAACAGAGGCACTAAGGTAAGAATGGTGCATTTGATACCTTTCTCTCTGTAAACCAGGAAGACTCAGAGTAAATGCTTTTCTATGATGGCGTTTTTAGAAGTAATCATGATGAACAAAGTCTCACAGTAATTGAATGTAGTCCCTGATGGTTCTATTACTCTGTCTTGGATAATTCCACAGAAGAAGCAGGTCCATTATGCTTTAACCTGTTCTTCGTCACCACTGTTGTTTTAGTGTCATGGTAAAAGAATGTTCACAGGCCTGTTATGACATTCATTATCCTAATCAAGTCATCTGAACAAACAAAGTCAGGTTGTAGCAATCAAAGATCTGGGAAACAATATTGAAAGATTCTTTGTTTTATACTAGGGAAACATGCAGAAGTTGTAACATTTTAATTCAAAAGTTGTGGCTCTATTGTCTAAAATGTAGAAGTGGCTGGCATGTTTGTAGTCATTCAGTCTTTATCATTTACCACTTTATCAAAAAATAAAATGAAATCAAACTTTTTCCCTTAAAGGGGTGTGCTTTAGTGTCATGTTTAGAATACCCAACAAAAGGAGGCATTTCCAAACTAAAGCTGATTCCCTTATAAAACCTTTTGGTGGCAAGGAAGTCACTTATTCACTAAAGATTCAGTGACATCTTACAATATTAGATAGAACTAAAAGTGTCTGTACAGTGTTTGGTCCAATCTCCCGTTTTGGAATCACAAACTGGTTTTTCAACAGGATCCACTGTTTCCTTGAATATCATTTCTCCCTCTGAGGTTTGACCTTATTTGACCTCTGGCCCATTAATGCTTCTCTTCTTTTCTCTTTCCATCAGCCCCTTTGCATCTCACTTCCCCCATCTCCAGCCTAGCCTCCACAGCAGGTGGTGGGGGCACCGCTCTAGCTAACGAGAGGTTACCCTGCTGACCTGCCCTGTCTGACATTCCATGAGGCACTGAACCAGCCTCATGTCCTCAAAGTCCTCAAAGTCCTCTTGGACATTTCTGTGGCAAGCGTCTCCTCTCCAGCTAGCATCTGCAGTCTAATCCCATCACTGGATTCACAAGAGCAAATCACCAAACTGGAGACTTGATCCACTCCCCAGCCAAGCTCTCTCACCTCCCCAGACTGCTGGTTGGTTCTTTAATTCATCTCATACTGATGTTCCATTGCACTTCACCCTCACAGAATCTTTAAATCATTAAATCTCGTAAATACCTGGAATCCTGCAGACCAACAAATCCAAATCTTTTTTCTTATAAAGAAAGAAATGGAAGAAAGCCCCAAAATATTAAGTCACACAGTTAATGGTAAAGGTCTGACTATAACCCAGAAAAGGGAAACTACAACTCCTTATTCCACCCTAGTTCACCTGTGCCCTCACCCTTCAAGTTGTGGGTTATCATTTCAACACATTTAACCAACAACAAATAAATCAGCCAGTAGAAAATCCCTCGATTTTCCCAGTTTCTACCCCAACATGATGGAATGAAAAATATATATAGGCTTTGGTTCCAGAAAGACCAAGTCTCAGCTCCACTATTTACCAAAAATGTGGCCTTGGGGAAGTAACTAAACCCATTTTGGCCTAAATGTCTTTCCCTGCAAAACAGCAACAGTAGACTGGTAATACATTCCAGAAAGGGCCATCAGTGCTCTCCTAGACCCCACATTCAACCGTTTTTTTTCAGCCCTCATCCATCTTCATCTCTCTGCAGCTGTTACCTATTCTTCCTGCTTTAAAACACTAGTTCTCTGCCTTGACCACAAATTGTCATCACTTAGAGAAACTTTAAAAACTGCTGATTCTTGGGCCTCTTCCTCTACCAATTCTGATGTAACTGGTACGGAGTGTAGCCTGGGAATAGGAATGTGTGGATCCCTCAGATGATTCTAGTGGGAGCAAAGTTTGAAAAGCACTGTTTTTTTTTTTTTTTTTTTTTTTTTAGAGTTAAGTTAATCTGTTTGTTTGTTTGTAGGTGCAGGGTACATGTGCAGTTTTGTTACATAGGTAAATTGTGTGTCACTGGGGTTTGGCGTACAGATTATTCTGTCACCCAGGTAATAAGCATAGTACCTGATAGGTAGTTTTTCTATCCACTTCTTTCTCCCGCCCTCCACCCTCAAATAGGCCCCAAGTGTCTATTGTACCCATCTTTGTGTCTGTGTGTTTTTTGGTTTTCTGTTCCTACATTAGTTCACTTAAGAAAATAATCGCCTCCAGCTCCAGCCATGTTGCTGCAAAGGACATGATCTCATTCTTTTTCTTTGGCTGTACAGTATTCCAGGGTGTATATGTACCACATTTTCTTTACCCAGTCTACCATTGATGGGCATTTAGAATGATTCCATGTCTTTATTATTGTGAATAGCGCTGCAATGAACATATTCATGCATGTATCTTTATGGTAGAACAATTTATATTTCTTTGGGTATATACTCAATAACGGAATTGCTGGGTCAAGTGGTACTTCTATTTTAAGTTCTTTGAGAAATCATCACACTGCTTTCCACAACAGCTGAACTAATTTACATTCCCGCTAACAGTGTAGAAGCATTCCCTTTTCTCTGCAACCTCACCAGGATCTGTTATCTTTTGACTTTTTAATAGTAGCCATTCTGACTGCTGTGAGATGGTATCTCATCATGGTTTTGGTTTGCATTTCTCTAGTGATTGGTGATGTTGAGTTTTTTCCCACATACTTGTTGGCCACGTGTATGTCTTCTTTTGAAAAGTGTTTGTTCATGTCCTTTGCCCACTTTTTAATGGGATTGTTTATTTTTGCTTGTTAATTTGTTTAAGTTCCTTATAGACTCTGGATATTAAGCCTTTGCAAATATTTTCTCCCATTCTATAGGTTGTTTACTCTATCAATAGTTTCTTTTGTGATGCAGTAGCTCTTTAGTATAGTTAGGTCCAATTTGTCAATTTTTACTTTCATTGCAATTGCTTTTGGCATCTTTGTCATGAAATCTTTGCCAGGGCCTAAGTCCAGAATGGTATTCCCTATCCTATGTTATCTCCCAGGGCTTTTATAGTTTTAGGTTTTATATTTAAGTCTTTAATCCATCTTGAGTTGAATTTTGTATATAGTGTAAGGAAGGGGTCCAGCTTCAATCTTCTGCATAAGGCTAACCAGCTCTCCCAGCACCATTTATTGAATAGGGAGTCCTCTCCCCATTGCTTTTTGTTGACTTTGTCAAAGATCAGATGGTTGTAGGTGTGTGGAGAAGCACTGCTTTAAAATCATTGCTTGTTGTATTCCTGAGAAAGACTGCTGTTCTGTGTTTTCTCTTACCTCTCGGTCACTTCTTTGTATCTGTCACTTGCTATTTTTCAAATACTCTGATGGTTTTATCCATAGCATCTACAAACATAGTTCATTTGCATCTGAACTCTTGACATGTAACTCAAGATCACCATATCTTCTTCTCTTGACTTACACATTTGGGTTAAAAGTCCATTCATTGGCCGGGCACGGTGGCTCACGCCTGTAATCCCAGCACTTTGGGAGGCCGAGGTGGGCGGATCACAAGGTCAGGAGATCGAAACCATCCTGGCTAACATGGTGAAACCCCGTCTCTACTAAAAATACGAAAAAAAAAAAAAAAAAAAAATAGCCGGGCGTGGTGGCGGGCGCCTGTAGTCCCAGCTACTTGGGAGGCTGAGGCAGGAGAATGGCATGAATCCAGGACACAGAGCTTGCAGTGAGCTGAGATCGCGCCACTGCACTCCAGCCTAGGCAACAGAGGGAGACTCTGTCTCAAAAAAAAAAAGTTCATTTATTTTCATAGTTGCCCTGGCTCAAAACTAGACATGTGGAAAAGTCTAGACACTTAAAGTTTGATTCCTCTTTCTGCTGTTGCTGCTCTGTCCAGTCAGAGCCAGGCTGGTCTTTTCTCTCCCCTTCATGGTGTTTCATGGCTACTGCAATACCCTCCAAAATGTCTCTGCCTATCACCTTTCTCCCCGGTTCAGTTTCCGCCCCTTGATTATGGAATGGGTTTCTTCTCCACAGCATCAATCAACATCCCAATGGAGTGGCATTTTCAGGGGCCCACCATGGGAATGTTGCAATAAATTATGTTACAAAATAATAGCCCTCCCCACCATGCCAAGTCACCTTCTCTGGTGCATTTCTTTTCTTCCTAGTTCTGGTCACCTTCTAATTTCTCATTATATATTTGTTAGTTATGTTTATTGTTAAGTATCTGTCTCCCATCATTACAGCATAAGTTACATTAGGGAAGACATTTTTCTTTTTGTGTTTTTTGATTTGTTCCAAGATCCTAGAAGAGTGCCTAGCACGCAATCATCCTTTGTCAAATAAATTAATAAATTTCAGCCATAGTCAGCAATATAGATCTTAGTGAATTATTCACAAAGAGGTGAGTCCTGCTACCAGAGTTCAGAGTGCCCTGGTAGGATTCCCTCAAGCCCTTCTCCCTGAGACATCCCTGGGCTTCAGGAGGTGAAAAGTGTAGAGTAGATAAGGAGAAGAAGAGGTCAGCATGGTAGACCCATCAGATAAGATCATGTATTGATTTTCGCAGCACTTCTTTTGGTTGTTTCGTATCCCACTGCATTTATAAAATGTGGAAATCCCTTGTCACGTCACAGTTCAGTCCTGACACAGCTCACAGAAAATTACAAGGGACACAGGCTATCTACTAGCTGAGCAGAGCTCAACAGGCACCAGTGACTTCTTCAGGGCTTCCCAGCACCAAGGATGCAGCAAGTAATCTTTCTCTGAGATTAACCTGGCCTCCAGCCACAGTAAACACTCAATCTCCCTTTCGGGGAGGAAAGATTAAATATCTGATTAAAATTTTTGGCTGCTAATTTATTGAACTTGGATGGAGGAACTGTTTGCAAGTCACATGACTTTCTCTGTGTGTCTGCCGTCGTCGTCCCACGCAACACAGCGAGGTCACCGTGCAGCTGAAAAACAAGAAGCAGCCGAGTCCATGGGGGCAGGTGGCCGAGGGGTGCAGTTGTGGGCCATCTTGGACAACCAGGGGGTCAGTTCTTCCCCAGTTGGTTCAGGAAAGTTCACATAGTCTGTGGTTGTTTCTGTTTCAGCCTCTCACTCTCTGTTCTTGATGCTTTGTAGATTTGGTTCATTTCATCCCACCCCCGCCTATTGTTCTGAGCCACCCAGTGCAATGATGTCATGGGCAGCTTGAAAGTATACAGGAAGTCTTCAAAGCTGAATGACTTCAATATACTTTATTCCATGTGCTCTTGCTGCTGGCTCTCTATGGAAACCATACCCGGCAGAACTCAGTGAGGAGATAGCCATAGGGTTGGAGACTCCCCTCTCTTCCTCCCCCATTCCATGCCCCCCACCCCCATGCCTACTGCTCCCATCCCTCACCTGCATCCCAGGGCTTGGACAGAGGCCAGACCAGAGGAGGGAGGGAAGCTAAGAGAAAGGAAAGCCAGGGGAAGCGAAGGTCAAAGGGAGTTTCCTCAGAAAAATAGGGGTGCAGGACTCCCAGGACATCCAAAGGTCACTTTTACTGGCCTTTGAGTGATAAAGTCAGTCTGTCTGGCAGAGCTTCCCATCATGGCACAGTCCCTGGAGAGGAAAAAGTGACAGAAACCACAAGTGACTTGCCTCAACTTGCAAACTGCAGCCAGAGTGTGGCACGCGATGGCTGCCCAGAGATACATTTGGAGTAAAGTTAAACATGAGGTGGTTTGTAACAGGATAATAATAACAGATGTGAGGATGGGGCTTTACTGTTCACACAGCACCCTTGTGTGTGTATATATATATATATACAGTCCTCTGTGTCCCTCACAAAACCCAATGGTGGGGGTGGGGAAAAGCATGAAGAAGAGAACATTTTTACTTACCCAAAATCACTCAGCTGTCCAGGGTAGACTTGGGGCTCAAGTCCAGATCCCATGTTTTCCCAGCACTCCACTCTGTGCTCACATTGCAGTCCTGGCTTCCTCTCCTTGTCCCCATTCTTGTTAGAAATTACTTCCAAGTTCATCCTTGTCCAACTATCATTTTTTAATATTACCGCACCTTGTGGAACTAGAAGAATTCTTCTTTGCTCCCTCAAAAATAACACAGAGTTTGTGCCTGGCCACGGTGCCTGTGCCTGCTCAACCCTCCACAGCCTTGCAGGGAATGAATCTCATAGGTATACAGACTAGCCTTCATCACATTGTTGCAATAGCATTGTGCATTGCCTAGTCATTATTACACACCCTGAGGCCACTGGAGTTACATGGTACTGGTGTTGAGCTAAGAAAACGTACTCAGAACCAGGCATGTGTTTTCCTGAAGTCATTCTGCACAAGCACGGAAGGCAGGAGTTCTCAATCTGGGGTCTACAGATAGAATGTGAGACAAGGATCCAGGCCCTTTCTTGCTGCCTTTGCTCGCCACTGCCGTGGCCACAGCCATGGCACACTCCTGCTGATCTATGCCTCCCCTGATATGTGAGTGAAGTCTTGGGTGCTGGCTTCAATCCTCCTGGCACTTGGGTACTCTGGGCAGTTGGCTACAAAGTGAGAAGAGCTCCCTGCTCTCTGAGGTCCTGGCTGCTAGTGGGCACCACAGCAGGGCAGCATGGGATGGAAGATGCTGAAGGCTGGCTCATTGAGTGGCACCTCCTATTACACAGACAGCCATTCCCGCTCCAGGCTGCACAGAGCCCTACAAAGTGGTGGGGTCAGGGCAGATTCAAGAAAATCCAAGGTCTGCACCTTCTCTCAGCCCCACAGCCTTGTTGCTAAGTTGGGCTTACTGCCTGAATCCCCCTTCCTTAGGTTGATCCCTCTCTCAGGCATCTGGAGACTCTCCCCAGCAATTTGACCTCTGCCACCCTGCCCTGCTCTCCCCATATTGTTCTCCAGATGAGCTTGTGAACATCAGGACCCCCTTTGAGGACCCAGTTCACCGTCTCTTACCGGGAAACTTCTTAGCCCCCAGAAAAATCCAAAACACAAACAGCTGGCTGGAGGTTGGATGAGAAAGGAGTATCCTGGCTCCTCCCACCAGACCTGTCCTGTCTCAGCCTGGCCCCGGCAGAGATGCTGTCTACAGTTGGTTGAATCTGTCTTCTTCAAATGCTTTTAAGGAAGCCATGTTGTGGAAGGCAGTGAGAAGATCTCTTGCTCTCGCTTCCTGGACCTCCAGTAGAGCCTTGGCATTATGTGAGTGGAAGGAACTTGGACCCTGGAGTTTGAGTAAACTCTACTCCAGCAACAACTCTGCCACCTGCTCACTGTGAGACCCGGACAAGGGCTCTCTGAGGACACTTTCTCACAGGGAGATGGGAAAGACTCGTCCTGGTCCTTGGGGTTGTTTTGAGGGTTAAATGGAAAACCTAAGATAAAGAACCTAATACAATGCCTTGCACATAGTTGGCACCTGATACTTCTTAGTTCTTATTTTTAATATATTTTTTGACTTGTGCCAGAGTGTACCATGTGGATGTTAGAGGCATTGAAAGGTTTCTGGAATTGCATAACAAGCTTATCAATTACAAAAATATTTCCTTGCTATTCATTAAGTCCTAAAAAAGAAATGTAAGCAATATGAAATTGTTTACATTATGAAATAACAACAGATATTACTGAATAATCTGTAAAGCAAAATCAAAGTTATCCTATTCGATGTGCAGAAAAGTGGGGGAAAGGTGGGGAAGAGAACTTACATTATTCAGGTACCTGTTACGTGCTATTCATATTGGCACATAATAGGTATCTGAATACTTGGCAAGCAATATGCCAAGATTTTTGCTGTGTTCTTTAAAGGTCACATTATGGCAAGGACACTGAAGCTCTCTAGATTAGATCTCTAGAAAATAATAAACGTCATTCTTTCTTCTTCTGTCACCTTCCTGTGTGTGTCTAAGACTCAGGCTAAATTGTCTACTTCCTATATAAATTCAGTTCCATGCCATGTCCCATGCCCTGCTGGCTTTATCCCAGATGTGAAGTGCCCTGGCTTACTCGGAAAGATGAGTGTAGGCCCCTCTTCTTGGCTTCTACCTAAGGCCAGCAGAACTCCCGAGCCGGTGCTCTAGGGGAGGAGCAGGGCTGGGGTGCACTGAAGGTATTCTGATGCCTGCTTTACTTGTCACTGTTGCTTCCCTTCCAGTAATTTCCAAGGCAACTTTCTTGGAAAAGAAACCTGCTTTAATTAGGAACCCCTGGAAATTCTGAGCAATGTTCTACTTAAATACAGCAAAACCCTACTTGTAACAGAGAACGGGGAGAAAGGGTGGGCAGGAGGACTGATGGAAATGGCTCCACATGATTTGATTCTGTGACCTTCAAAGTCTGAAAAAGAAAATCAGGTTGATTCATAAACAACTAGGGACTAAAATACTTCTGGCTTCCTTTTATTGTACTTCTGGGAACCAACCGATTATGTTTAGAACTCTGGGTGACTGGAAGGGTTTTGTTGCTTTTTTTTTTTAAAGCTGGTTCTGAAACCATAATCAGTTTTCTAGGCTGTTCATTTTGGCATGTGCAGGTTGAACTTTTGTCACTCAATCACAAAGAAATGGAAGATGTTCAGTTTCAAAGAAGGAAGCCAATCCGTGACCAAGGCCACCAAATCAACCACCAAAAACAAACACAAAGGGCTGCATTCCCACACATCACCACTGGCCCATTGCCAGAGCAGATCCTGACGTATGAGGGGTAGCGGGGAGGAGACGCTGGCCTGCTGCAGGGTTTAGTAGCTAATCTCAGGTAGTTAAAGCATGCCCTGTGCTTCAACCGAAAGGACTGAGACACCGAGATATTAAACAAAGCCTGTGTAACCCTTAAACAAACAGAGAAGGGAGCCAAGAGTTGCTGTAGTCATATTCCCTTACTCCATAGCATCCATGGTGTTCAAGGCATCTTCATCAACAGTATGTGTTTTGATTGATTCTTCATTATAATCCAAGCAGTTATCATTAATATTTAGCCCCATTTCTCACAGCTTTGTGGCTGAAAGACTGCCAGGACAAACGTTCTTTCTACAAAAAGAAAAAAATCAGTATTCTAAAAATAATTAGAGAAAACTTTAGACATCCCTCCCACAAAAGAGAAACTTTCCCTGTCCATGCTGCAGGTCCAGAAATGTGCCCGCTACCATTATCTTCTAAAACACATGCACACAAGTACTGAAGAGTAATTGTTTTTTATACTTTGTTTCTTAATCTAATGCTTTATACAAGGTCAAAACTTGAAAGATCATCCATAAGGTCTATTAAAAAACACTTTCTTCTTTTTTTGTTTTGTACTAAATTTGGAAATCCAATTTAAAGCCAACAGGTAAGGGAATAATATAGTTTCACACACTTATAATTTTATCTCATCTGCAAAGAAACTTCAAAATTAAATTTCATCCTGAAATGGAATAACGTATGCTTGCCAGTCACCTATCTGCTAACTCTCTAATTTTCAAAAAAAGAGTGTTGTTCTTTTTCTAGATGTTTTATTCTGTGCTGTGTATAAGGTTGCAATGTATTAAAAAATTGCTTTGGAAATAGACGGGGTATAAATCTTACATAAATAATGATAATTAAGATCTCCAAGAATATTATTATTTTATAGCTAGAGGTTTGAATGAACAGACAAGAAAACAAAAACAAGAGTTTTCCACCAATGCACAGGAATTTTGTGTTTTAATTTCCTCATCTGCAAGAGGTGGTGCAACAGCGCTGTCCTGGGAGGCAAAGGACTAGGAGTCTGGTCTTCCTGTGCTTATACCACATGCAACTTCCGGCGATGCATTGAATCTCTGAATAGTGTCCATCAAGTGGGAACTAAAAACACCTTATCTATTTGAAAACAAGGAGTTGGATCAATTTGCTTATAGTTCCTTTAATTCTTAAGATCTATGGCCCCTTCCTCAAAGCATTTAGCTCTAAAACAATCTCGTAGATGAGGTCAAATGCAAACCACAAAACCGTGTCTAGTAACTTTTTAGCAGTCAGACCTCCACATGATTGGCACTGATGCTAGAGAGAGTGAAGTAAGTGGCAGTCTTTCTGTCCAGTTCTCATAAACTATTGCTACTTCTAATAAAGTAACCTAAGCACCTGCTGTGGATAAGGTGCCAGGAGAGAAAAGTTTGCTGCCTCTAGACTAATAAAGAGAACTGGCCATTGATCTTAGAGAAATGTTAATTTCCAAGTGAGTATTTTTTAAAACTCCTCCTTTGCTTTTACGTTTTTCCTAGGTTACCATAAATAGAACCTACACACTTTATTTGTGCCATCTTAATGTCTTCGATTGAAGTACTATGTCCTTATCCTAGATTCTTAGCTAGTCTCCTAGTTCCTGGAAGAAAGCATCTATTTCTCACTCACCTTTATATCCTACATGACACTCAACTCAGTGCCCTGCCTGCAGCAGGGACATAGAAAAGGTTGAACTGATTGACCTGACTTCCTCATTACCCAGCTGACTCTTCAGCTTTCGCTAAATGTTTCTTAGTCCTAATTAAGAGCCAAAGCATTGAGAAAATTTGCTAATGACTAAAAATAACAACACAAAATGTAGCAAGCCCTAGCCTAGCATGTATTGTGTCTATCTCAAGGACAGATGAGAAATATTAAAATGTCCATCAAAATACTATAAAAAGCTTCATTTCTTCATCTGTTCCCATCACAGATCAGGAATTCCATTTGGAGTTTATCTGCAACTTCAGATTTGCATAAGAAAGGCTTCATTGCAAAGCATCAGCTTCATTTGGCAAATTCAAAGTATCTAGGTAAACTGCTCATTCTTTTTGCATTTGTAAATTCTGTTTCCAAAATTGCTTTGTAATAATTTAGTCTAATTCTAACTAAAGGTTTGACTTGGGAATTTTCATTTTTGTTTTTGCTTCTTTTTTTTTTTTTTTTTTTTTTTGAGACAGGCTCCTTCTCTGTCACCCAGGCTGGAATGCAGTGGTGCAATCATAGCTTACAGCAGCCTTGGGCTCCTGGGCTCAAGTGGTCCTCTGACTTGGGGGTTTTCAGTGCAATCTGAAGTAGGAGATGTAGGGAAACAGAAAAAAGTGTAATTATCCTTACAAATAAGTGATGCACATAGAAGACATACAGCTTGTTTAATATCTCCATGGTGGCAGCCAGGAGGCTTAACTTCAGAATTTGGGAAACTTTATATTGACCATAGGGTTGTAGTAGCTATTATAGTAGTTTTTCACATGGCTTGATACATCTTCAATAAAGGGATGTCTGCCAATCGGCCATAATATCTCTTTAAACTTTGATAGAATCAATATTAACATTTTGATCCAACAGAGGAAAGCTGTGTTGCTTTTCACAGAATCCACGCTCAGTGAAATGTTGAGAAAGCCACATGCTGCATATACAAAACATGAGAACTCCCTCTGCCGCAGTCATCGGCAGAAGGGCCCTCCTGCCGCTCGCCCTGTGCTGGGGCCCAGCCTGAAGCCGGCAAACAACATAAACACAAAAACAAAATAAAAGGAACCTCTTCTGGCTTCTTTTCATGTTTACACAATACTGTGGGAATGAGAAGGTAGCTACTCCGTTTGCCAAGCCGAGGAGAAGAGCGATGAAGGATAAGTTATTGTGTAAGAATGCAGTGTATATAAGCGGATTATTGCTTGCATTCAGTATAAAGTTTTCCTGTAATAACAATGACCGATTTAGTTCATTTCAAGCTATTCATATCCTTGGATTTATTTTTAAGGTGGGAAAGGAACAGCAGAAAGGGTGCCATGGGAAGGAGGGAGAAAAATATAAAACAATACAGCACCCAGACAGACTTCCCAGCGCCACGGCGAAAGCACATCCACCAAATGGCTCTGGGCTGCGATGGGCTGGCCAGATGATGAGCTTCAGGGTCATCAAAGGAAGGAGAAATGAGGAGTTGCCTGAATTT
This sequence comes from Chlorocebus sabaeus, assembly GCF_047675955.1. Classification (NCBI taxonomy): domain Eukaryota; kingdom Metazoa; phylum Chordata; class Mammalia; order Primates; family Cercopithecidae; genus Chlorocebus; species Chlorocebus sabaeus. The sequence goes on along the minus strand of NC_132921.1, from coordinate 60,278,140 downwards.
GTGTTGATTGGTGCATTGCACAGAGCAAGGGCGAAATGGAAAGCTCAAAGGGAAAGGGTGGAGCCGATGAGGAATGATATTGCCACAGAAACTGTGCAGCTCTCGTGGTGTGCAGTATCACTGGCAGGCAGCCCATCACCTGGGAGAAAATGTGAAGCATGTTCTTTGCGGACGGGGCGGCACACTGTAAACAGGCCCGTCGCTCGCTCGGGAGACAGGGGAGTTGGTATTTACCTTTCAGAGACCCTGGGTCACCCTGCCTCACCCTGAAAGAAGGAAACGTCTCTCACACTTTAAAATCTCGAGTGCATACCACAAAACTTATATACGGCCCATGACGGGCAGAGTGCTCAATGAAAGGCAATAGATTCAGCAGAAGCATTTACGTGCTAATAAGTTCTGAAGACTTCCAGAGGTTAATTTATGTCCTTTCCCCAGGAGTCAGACTTATTTCCCTATTTAAGAGGTAAATTGATTATTAGAATCAGACTCTTTTTAACCTTCAAAGCAAAAGTGAAAATAGGTTATAACTTTCTACCCAGGCGGGTCACCTGCTCGCCAACTATACATAGACAACCTTGGATGCTAAGAGTGTTTAAAGACGTTCATCAGATTCTCCTAAAACAGTAACAGCCGGGCATGGGCTGAGACAGGATTTTGGAATGTGTTTGAAATGCTGTAATCTTCCATAGTGCCCTATCTTCATTGAGGGAGAAAGAGAGAGAAAACTAATCGAGAAGTAAGAAGTGAGGGGGCAATTTGGTAGAAGCAGCCACCCATTTGATTTTGTAAGATTTTAAGGAAAGAACAAAGATTTTAGATGAAAATGTATGACTGCCCCCTTCAATCTCCTTGGGTAAATCTATACCTATTCCAACTAAATATACTTTTGGCTGGGCGTGGTGGCTCATTCCTGTAATCCCACCACTTTGGGAGGCCAAGGTGGGCAGATCACCTGAGGTCAGGAGTTTGAGACCAGCCTGTCCAACATGGTGAAACCCCATCTCTACTAAAAATACAAAAAATTAGCCGGGCGTGGTGGTGTTTACCTGTAGTCCCAGCCACTTGGGAAGCTGAGGCAGGAGACTTGCTTGAACAGAGCAGGTGGAGGTAGCAGTGAGCCAAGATTGCGCACCACTGCACTCCAGCCTGGGTGACAGAGCAAGACTCTGTCTCAATAAATAAATAAATACACTTTTTTTCCTTCACTAAAGTATGTCACATGATTGGCCCATATTAGAGTTATTTATGTGCCTGTCTCTCCCCCTAAACTACAGGATCTTAGAAGACAGCACACCTTTTGTTTTAATTTTCTTTCACAGGGCCAAGCAAGGTACCTTTCACACAGCAGACACTGAATGAATATTTCCTGATTTAAAAACATGATTTCCAGAAAAAGGAAAAGAGCTTAAATGGGACACAAGAAAAGATAAAGCATCCAAAGAGTTAGATATTGTGCAAACAGACTTGATAAATACTGATCGCTCCAGAAAACCAGCTTCCAAATCAAGGCCTGTTTAAGAAAGAGCATTTTTAGAGAAAAGAAAGAGAAGAAATCTGGGTGAAAATGAAATAGCAGAAACAAAATATTATCTGTTGATATATCACAACATATCCCTTCATTTATGCACAAATAATTTTCCTTCCTACCAGCACCCTCCTTGACACACATGTGTGCACACACACACACACACACACACAGAGACTTATTTAGGATGCATCAGAACCATGCCTATGAGCAGAAGGCAGCGGGTAAGCATTGAGAAGTAGTTCAAGTCCATGGGGCCTGGTACAGGAGGCAGCTGTGAGGCATGGGGGTGACAGTGATGGTCTCAGAACACGCTAGTGGTGAAGCCCATGCCAGCAAACCAGGAGAACAGGATATTGTCAGCAGATGCCTGAGTAGAGGGACATATCTTCAACAGATCAGTATTTATCAGTGAATAAAATATAGTACTCAGTGCATGGCATTTTACCTTAAAAATAACTCAGCTGAGATACAAGTCTTCTCCGTCATAAGGGATACCTCTAGGACCAAAACCACCAACCGGAATGGTCAAGTCACAATTTCTACTATTCAGGTGTTGATCTGATCTTTTGGACAAAGCTTGTTTAAGATCACAGGATTCAGGAGTTTCTCCAGGGAAAAGAGCCTCAGAATTTACCCACCTCACCATCAGGGCCAAGAACAAAGCCTCATGTACAGGCATATCTCACTTTATTGTACTTGACTGATACTGTCTTTTTCACAAATTGAAGGTCCGTGGCAACCCGGCTTTGAGCAAGTCTATTAGCGCCATCTTTTTTTTTCTTTTTCAACAGCATGTGTTCATTTCATGTCTCTGTGTCACATTTTAGTAATTCTCACAAGATTTTTAAATTTTTCATTATTATTATGTCTTTTAATGGTGTTCTGTGATCAGTGATCTTTGATGTTACCATTGTAATTGTTTTGGGGCACCACAAACCGCACCCATGTAAGATGGAAAACTTAATCCATAAATGTTATGTGTGTTCTGATGGCTCCACCAACCAGCTGCTGCTCCATCTCCCCCCATTCCTCTCTTTGGACCTCTCTATTCCCTCAGACAGAACACTATTGAAAAGAGATCGAATAATAACCTTAATATGGCCTCTAAATGTTCAAGTGAAAGGAAAGGTCATATGTGTACCACTTCAAATCAAAAGCTAGAAATGATTAAGCTGAATGAGGAAGGCATGTCAAAAGCTGAGACAGGCCAAAAAGTAGGCCTCTTGTACTCAAGAGTTAGCGAAGTTGTGAATGCAAAGGAAAAGTTCTTGAAAGAAACTAAAAGTGAATACGCAAATGAAAAGGAAGTTAAGCAGCCTTCTTGCTGATATGGAGAAAGTCCGAGTGGTCTGGGTAGGAGGTCAAACCAGCCACGACACCCTGTTAGCCAAAGCGGGATTTGGAGCAAGACCCCAACTCTCTTCAATTGTGAGGAAGCCACAGAAGATAAGTGTGAAGCTAGCACAGGCTGGTTCATGAGGTTTAAGGAAAGAAGCTATCTCCACACCATAGAAGTGCAAGGTGAAGCAGCAAGTGCTGATGGAGAAGCTGCAGCAAGTCATCCAGGAGATTTAGCTAAGATCATGGATGATGGTGACTATTCTAAACAGCAGATTTTTAATAAAGACAAAGCAGCCTTATATTGCAAGAAGATATCATCTAAGACTTTGATAGTGTTTCATAGAGCAGAAGTCAATGCCTGGCTTCAAAGCTACAAAGGGCAAGATGATTTTGTGGCTAGGAGCTACTGCAGCTGGTGATGTTAAGTTGAAGTCAGTGTTCTTTTACCATTCCAAAAATCCTAAGATCCTTAAGAATGATGCTAAATCTACTCTGCCTGTGCTCTAGAAATGGAACAACAAAGCCTGAATGATAGCATATCTGTTTACCGCATAGTTTTCTGAATATTTTAAGCCCACTGTTGAGCCTACTTCTCAGAAAAAAAATTCTTTTCAAAATATTACTCCTCATTGACAAGGCATATTGCCACCCAAGAGCTTTGATGGCAATGTACAAGGAGATGAATGTTGTTTTCAGGCCTGATAACATAACATCCATTCTGCAGCCCATGGATCAAGGAGTCATTTTGTCTTTCAATTTTCATTATTTAAGAGGTACATCTTATGGTTCATTCCAAGATGGCCGAATAGGAACCGCTCCGGTCTGCAGCTCTCAGCATGATCGATGCAGAAGATGGGTGATTTCTGTATTTCCAACTGAGCCTCTGCCGGTGATACCCAGGCAAACAGGGTCTGGAGTGGACCTCCAGCAAACTCCAAGAGACCGGCAGCTGAGGGACCTGACTGTTAGAAGAAAAACTAACAAACAGGAAAGAATAGCATCAATATCAACCTAAAGGACATTAAACCAAAACCCCACTGTAGATCACTAACATCAAAGACGAAAGGTAGCTAAAACCATAAAGACTGGGAGAAACCAGAGTAGAAAAGCTGAAAATTCTAAAAACCAGAGTGCCTCTTCTCCTCCAAAGAATCATAGCTCTTTGCCAGCAACAGAATAAAACTGGATGGAGAATGACTTTCATGAGTTGACAGAAGTAGGCTGCAGAAGGTCAGTAATAACAAACTTCTCCGAGTTAAAGGAGCATGTTCGAACCCATCTCAAGGAAGCTAAAAACCTTGAAAAACGGTTAGACAAATGGCTAACTAGAATAAACAGTGTAGAGAAGACCTTAAATGACCTGATGGAGCTGAAAACCATGGCACAAGAACTTTGTGACACATGCCCAAGCTTCAATAACTGATTTGATCAAGTGGAAGAAAGGGTATCAGTGATTAAAGATCAAAGTAATGAAATAAAGAGAGAAGACAAGATTAAAGAAAAAAGAGTAAAAAGAAACAAACAAATCCTCCAAGAAATATGGGACTATGTGAAAAGACCAAATCTACGTTTGATCGGTATACCTGAACATGATGAGGAGAATGGAACCAAGTTGGAAATCACTCTTCAGGATATTATCCAGCAGAACTTCCCCAACCTAGTAAGGCAGGCCAACATTCAAATTCAGGAAATACAGAGAACGCCACAAAGGTACTCCTCGAGAAGAGCAACTCCAAGACACATAATTGTCAGATTCACCAAAGTTGAAATGAAGGAAAAAATGTTAAGGGCAGCCAGAGAGAAAGGTCGGGTTACCCACAAAGGGAAGTCTATCAGACTAACAGCAGATCTTTCGGCAGAAACTCTACAAGCCAGAAGAGGGTGGGGGCCGATACTCAACAGTCTTAAAGAAAAGAATTTTCAACCCAGAATTTCATATCCAGCCAAACTAAGTTTCACAACTAAAGGAGAAATAAAATCCTTTACAGATGAGCAAATGCTAAGAGATTTTATCACCACCAGGCCTGCCTTATAAGAGCTCCTGAAAGAAGCACTAAACATGGAAAGAAACAACCAGTCACTGCAAAAACATGCCAAATTGTAAAGACTATCAATGCTATAAATAAACTGTATCAATTAATGGGCAAAATAACAAGCGAACATCATAATGACGGGATCAAATTCACATATAACAATATTAACCTTAAATGTAAAAGAGCTAAATGCCCCAATTAAAAGACAGACTGGCAAACTGGATAAAGTGTCAAGACCCAATCAGTGTGCTGTATTCGGGAGACCCATCTCATGTGCAGAGACACACATAAGTTCAAAATAAAAGGATGGAGGAAGATCTACCAAGCAAATGGAAAGAAAGAAAAAAAAAAGCAATGATTGCAATCTTAGTCTCTGATAAAACAGACTTTAATCCAACAAAGATCAAAAGAGACAAAGAAGGCCATTACATAATGGTAAAGGGATCAATTCAACAAGAAGAGCTAACTATCCTAAATACATATGCACCCAATACAGGAGTACCCGGATTCATAAAGCAAGTCCTTAGAGACTTACAAAGAGACTTAGACTCCCACACAATAATAATGGGAAACTTTAACACCCCACTGTCATTATTAGACAGATCGATGAGACAGAAGGTTAAAAGGATATCCAGGATTTGAACTCAGCTCTACACCAAACAGACCTAATAGACATCTGCAGAACTCTCTACCCCAAATCAACAGAATATACATTCTCCTCAGCACCACATTGCACTTATTCTAAAACTTACCACATAATTGGAAGTAAAGCACTCCTCAGCAAATGTAAAAGAACAGAAATTACAACAAACTGTCTCTCAGACCACAGTGCAATCAAATTAGAACTCAGGATTAAGAAACTCACTCAAAACCACTCAAATACATGGAAACTGAACAACCTGCTCCTGAATGACTACTGGGTAAATAACAAAATGAAGGCAGAAATAAAAGTATTCCTTGAAACCAATGAGAACAAAGACACAACGTACCAGAATCTCTGGGACACATTTAAATCAGTGTGTAGAGGGAAATTTATAGCACTAAATATCCACAAGACAAAGCAGGAAAGATCTAAACTTGACACCCTAAACATCACAATTAAAAGAACTAGAGAAGGAAGAACAAACACATTCAAAAGCTAGCAGAAGATGAGAAATAACTAAGATCAGAGCAGAACTGAAGGAGATAGAAACACAAAAAACCCTTCAAAAAAATCAATGAATCCAGGAACTGGTTTTTTGTAAAGATCAACAAAATTGATAGACCACTAGCAAGACTAATAAAGAAGAAAAGAGAGAAGAATCAAATAGACACAATAAAAAATGATAAAGGGGATACCACCACTGATCCCACAGAAATGCAAACTTCCATCAGAGAATACTATAAACACCTGTATGCAAATAAACTAGAAAATCTAGAAGAAATGGATACATTCCTGGACACATACACCCTCCCAAGACTAAACCAGGAAGAAGTTGAATCTCTGAACAGACCAATAATAGGCTCTGAAATTGAGGTAATAATTAATAGCCTACCAACCAAAAAAAATCCAGGACCAGACAGATTCACAGCCAAATTCTACCAGAATTACAAACAGGAGCTGGTACCATGCCTTCTGAAACTATTCCAAACAATAGAAAAAGAGGAAATCCTCCCTAACTCATCCTGATACCAAAGTCTGGCAGAGACACAACAAAAAAAAGAGAATTGTAGACCAATATCGCTGATGAACATCAATGCGAAAATACTCAATAAAATACTGGCAAACTGAATCCAGCAGCACATCAAAAAGCTTAGCCACCATGATCAAGTCGGCTTCATCCCTGAGATGCAAGGCTGGTTCAACAAATGCAAATCAATAAACATAATCTATCACATAAACAGAACCAACAACAAACACCACACGATTATCTCAATAGGTGCAGAAAAAACCTTCGACAAAATTCAACAACCCTTCATGCTAAAAACTCTCAATAAATTTGGTATTGATGGAAAATAGCTCACAGCCAATATCATACTGCATGGGCAAAAACTGGAAACATTCCCTTTGAAAACCAGTACAAGACAAGGATGTCCTCTTTCACCACTCCTATTCAACATAGTGTTGGAATTTCTGGCCAGGGCAATCAGGCAAGAGAAAGAAATAAAGGTATTCAATTAGGAAAACAGGAAGTCAAATTGTCCCTGTTTGCAGATGACATGATTGTATATTTAGAAAACCCCATCATTTCAGCCCAAAATTTCCTTAAGTTGATTAGCAACTTCAGGAAAGTCTCAGGATACAAAATCAATGTGCAAAATCACAAGCATTCCTATACACCAATAACAGGCAGAGATCCAAATCATGAGTGAATTCCCATCCACAGTTGATAAAAAGAGAATAAAATACCTAGGAATCCAACTCACAACGGATGTGAAGGACCCTTTCAAGGAGAACTACATACAAACCACTGCTCAACAAAATAAGAGAGAATACAAACAGATGGAAGAACATCCACGCTGATGGATAGGAAGAATCAATATCATGAAAATGGCCATACTGCCCAAGGTAATTTATAGATTCAATGTCATCCCCATCAAGTTACCAATGACTTTCTTCACAGAATTGGAAAAAACTAAAGTTCATATGGAACCAAAACAGAGCCCACATTGCAAAGACAATCCTAAGCAAAAAGAACGAACCTGGAGGCATTATGCTACTTGACTTCAAACTATACTACAAGGCTACAGTAACCAAATCAGCATGGTACTGGTACCAAAACAGATATATAGACCAATGGAACAGAACAGAGGCCTCAGAAATAACACTACAGATCTACAACCATCTGATCTTTGACAAACCTGACAAAAACAAGAAATGGGGAAAGGATTCCCTATTTAATAAATGGTGCTGGGAAAACTGGCTAGCCATATGTAGAAAGCTGAAACTGGATCCCTTCCTTACACCCTACACAAAAGAATTAATTCAAGATGGATTAAAGGCTTAAATGTTAGACCTAAAACCATAAAATCCCTAGAAGAAAACCTAGGCAATACCATTCAGGACAAAGGCATGGGCAAGGACTTCAGGACTAAAACACCAAAAAAAACCAAAAGCCAAAATAGACAAATGGGGTCTAATTAAACTAAAGAGCTTCTGCACAGCAAAAGAAACTACCATTAGGGTGAACAGGCAACCTATAGAATGGGAGAAAATTTTTGCAATTTACCCATCTGACAAAGAGCTAATATCCAGAATCTACAAAGAACTCAAACAAATTTACAAGAAAAAAACAACCCCATCAAAAAGTGGGCAAAGGATATGAACAGACACTTCTCAAAAGAAGACATCTATGCAGCCAACAGACACATGAAAAAATGCTCATCATTATTGGTCATCAGAGAAAGGTAAATCAAAACCATAATGAAATACTGTCTCATGCCAGTTAGAATGGCAATCATTAAAAAGTCAGGAAACAACAGATGCTAGAGAGGATGTGAAGAAATAGGAATGCTTTTACACTGTAGGTGGGAGTGTAAATTAGTTCAACCATTGTGGAAGACAGTGTGGCGATTCCTCAAGGATCTAGAACTAGCAACACCATTTGACCCAGCAATCCCATTACTGGGTATACACCCAAAGGATTATAAATCATGCTACTATAAAGACACATGCACACGTATGTTTACTGCAGCACTATTCACAATAGCAAAGACTTGGAACCAACCCAAATGCCCATCAATGATAGACTGGATTAAGAAAATGTGGCACATACACACCATGGAATACTATGCAGCCATAAAAAAGATGAGTTCATGTCCTTTGCAAGGACATGGATGAAGCTGGAAACCATCATTCTCAGCAAACTATCACAACAGAAAACCAAACACCGCATGTTCTCACTCATTGGTGGGAATTGAACAATGAGAACACTTGGACACAGGGCAGGGAACATCATATACTGGGGCCTGTTGTGGGGCGGGGGGCTGGGGGAGGGATAGCATCAGGAGAAATGCCTAATGTAAATGACGAGTTGATGGGTGCAGCAAACCAACATGACACATGTATACCTATGTATCAAACCCGCATGTTGTGCACATGTACCCTAGAACTTAGAGTATTTTTTTTAAAAAGCCAAAGAAATACATCTTATAAGAGCATAGCTGCTGTAGATAGTGATTCTTCTGCTGGATCTGAGCAAAACAAATGGAAAACTTTCTGGAAAGGATTCACCATTCTAGATACCATTAAAAATACTGGTGATTCATGGAAGGAGATCAAAATATCAACATTAAAAGGAGTTTGGAAAAGTTGATTCCAACCCTGACATATGACTGTGAGGGGTTCAAGACTTCAGTGGAGGAAGTAAGGACAGATGTGATGGAAATAGCAAGATAACTATAATTAGAAGTGGATCCTGAAGATGTGACTGAATTGCTGCTTTCTCATGATCGAACTAAGGGATAAGGTGGTGCTTCTTATGGGTGGGCAAATAAAGTGGTTTCCTGAGATGGAATCTATTCCCGGTGAAGATGCTATAAACAATGTTGAAATGACAGCAAAGGATTTAGAATATTACATAAATTATTTGGTAAAGCAGTGGCAGGATTTGAGAGGGTTGACTTCAGTTTTGAAAGAAGCTCCCTTATGAGTAAATGGCTATCAAACAGCATTATATGTTACAGAAAACTCTTTCATGAAAAGAAGAATCAATTGATGTGGCAAACTTCATTGTTTTCCTATTTTAAGAAATTGCCACAGTCACCCCAGCCTTCAGCAACCACCTCCTTGACCAGTCAGCAACCATCAACATCAAGGCATAACCCTTCATCAGTAAAAAGATTACAACTCACTGAGGGCGCAGATATCATTCGCTTTTTTTTTTTTTTTTTTTTAGCAATAAGATATTTTTTTCTTCAACTTTTATTTTAAGCTCTGAGGTACATGTGCAGAATGTGTAGGTTTGTTACATACGTAAACATGTGCCATGGTGCTTTGCTGCACAGATCAACCCATCATATAGATATTAAGCCCAGCATCCATTAGTTATTCTTCCTGATGCTCTCCTTCCCCCAGTCCCCCCAATAGACTCCAGTGTGTGTTGTTTCCCCTCCAATTGTCCATGTGTTCTCATGATGTAGCTTCCACTTATTAGTGAGAACATGCAGTGCTTGGTTTTCTGTTCCTGTGTTAATTTGCTAAGGATAACAGCTTCTAGCTCCATCCATGTCCCTGCAAAGGACGTGAGCTCTTTCCTCCTTATGGCTACATAGTGTTCCATGGTGTATATGTACTACATTTTCTTTATCTGGTCTATCATTGATGGGCATTTGGGTTGATTCCACGTCTTTGATGCAATAAGATATTTTTAAATTAAAGCATGTGCATTTTTAGATATAATGCTATTGCATACTTAATAGACTGCAGCATGGTGTAAACATAACTTTTATATACACCGGGAAACCAAAAACTTTGTGTGATTCACTTTATTACAATGCTCACTTTATTGAGGTGGTCTGGAACCAAAATTGCCATATCTCCAAGCACACCTGTGTAGAAATAACCAAGTAAACATCTGTCAGAATTGGAAAAGAAGACAACAAAGCAGAAAAATAATTAAAGAGGAAGAAAAATACCATCAACTGAAGGAGTTACAGTTTGTTAATTGGTGTGGAGAGCTGAAGAAATTAAGAGATGACAACTATTGTCACATTTTTTAAAAGAATCATTATTTTAAAATGTTGAATAATTATTTTAATTCTGCACACAGCATAGGAACAAAGAAAACGTGGTTAAATTGCAAAGCGAGGAACTTCCATTGGACACAAAGAAAGCTTGTCAATAAGGGTAACAGCAAGAGAGCTTATACACTGTGCATCCCTGCAGATGTCTAAGAAGGTAATTATTCTTCGTCTTAGTCAGATTAGGTATAGACCTACCCAAGACAAGCAGTTGAACCAGGAACCACTTCTGCTCCCTTCCTGATCTCTGATTTGATTCAGCCTTCTATTTGCTTATCTTCTAAATGTGCTTGTAATAACCTGCCCTTTTGCTAGCACCTTCTTGTAAATGTGATGCCTATCTGGATTTAACCCAGCTAAATAAACTGAATTCAATAAAACCCATCCTGGATTATCCTCCAGGAGAGTTATTACTCCACTAACATGCTACTGTTGCTACTGTTACCTAATGCTTTAACTTCTCCTTTAGGCTTGAGTTATGCTACGTTATTGTATATCTAAGATAAGAGGCTGTCTGGAGTCTGTTCAATGTTATCGCATAACACACAGTGACTTTTTTATTGAAGGCACTCCATGAGTCCCTCTGCACTAATGCAGGTTTTACTGAAACAAATTTCAGAAATTGTGTGTATGAGTGTGTGCACATGTGTGTACACACATATACACATATATTTGAGAATATATATAAACATAAATGCTAAATTGAAAACAAAGTCACAGTGCTTCTCTCTGCAGCTGAGAATCTACAATCATCTGTCAGACTGCTAGGCCCCATGCTATGTTAATCTAGCTTAAAGTTTAAGAGATAGCACCACACTGGGAGCTTCTGTCTCCATGCTGACCAACAAGCCTCTGCCAAACTTCTGCCACTTCAGATCCTTGAGAATGTGGCAATTCCTAACCATGAGGTCCCCAGACTCCTAAGCCTTCACAGAGTTAAAAATGGGGTATTTGGAAAGAGTATCAGTGTGTCAAAAAGCCTACAGCAATTTTACATGGCCTACAAAGACTGCGATGGGCTATCAGGCTGCCTTCTTTGGTTTTGAATATTATCAACTCTTTGAATAACTGTGATTATCTTATACTTATCACAAACTTTGGTTGACATCATACATTATTTTGATGAATAAATTACTAGGGTAAATTAATTATTCCTTAAAACTGTAGTTTGGTAGGAGAAAAATATTTCAAAGTATGGCATCCAATAAAGAAAAATACATATAAGTACCCTAGTGAAAAAAGGTTGGGTACCTGAACCATGAAAACAGTACATGAAAGGAAAAACATTGACCTGGGTTCAGGGTACCAGCCTATGCTCCATTACTTAATAAACGAAAGTATACCATGATTGCCCATGAAATAAACTCCAACTTAAAAGATAAAAATCCATGTCACACTTCAGTTTTCTGCCCCATTATTCAGGGCCAAAATTTAGCATTAACTTGAAAAATTCTACAACTATTTGTTTTCAACATAGACCTAGATTTCTGAGGTAGGCAGAGAAATATTTTGTGCCTCTTTCTCCTACTTATCTTCTTCTATCTATTCAGAGAACATAACTTTCAGGGAAAAATTTGTGCAATAGGTGGGTGGAAGATCAGTGTTAGCATTTCTGTGCTTCCAACTGAGGACAAAGGTAGGAAATGTTTCTGTAGCTTTTTGCTGTGGAAACTATGAGTTTTAGTCCACTTCATCAGTTCTGAGTTTCAAGTAAACAAATCACTGGAGTAGGAAAAGATATCACCTGAATAAGCAAAATTGCCATAGGGGAATGCCAGCTTGAAACTGGAAGTTTGACCAGTAGCCCTCTGTAAAGCTGTGCTCTAAGCTGTAGCTCAAATAAAGAACTGTGACCATCACATAACACAGAGGTTGAAGGCAGAAAAATCCACAAATTTTATTTGTCAAGTGTTGATAGATCTCCTGTGATTAAGAGATGAGTACAAAGCAAAACCATCAGAGGGTGTACGGAAAGCATGACAGCAGTGGTCTGAAAGCAGCACCATGAAGATTCTAAGGCCAAAGATTCCATTCAAAATTATATGCTGCAGAATCAGAAAAATAACTGTTGAAAATTGTTTGGTTTCCTCAATAGAGGACAAGAAGGAATGACCTTACCACCAAAAATCAGGACCAGAAAGTCATAGAGAGGAGAGAGAGGCTGAATAGAAAAGGCAGTACAGGTTGAACAGGCAACAACAGAGGAAGAAAGATGAAGGGGGGATAAAGAGAATAATTTCAAGGAAAGAATTTTTATTTTTATTTTTATTTTTATTTTTTGAGACGGAGTCTCATGTGTCGCCCAGGCTATAATGCAGTGGCACGATCTCATGATCTCAGCTCACTGCAACCTCCGCTTCCAGGTTCAAGTGATTCTCCTGCCTCAGCCTTCAGAGTAGCTGGGACTACAGGCATGCACCACCACGCCCGGCTAATTTTTGCATTTTTAGTAGAGACCAGGTTTCACCACGTTGGCCAGGATTGTCTCAAATTCCTGACCTCATGATCTGAATCAACAGAATTAAAACCATACTTGGAGGAACGGAAAACTAGAAACTAAATCTGTAATGTGATTTTTCAGATGTTCTCTCAGAATGAAAAGCAAATGACAAAAAGAAGAAAATTACATGAGATAAAATAATAGACAGCAGCGAGTAGAGAACCTAAATATATTCAGTTCAGATTTCCAAAGAAGGAATGAGAACAAATGAAATAGAAGCTCAGTGTGGGTCTTTTCCATCGGATCATGAAGCCCATAAAGATCATATCTGGATTTCCAGAATGGCTAAGTGAAAAGGTTGGCAAATCCTCTCCCCAAAAGGCAATGATAAAGCTGGGAAAAATTTCAAAAACAACCACTTTAGGACTCTTGAATTTGTCCAAGAGCATACAACAAATTGAGAAGTTTTTTCAAGACAAACTACTGGACCAAAGTAGGAACCTTGTGCTCCTCCCATTCTCCTACCCACCTCCATGCCCAAGGCATTGATGAAAACAACAGAGCTCTGTGGCAAACACTCAGGAAAGGTTAACATATCAGCTAGCCTGAGGTCATGATTCTGCTTGGGGTAAGCAACAGACCAGGAGACCAACCAGAAATTCAACAGAGAGACCTGGAAATAGGAAAGCTCTAGTGGGCTTTGATAAGCTTTCTCATATTCCTGGTGATGTAGAATGTCAAGTTTGTCAAAATATCAACAAACATGGCAAGCCTATAACTAAAATGACCAAAAACAAAAAAAAAAAACCCAGAAGACACAAACTATCAAAATCAGTAATGAGAAAGAGGACATTACTACTAACTTCAAAATAAAAGGATATAAGGAAACACTATGAACAACAACTCTATGCTAACAAATTGGACAACTTACATATAATAGACACATTCTTAGAAAGACAAAAGTACTAAAACTAACTCAAGAAAAAATAGAAAATCTGATTAGATTTATAGAAAGTTAAAGAAACTGGATTATTAATTAAAGTACTGATACAAAGAAAGGCCCAAGCCCAGATAGCATCATTGACTAATTATACCAAATATCTAAAGAAAAACTAATACTAATTCTTCACAAACTCTTCTAAAAAATAGAGATGGAAATACTTCCCAACCTATTCTAGGAGGCCAGTGTTACCCTGACACCAAAACCAGACAAAAACATAACAAAAGATGCTATTTCCCACTTACTAGAATGGCTGCAATAAAAAAGAGACAGACAATAACAAGCGAGGGCAAGAATGTGGAGAAACTGGAATCCTCACTCATTGCTAGTGAGAATGTGATATGATACAGCTACTCATGGAGAACAGTTTGGCAATTTCTCACAAAGTTACACATAAACTTACCATATGACCCAGAAATTCCACTCCCAGACATCTGCAAATATTTATGACAACGTAATTCTTAATAGCCAAAAGGTAGTAACAACTCAATTACCCATCAACCAATGTAGGGGTAAATAAAATGTGGTCTATCCACAGAAAGGAAGATTATTCTGTTGTAAAAAGGAATGAAGTACTGATCCATGCTACAACATGAATGAAATGGATGAACCTTAGAAACACTATGCTAAGTGAAAGAAACCAGATGCAAAAGATCACAGGATATATGATTCCATTTGTATAAAATGTTCGGAAGACACAAGTTTATGAATATGGAAATTAGGATCATGGCTCCCTAGAGCTAGAAATTAGTGGGGATGGGTAATGACTGCAAATGGGCTCAAGGGCTATTTTTGTGGTGACACAACTGTTTTATCACTGGATTGTGGTAATGGTTGTAAAACTTTTTAAATTTACAGAAAATCATTGAGCTGTATATTTTAAATGGGTGAATTTTATGGTTTGTAAATTATATCCCAATAAAGCTGTTAAAATATTTTTTAAGATTAAAAAATCAGATGACGTGTTCACTGCTGCATCTCAGCATCCAGCACAGTTCTGGCCACATAGTAGGTACTTAACAAATGTCTACTCAATACACGAATGAATAAGTGAGTGGAGTAATAACCAAGGAGTTTGCACTAGAATGATTGCATGGCCTACAGAAAGACCTATGCATTTTAAAAGATTCATCATATTCCAGGGGGAAAAAAACAACTAATGAAGCCTAACACTTTTTAAAACATACCCTATTAAAAAAGAATTGCTGCAAGAATTTGGAGAAAAGAAAAAAGTTTACAAAGGGTAGCCTCATATTTCTTCTATGAAAAATAAATATCAAAAGAGAGTAGAGGAACATATACAAAATTTTAAAGGGAAAAGAATGACCATCAAACATTTTCTTCCCCAGCTAACTTGTTTTTTCACACGAGAAAGACATTTTGAAAAGTGCAAGGCTTTTAAAAATACATCTAGTACATACTCTTGAAAATGTTACTTAATGTTAGATAGGACAGGCTAAGTAAAGGTACAATTACTAACAAACCCCAAATCTCAGTGGCTTAAAACAACACAGGTTATTCTTTGACAACTCTTAGCACCTTTAAAGGGAGTTGGAGTCATGTGCTGACTGCTGTCACTCAGCGGTTTAGGTAGCTGGAGAAGTGTCTATCTCGAGCTTTTCCAGAAGGAAGAGAGGCCTGGAGAGTTCCCCTTACCAAGTCCATTCATAGCTCACTGGCTGGAACTAGTCACATGGCCTTACCCTACCAAAAGGGAGCTGGAAAATGCAATCCTACCAGGTGTCTGAAGAACTAAGAAAAGGTAGAAAGAGGAAGACAGACTGTTTATTAAACCTAAGAATGAAAGAACAGCAGAGCAGCAGAGCATCTTATAACCAGTACTCCCTCCACCCAAAAGAAGGCAGCCCTGCATTTCCTGACTTCCAGCCTAGCAACAGACCATAGGCACGTTCTTTCCCCAGATCGAACGAATGTGAGGAATGGAAGTCCCACAACAACAAATGACAATGGCTGCATTATTGTGAAAGCTTAAGATTTCTGCAGTACTGTGGGGTGGATGTCCTTGATTGGCACAGCTCTCCACACCATTACTAAAAGACCCAGACTCTTTCCTTCTTGTGACTTTGCAGTCCCCTAGGACCTCATCATTGCCTGCATCCAGCCAGCCAGAAGGGGATAGTGTTTGGAAAAATTGTTGAGGGAGGTTTTCATAGGATAAGCATGAAAATCTCACACACACGCACACATAAACACACACACACACTCTTGTTTATGATCTCTTGGAAACAGCTTAGCAACATGGCCAAACCTAATTGCAGAAGAGCCTGGGATGTCTATCTCTGTTTCCAGGAGAAAAGAGAAAATGTATTTTATGCATGCTTGGTCATCCCCTTCAAATAAATCAATTTCTATAACATAAAAACTATATCTAAGTTCACCCGAAGGTTAGCATCAAATATGGGAAACAAAGGAAGAGGCATTCCTCATTAAATTTAGGAACACTTTCATCACTTTTTTCCCCACATAGTCTTGGAGGAACCAGTCAAAAGAAACATATATTAGAAATATAAAAATTCAAGAAGAAGAGACAAAATTACCTTATTTTTCAGGAGTTGTGATTATTCACCTGAAGAAAATAAAGCAATCAACTGAAAACTCATTTCAAACAACAATTCACAAGGTAGATGTGTGTAAAAAATTAACACAAAAATTATCAGCCTTCCTACACACAAACAAAAATCACTAGAAGATATATTTGAAAAAAAGGCAACAATTAAAAAATAAATGAAAAGGGAAAATAGAATCATGGTTCCAAGATGGCTGAATAGGAACAGCTCCAGGCTACAGCTCCCAGCATGAGCGATGCAGAAGATGGGTGATTTCTGCATTTCCAACTGGGGTACCAGGTTCATCTCACTGGGGCATGTCGGACAGTGGGTGCAGGACAGTGGGTGCAGCCCACCAAGCGAGAGCTGAAGCAGGGCAAGGCATTGCCTCACCTGGGAAGCACAAGGGTAAGGGAATTCCCTTTCCTAGCCAAGGGAAACCGTGACACACAGCACCTGGAAAATTGGGTCACTCCCACCCTAATACTGTGCTTTTCCAAGGGTCTTAGCAAACGGCACACCAGGATATTATATCCGATGCCCGGCTCAGAGGGTCCCACGCCCAAGAAGCCTCCCTTATTGCTACTACAACAGTCTGAGATCTAACTGCAAGGTGGCAGTGAGCCTGGGGGAGGGGCGCCCACCATTGCTGAGGCTTGAGTAGGTAAACAGAGCTGCTGGGAAGCTCGAACTGGGTGGAGCCCACCACAGCTCAAGGAGGCCTGCCTGCCTCTGTATTCTCCACCTCTGGGGACAGGGCGTAGCCAAACTAAAGGCAGCAGAAACCTCTGCAGATTTAAATGTCCATGTCTGACAGTTTTGAAGAGAGTAGTGGTTCTCCCAGCATGGAGTTTGAGATCTGAGAACAGACAGACTGCCTCCTCAAGTGGGTCCCTGACCCCCGAGTAGCCTAACTGGGAGGCACCCCCCAGTAGGGGCAGACTGATAGGTCATATGGCGGGGAACTCCTCTGAGATGAAGCTTCCAGAGGAACAATCAGGCAGCAACATTTGCTGTTCAGCAATATTCACTCTTCTGTAGCCTCTCCTGCTGATAACCAGGCAAACAGGGTCTGGAGTGGACTTCCAGCAAACTCCAACAGACCTGCAGCGAAGGGTCCTGACTGTTAGAAGGAAAACTAACAAAAAGAAAGGACATCCACACCAAAACCCCATCTGTATGTCACCATCACCAAAGACCAAATACCTTTGGGGAAAAGATGGGGAAAAAACAGAGCAGAAAAGCTGAAAATTCTAAAAATCAGAGCGCCTCCCCACCTCCAAAGGAACAAAGGAACACAGCTCCTCACCAGCAATGGAACAAAGTTGGATGGAGAATGACTTTGATGAGTTGAGAGAAGAAGACTTCAGATGATCAAACTTCTCCGAGCTAAAGGAGGAAGTTCAAACCCATCACAAAGCAGCTAAAAATCTTGAAAAAAGATTAGATGAATGACTAACTAGAATAGCCAATGTAGTGAAGTCCTTAAATGACCTGATGGAGCTGAAAACCATGGTACAAGAACTACGTGACGAATGCACAAGCTTCAGTAACCGATTCGATCAACTGGAGGAAAGGGTATCGGTGATTGAAGATGAAATGAATGAAATGAAGCAAGAAGAGAAGTTTAGAGAAAAAAAGAGTAAAAAGAAACAAACAAAGCCTCCAAGATATGGGACTATGTGAAAAGACCAAATCTACGTCTGATTGGTGTACCTGAAAGTGATGGGGAGAATGGAACCAAGTTGGAAATCACTCTTCAGGATATCATCCAGCAGAACTTCCCCAACCTAGCAAGGCAGGCCAACATTCAAATTCAGGAAATACAGAGAATGCCACAAAGGTACTCCTCGAGAAGAGGAAATCTAAGACACATAATTGTCAGATTCAACAAAGTTGAAATGAAGGAAAAACTGTTAAGGGCAGCCAGAGAGAAAGGTCGGGTTACCCACAAAGGGAAGCTTATCAGACTAACAGCAGATCTCTCAGCAGAAATTCTACAAGCCAGAAGAGTGGGGGGTCAATACTCAATAGTCTTAAAGAAAAGAATTTTCAACCCAGAATTTCATATCCAGCCAAACTAAGTTTCATAAGTGAAGGAGAAATAAAATCCTTTACAGACGAGCAAATGCTGAGAGATTTTGTCACCACCAGGCTTGCCCTACAAGAGCTCCTGAAGGAAGCAATAAACCTGGAAAGGAACAACTGGTACCAGCCACTGCAAAAATATGCCAAAATGTAAAGACCATCAATGTGAGGAAGAAACTGCATCAACTAACGAGCAAAATAACCAGCTAATATCATAATGACAGGATCAAATTCGCACATAACAATATTAACGTTAAATGTAAATGGGCTAAATTCTCCAATTGAAAGATAAAGACTGGCAAATTGGATAAAGAGTCAAGACCCATCAGTTTGCTGTATTCAGGAGACCCATCTCACATGCAGAGACACACATGGGCTCAAAATAAAGGGATGGAGGAAGATCTACCAAGCAAATGGAAAACAAAAAAAAGGCAGGGATTGCAAGCCTAGTCTCTGATAAAACAGACTTTAAACCAACAAAGATCAAAGGAGACAAAGAAGGCCATTACATAATGGTAAAGGGATCAATTCAACAAGAAGAGCTAACTATCCTAAATACATATGCACCCAATACAGGAGCACCCAGATTCATAAAGCAAGTCCTTAGAGACTTACAAAGAGACATAAGACTCCCACACAATAATAATGGGAGACTTTAACACCCCACTGTCAATATTAGACAGATCAATGCAACAGAAAGTTAACAAGGATATCCAGGAATTGAACTCAGCTCTGCACCAAGCAGACCTAATAGACATCTACAGAACTCTCCACCCCAAATCAACAGAATATACATTCTTCTCAGCACCACATCGCACTTATTCCAAAATTGACAACATAGTTGGAAATAAAGCACTCCTCAGCAAATGTAAAAGAACAGAAATTATAACAAACTGTCTCTCAGACCACAGTACAATCAAACGAGAACTCAGGATTAAGAAACTCACTCAAAACCACTCAAATACATGGAAACTGTACAACCTGCTCCTGAATGACTACTGGGTACACACCAAAATGAAGGCAGAAATAAAGATGTTCTTTAAAACCAATAAGAACAAAGATACAACATACCAGAATCTCTGGGACACATTTAAAGCAGTGTGTAGAGGGAAATTTATAGCACTAAATGCCCACAAGAGAAAGCAGGAAAGATCTAAAATTGACACCCTAACATCACAGTTAAAAGAACCAGAGAAGCAAGAGCAAACACATTCAAAAACTAGCAGAAAACAAGAAATAACTAAGATCAGAGCAGAACTGAAGGAGATAGAGACACAAAAAACCCTTCAAAAAATCAATGAATCCAGGAGTTGGTTTTTTGAAAAGATCAACAAAATTGGTAGACCACCAGCAAGACTAATAAGGAAGAAAAGAGAGAAGAATCAAACAGACACAATAAAAAATGATAAAGGGGATATCAACACCGATCCCACAGAAATGCAAACTACCATGAGAGAATACTATAAATACCTGTATGCAAATAAACTAGAAAATCTGGAAGAAATGGATACATTCCTGGACACATACACTCTCCCAAGACTAAACCAGGAAGAAGTTGAATCCCTGAATACACCAATAACAGGCTCTGAAATTGAGACAATAATTAATAGCCTACCAACCAAAAAATGTCCAGGACCAGACAGATTCACAGCCAAATACTACCAGAGGTACAAGGAGGAGCTGGTACCATTCCTTCTGAAACTATTCCAATCAATAGTAAAAGAGGGAATCCTCCCTAACTCATTTTATGAGGCCAACATCATCCTGATACTAAAGCCTGGCAGACACAACAAAAAAAGATAATTTTAGACAAATATCCCTAATGAACATTGATGCAAAAATCCTCAATAAAATACTGGCAAATCGAATCTAGCAGGACATCAAAAAGCATATCCACCATGATCAAGTGGGCTTCATCCCTGGGATGCAAGGCTGGTTCAAGATACACAAATCAATAAATGTAATCCATCATATAAACAGAACCAAAGACTAAAACCACATGATTATTTCAATAGATGCAGAAAAGGCCTTTGACAAAATACAACAGCCCTTCATGCTAAAAACTCTCAATAAATTTGATATTGATGGAATGTATATCAAAATAATAAGAGCTATTTATGACAAACCCACAGTTTCCGAATGGTCAAAAACTGGAAGCATTCCCTTTGAAAACTGGCACAAGACAGAGATGCCCTCTCTCACCACTCCTATTCAACATAGTGTTGGAAGTTCTGGCCAGAACAATCAGGCAGCAGAAAGAAATAAAGGGTATTCAATTAGGAAAAGAGGAAGTCAAATTGTCCCTGTTTGCAGGAGACATTATTGTATATTTAGAAAACCCCATCGACTCAGCCCAAAATCTCCTTAAGCTGATAAGCAACTTCAGCAAAGTCTCAGGATACAAAATCAATGTGCAAAAATCACAAGCATTCTTATACACCAATAACAGACAAAGAGAGAGCCAAATCATGAGTGAACTCCCATTCACAATTGCTTCAAATAGAATAAAATACCTAGGAATCCAACTCACAAGGGATGTGAAGGACCTCTTCAAGGAGAACTACAAACCACTGCTCAAGGAAATAAAAGAGGACATGAACAAATGGAAGAACATTCCAAGCTCATGGATAGGAAGAATCAGTATCATGAAAATGGCCATACTGCCTAAGGTAATTTATAGATTCAATGCCATCCCCATCAAGCTACCAATGACTTTCTTCACAGAATTGGAAAAAAATTAATTTAAAGTTCATATGGAATCAAAAAGGAGCCCACATTGCCAAGACAATCCTAAGCCAAAAGAACAAAGCTGGAGACATCATGCTACCTGACTTCGAACTATACTACAAGGCTACAGTAACCAAAACAGCATGAAACAGCATGGTACTGGTACCAAAACAGATATATAGACCAATGGAACAGAACAGAGGCCTCAGAAATAATATCACACATCTACAACCATCTGATCTTTGACAAACCTGACAAAAACAAGAAATGGGGGAAGGATTCCCTATTTAATAAATGGTGCTGGGAAAACTGGCTAGCCATATTTAGAAAGCTGAAACTGGATCCCTTCATTACACCTTATATAAAAATTAATACAAGATGGATTAGAGACTTAAATGTTAGACCTAAAACCATAAAAACCCTAGAAGAAAACCTAGGTAACACCATTCAGGACATAGGCATGGGCAAGGACTTCATGACTAAAACACCAAAAGCAATGGCAACAAAAGCCAAAACTGACAAATAGAATCTAATTAAACTAAAGAGCTTCTGCACAGCAAAAGAAACTACCATCAGAGTGAACAGGCAACCTACAGAATGAGAGAAAAATTTTGCAATCTACTCATCTGACAAAGGGCTAATATCCAGAACCTACAAAGAACTCAAACAAATTTACAAGAAAAAAACAAATGACCCCATTTATGCAGCCAACAGACACATGAAAAAATGCTCATCATCACTGGCCATCAGAGAAATGCAAATCAAAACCATAATGAGATACCATCTCACACCAGTTAGAATGGCGATCATTAAAAAGTCAGGAAACAACAGGTGCTGGAGAGGATGTGGAGAAATAGGAACACTTTTACACTGTTGGTGGGATTGTAAACTAGTTCAACCATTGTGGAAGACAGTGTGGTGATTCCTCAAGGATCTAGAACTAGAAATACCATTTGACCCAGTCATCCCATTACTGGGTATATAACCAAAGGATTCTAAATCATGCTGCTATAAAGACACATGCCCACATGTTTACTGCGGCACTATTCATAATAGCAAAGACTTGGAACCAACCCAAATGTCCATCAATGACAGACTGGATTAAGAAAATGTGACACATATACACCACGGAATACTATGCAGCCATAATAAAGGATGAGTTCATGTCCTTTATAGGGACATAGATGCAGCTGGAAATCATTCTCAGCAAACTATCGCAAGAACAGAAAACCAAACACCACATGTTCTCACTCACAGGTGGGAATTGAACAATGAGAACACTTGGACACAGGAAGGGGAACATCACACACCAGGGCCTGTTGTGGGGTTGGGGGAGTGGGGAGGGATAGCATTAGGAGATATACCTAATGTAAATGACGAGTTAATGGGTACAGCACACCAACATGGCACATGTATACATATGTAACAAACGTGCACGTTGTGCACATGTACCCTAGAACTTAAAGTATAATAATAAATAAATAGATAGATAAATTAAAAAAAAAGAAAAGGGAAAATGTCGATGAATAATCTTTGAAAGAAAAGTGGTAATATCTACATAATAAGATGTTTATAAAACTATTGAGGAGGAAAGGAAAAAGAAAACCTGAACAGAACAAAACAAAAAGGTCTACCAAGTTTTTGGACTAGAGGGTGCAAAATCATAAAGCATTTCCTTAAATCAATACACATATTCTATAAAATTTAAATTCAAATGCCAACAGGTTTTGAGGAAAGCAGAAGGAGACTAGATAGGTCAATCTAGAATTCAAATGGAAAATAAACAAGAATCATCAGGACAAGTCAGGGGGAAATTTCAAAAGTTACAGGGCAGGAGTGGACTAGCTCTACCTGATATTAACACATTATTCAAATAGCACATATATTAGTTTCGTATGGCTTCTGTAACAAATTACCACAAACTCGAACCATACCAATTTATTAGCTTATAGTTCTGGAGGTCAGGAGTCCGAAATGGGCCTCGCTGGGCTAATGTCAAGGTGCGGGCAGGGGTGTGTTCCTTTGTGGAGGATCTAAAGGAGAATCTGATGCTTCGCCTCTTCCATCTCCTAAAAGCCATTGTTTTCCTAGGCTCACAGCCTCATCCCATTGTCTTTGAAGTCAGCAATGTTGCATTTCTCTAAAATTTTTCTGTAGTCCTGTTTCCATCTTACTCTAAACACAGATGGAAATGTGTCTCTAATTTTATGCCCACATGATTAGATTTTGCCTATCCAGATAATCTAAGAAAATCCCTCCATCTCAAGGTTTCAAGTTTAATCAAATCTGCAAAATCCCTTTTGCTATGTAAAGAAATACATGTATAGGTACCAGGGATTAGGATGTGGACATCTTGGAGGTGGAGGGATGAGGGGAAGGACATTATTCTGCCTACTTCATCATGATTCTGATTCATGTATAGATAGAACAATGAAATATAACAGAAAATATAGAAATATTAAAGAAAATCTAGCAACAGATTATAGCAAACATAGGGTGTTAATCTATTATAAATGCCATTTTATATATTATAAATTATAATATAAATATATTATTTATATTTATAATCTATCATAAATGCCATTTTATATCAGTGGGAAAATTGCTTATTCAACACATATTATTTAAATAACTGGATTAGAATTGGAAATTAAGTAAATTGGATACCACCATAAGGCACTATAACAAAATTAATTCCAGATGGATCAAAGATTTAAATGTAAAGAAATGAAACCATAACAAAATTAGTGTAAACTGTGGAGGAATATTTTATAACCTTTGAGTGAGGAAACCATAAAAGAAGATATTGATAAATCCAACTCCATAAAAATTTTAAAATATGCATGGTAAAAGAATACCTTAAACTAAATCAAAACATAAATCACAAACTGTATATTTTTTAACTTCAACTCATTTCATTGCATAAGGTTAATATCTTTAATATATAAAGAACTCCTATGAATCAATAAAAAAGAACCTAACAGAAAATTGGACAGAAGTTGCACATAAACAGTTCATAGAACAGAAATTCAAATTGCTCTTAAACACATGAAAATATGTTCAACCTCACTCATAAGCAAAGATGAAAATTCACCCTGAGATATCTTTTTTTAACCTAGCAGATGGACAATGATAAATCTGATAACACATTATGTTAATCATGGTATGCATACATGATACTGGAGTAGATGTCCATTGATAAAATCTCTGAGAGGAGCAATTTACTAAAACTAAAAATGCATATACACTTTGATAAAGCAACTCTATTTCTATGAATTTATGTGCTAAATATAAAATGGGCAAAATAGAATGTGTACATGGCAAATAGAACGTGTCAGTATTGTTTGTTATAGCAAAAGATTGAACATAAACAAAATGCCCAATAGGTCCTTGGTTAGTTATAATAATCCACATATTCAGATACTCTGGAATACTCTTAAGCTATCCAAAGAATAAAGTAGCTTCTTCATACTGATATAAATGGATCACCTAGATAAATTTTAACTTCACCAAAATGCAGAATATCACACAGGGCAAGCTCACATTTGTGTCAAATTACAGACCAGATTCCAAGGCCAAGTAGGAATAATTTTAAAATTATATCTTTTCCTCTTTTTGCCTTGAATCATCAAAGGTTGATTACAAGTAAATTTCTGATATTAAATGTCAATGTTATAAATCATCTTTTAGGCATGGTAATAGGATATCAAGCGTAAGCCAGCAGGATTTTGCATGGGGAGTTCCCCCCTTTCCTTCCACCTTTCCCTAGCAAACATTCTGGGAAACGAGGCACATTTTTTCCTGAATTAAGTATGCTTCACTGTGATCTCATTTTCTCTTCATTCATCAGACACCCCAAACTTGACCCGCAACCCAAACTGCATTCTTTTCCCGTTGGACCTTAAAGTTTCAGGAAACTGATATTTTAGCCACACACACAAAAAAGCCTTTAATCTAAAGATTAGTTTCTACATGTTCTCTAAATAGTTTTGGAAAATCACTTTGCAAAGTGTCTGAGAATGGTTATAGGTTGTTATACTACCTGCCTTAATTTTCAGAGATGCTATACATTATGAGTAACTGGAAAGGAAGAGTTTCTGCAGTTTATGGGCACATCTGTTTTCAAAATCTGTTTTCCAGAATGATTGTTGACTCCTTAGTACCTGTTCTTTTCCTTTGCTTATTAGATATCCTGCATTAGAATAATGATTCAGCGAAGTAATACAGCTACAGTCTGTCTTTCACTCTTGATCTGGCTGATCCTCCTATCTTTGTCTACCAGGAAATATAATCATTAAAATGAAAGTCCTGGAACATGGATAAAGAATGACACTTTCCCCAGAGATACAGGCTTCATACCAGGGCAACCCACACATTTTGTTACTTGGCTTTCTTTTCCATATCAGGCATGGTGGACACCAATCTCTGTGGCCCTATAACTCATGATGGCTTCCTCCTTCTCTGGGAATAATCCCATACACAGACAATGTGTTTATAAGACTTAATAGATTCTGCTCCTCTATGGCAAGAGGAGCAGATTTTATAAGATTCTTTATAAGATTAAAGAATCTGTTTATAAGAGTCTGCTCTGCTCCTCTTGCCATAGACATACATTGATAGACAACCCAACTGGGCTAATCAGCCCTTTCCCCATATTTTTGTCTAGAAGTAAAGGAAGAGAGGCAGCCTCTCTGTGGGAGTTGGAAACACAGGACGCAGACCCAGGAGCAGCTGCCTACCTGCTACGGTTTCTGCTACACGGAGAAAGCTTATTTGCAGTAGGCAGTATTTAAGGCAACAACATAGAGATAAGCAGAAAAAAAGACACATGAAAGAGAGGCCTAGGGGCTTTGATATCTTGGTTCCAGTGGACCCTGGGTCTCACTACGTCCTTGTCTTTCCCATAATTATGTGAAATATTTCAGTAATTCTCCTCTAAAAGACCCACTTGGCCTAAGCTAGTAGGTGGACTTGGGTTTCTATGAGTTCCAACCAAAACAGTTCTGACTAACGCACATTGCTTACATGACAATATCCACCTGCTCAGACATCCCTCCCTACGCATATGTGCCCTGGGTTTCAATCCTTGGCCCCACTATTGAAGAGCTGTGTGACCTTGGGACAATTAGATAACCTCTTCAGACTCAATTTACTCATCTCTTTGATGAGGTAATGATAGAATCCATCTAAAAGGATTATTATGGAGTTTCAGTGAGTGAATAAATGAAAATTTGCTTATAATAGTGCCTGAAACACAGTAAGTGGTCAAAAAGTTAGCTATTCTTGTTATCATATATCATTATACCTATATATGTAAAACATATTATAAATATATTGTAAAATATATTGCCACATAATCTAGTAATATGTTTAGAACAATAAATCAAATTTTTTTGTATGCTTTTTATATGCCAGACAGTGCTAATATAATCATGTAATTTAATGCTCACAAAGCTTATGAGGTAAAAAGCATTATTATCTCCACATTACTAAGAATAAAATTACATAATTTTTTCAAAGTCTTACAGTTAGAAATTAGCAGGATCAGTCATTGGAGCTATGCCTTTGACTTCAAAACCTACGCTCTTTTTTTTTTTTTTTTTTTTTTTCGTAACCTTTTCTGAGTGTTGCTGGGCTGGGGCGTAATATATGAGTAATTAAAAATGTACAAAACCTAAACTTTCCACCAAATGAATATTCACAAAGTGCCCTCCATGTAACCACCACTCAGGACAGATGCCCCTTAAAGTCTTCTTTCAGTCTCTCTCTTGCCCTCTTCTCTGAAAAATCACTCTTACGATGACTTGAACTGAGTCAAATTAGCTAATCGAGAACTACATTTCCCAGAATTCCATTATGATCCAGTTAAGTTTGGTCACAAGAGAAATCTGCTCAGGATTTGGAAGGCAGGAATAAAACAGTAGCCGTTCAGCTATGAAAGTCACTGCAAGACACCAGGTACAGCTCCAGCCCATGCACACTGACACTGCTGGCTCCCCAGGTTGGCCTGGGACAGCAGCCCAGCCTCAGCTGCTTCAGTTCCCACCAAACCTCCTCCTTCAGCTGCGCCCAGTGCTAGCCCAGGTGTCTGTGCAGCTCCATGGCAAAGGGTGTAGCAACTTCTGCAGGTCACCAGCACCATCAAGGTCAGAGACAGTAAGAGAAAAATACAAGTAACAGATTGTCCTCATGGGCTCCCGGTCTTGAGGCCATGCAATAGTAAGTCTGTGAGATTCGTATTGTTGCATGTAGCCATAGTTTGTTTTCTTTTTTTCTCTGCCATTTCATATATTGTATGAATGTAGTACAATTAATTTACCAGTTTTAGTGCTGATTGTTAATTGGGGTGTTTCTAGGGTACGTTTATTGTGAATAATACTATTCTGAGTATTTTTATACCTATTTATTAGTGCATATAGCAAACATTTCTGTTGAGTATGTAACTAAGAACAGCATTGCTGGGCCATAGCGTATTCATATGTTGAACTTTAATAGAAAATACTGAGCTATTTCCTAAAGTCTTTATGCCATTTTCCACTCCCACCAGTAGTACATGCATTGCAAATATGTTATCCAATACTGTAGCTTGCTTTTACTCTCTTTTTAGGGGAGTCTGTAAATGAATAGAGGTTCTTCATATTAAAGTGATCCAATTTATCAATCTTTTCCTCTACAGTTAGTGCTTTTCAATTCTGTTTAATAAATCTTTCTCTACCCCCTAAGACATGAAGAAACAGTCCTATATTACCTTTTGGAAGCTTTATTGTTTTTGCCTTTCACACACAGATTTGTAAGTTACCTGGAATTAATTTTCATGTCCAATATGAGGCAGGAGTTCAGTTTCATTTATTCCAAATGGTCATAAAATTGATCTACCACCACTCACTGAAAAGTTGATCTTTGTCAAAAATTAAGTCATAAATGAATAAATCTGTCTCTATGAATAAATCAGTCTGTGCCTTCTACTCTGCTCCATTTATTTATCTCTCATGGCATTATTACCACACTGTGTAAATTATTCTAGCTTTAGAATGTGACTTTATAGCCAGTAAAACAAGTTCTACTACCTTATTCATCTTCTTCAAGAGCAACTTAGCTATTCTTGGCCTTTGTTTTTCCATCTAAATATGAAAATCAGCTTATCAATTTACACCAAAAAAATCTGTAAGGAATTTTAACTGAGATTGAATCTATAGACCAATTGAGAGGAATAACTGACATCTTTAAAATTGTAAGTCTTTTGATGCATTCTTTAAATGATCTCAATTATGGTTTATAATTTTCTGTGTAGACATCTTAAACATCATTTGACCAATGAACAAAGTTTCAGGAGAATCAAGGTATTTTTATAGTCTCAAAATATCTCCCATAAGATATCTACCAACAACAAAGGGAAAAAATAGGAAATTTTTCTGACAGGGAAACCTGGCAGACACCACTGTAACTAAGTGATCAAGGTTACCATCAACAGTAATAAGTTGTGTCAACATCAGGCACCTCCTGATGTTGCAGTATCACATCTGTAATACATTCTCGCCAAAAATGCAGAACCCCATGGAATCATGAAAAAACATCAGACAAATTAAATTGAAAGACATCCTACAAAATACCTGACCACTAATCATCAAAAGTGTCAAGTTTATAAATGACAAGCAAAAACTGAAGAACTGCCACAGATTGGATGAGACTAAGGAGATGCAAAAACTAAATGCAATGTGGGAATCCTGGATTGGATCCCAGAAATGAAAAGAACCTTAGAGGTCAAACTGGCAAAATTCTAATAATGGTTGTGGCTTAGTTAACAGTATTGTCCAATGTTAATCTACTTGTTTTAAAAAAATTGTACTATGGTCATGCAAGTTGTCAACTTTAGGAAAAGACAAAGAGTATGTGTAAACTTCTATGTCAGTTTTGCAACTTTTCTGTGAGTTTGATATTATTTCAAGATTTTAAAAGAAATAAAGGGAAAATAAAGTTATACTGGTTCATGAAATAATTGGAATCTTCTTTGCTCTTTTTATATTCTTTAGAGAAGTTTACATAAGATCAATAGGATTTCTGCCTTTATGTTTGGTAGAATTCATCAGCAAAACTATCTGGATTAGAGTTCTCTTTGTGGGATAATTTTACATTATGAGTTCTATTTAACTAATAGTTACAAAGAAGAAAATTTTTCTAATTTTCTCATGACTATGTTTTCTTTAGGAACCTATTCATCTATCCATTTTATTTAATTTTCAAATTTGCTGGCATAAAGATTTTTGTAATACCTTATTTTTTGTATTGACTATAGGATCTATAGTGATGTCATCTTTTTTCATGCCTGATACCAACTATTTTGCCTTCTTTTTCCCATTCATTCCTGCCATGGCTTTACCAATTTTATTAGTCTTTTCAATAAAGAAATTTTAAGTTTTTAGAAGTTCCTTATTTTGTTTGTTTTCTCTTTTACTGATTTATTTTCTTTTCTTTATAATTTTATTCTTCCTATTTTTTGATTTTAATTTATGATTATTTTACTAACTTCAAGAAATAGAAAGCCACTGGTTTTTGGCCTTTTTTGCTTTCTAATGTATTTATTTTAGGCTATAAGTTCCCTCTAAGTGAACTTTAGCTGCATCCCTCAATAGTTGATGTTGTTTTCATTATTATTTAGTTTAAAAATGCTTCCTGGGCCGGACAAGGTAGCTCAAGCCTGTAATCCTAGCACTTTAGGAGGCCGAAGCAGGCAGATCACTTGAGGTCAGGAGTTCAAGACCAGCCTGGCCAATATGGTGAAACCCTGTCTCTACTAAAAATACAAAAATTACCCGGGCATGGTGATGTGCGCCTGTAATCCCAGCTACTCAGAAGGCTGAGGCAGGAGAATCACTGCAACCCAGGAGGCAAAGGTTGTAGTGAGCTGAGATAGCGCCATTGTACTCCAGCCTGGGTGACAGAGTGAGACTCGGTCTCAAAAATAAATAAATATATAAATAAACAAATAAAAGTGCTTACTGCCTCAGAAGCCCACATGCTCACCTCTGCGGCACATTCCTTCTCCTCTCCCCTCTTCTGAAATGCTTCCTTCATCATTGGAATCTATGATGTAAAATAATTTTGCTAGATATAGGAAGGACAGGAAAAGGTCTCTGCCCTCAAGAATGTTTTTGAAGAGTAAGATGTATTAACAAGATCCAAAAAATCATCAATACACTTGAAATATGGTGAATGACATGACTGGCACAATTTTTTAAAATCCTGACTACAGTGTTTGGGCAAAATTTCATGCAGAATGTGGATTTTAGCTGAACTCATACTTACAGAAAGGACTTAGGTGGTGGGAGGAAAGGGATAAGGGAAACTAGGATGAGCAGAGACCTAGTGGGTGGAAAGTTCAAAGAGCTGTTTGGGGAAACAATGAGTCAGTGTGGCTTACTGAAGAATTTGTGTGATTAAATGGGAGAACTGAAGTTAAAAAATAGGTCTGTCTTATACATCATGGTGAATATTGGGTAAATGAATTTGATTTCATCTTGTAGAGAATGGAGAGCCATTTTAAAATTTAGATTGGCAACTGATACAAACAAATGGCCAGGTACATGGCTCACTCACACCTGTAATCCCAGCACTTTGGGAGACCAAGTCAGGAGGATTGCTTGAGCCTGGAAGTTTGAGACCAGCCTGGGCAACATAGTAAGACCTCATCTCTGCAAAATATACAAAAATTAGCTAGGTGTGGTGGCATGTACTTGTGGTCCCAGATACTCAAGAGGCTGAGGTGGGAGGATCACTTGAGCCCAGGAGGCAGAGACTATAGTGAGCCATGATCGTGCCACTGCATTCCAGCCTGGGCAACAGAGCCAGACCCTATCTCAAAAAAAAAAAAAAAAAGAAAGAGAGAAAGAGAGAGAGAGGGAGGGAGGGAGGGAAGGAAGGAAGGAAGGGAAGGAGGCAGGGAGGGAAGGAGGAAGGGAGGAAGGGAGGAAGGAAGGAAAGTATTATAGGAACACCAATCAGGAGGCTCAAGTTAGATAAATTGAAAAGAACAGAAGCTAAAAGCAAGAAACCAAGCACATGTCCTAAGGTCTTTACTGGGGTAATAATAGGAGGAATTAAAAAGACAGTAGGAGAACCTGCAGAGAGGGTTGGTGGGGGTGCATCTCATTGATCCTTTGGGATCAATCCCAAAGAAGATTGACTTTAGTGAATAAGGACATAAGTACTCTCTAACCACATCAAAGAAATGATGCATTTGATATCAGGCTGAAAAGAGCAATAGCAGTATAAAGAGCCTTTATCCTATGTTTAGATGCTTTCCTCACTTTTTTTTTTTTTTTTTTTTTTTTTGAGAAACCACTTTCTCATATTTTGGGGTGGTGTTTCTGCTTTTCAACGTGTATGTGAGGAATTGTTGCAATTTTCACTTTGTCGATTACATTGGCCAAGAGATATTATATTGCATTTCAACCTGATGCCTTCCACATTTGTATAGATCACAAACCCCATAGTTTAGGAATGAGCCAAAACATGCCACATATGCATGATGCTAAAGGTCGTCACCTTGAAATGCATCATATCAAATGGAATCTTATTTCTTGCCAAAAACTTTGTGGGCGTCTGTCACATTTATCTTCCTTCCATCAACAGCAGCAGCAGCAGCAGCAGCAACATCATAATATTTCATATCCAACCTTGGATGACATCAGAGAGACTATTTAGCTCATTTCGATGAGTTTTCACCATACGACCAGAACCTCAAGGCTCCTGTTCTCACATTCCCCGTCTCCTCATCATCACAGATCAAGGTTCACTTTCTTTGTCAACTTTCCCTTTAACCCCACTCACTAACAAAATCACTGACTTAACTCTCACTACAACAAAACTATATATTTACAAATGGCTATTTCTCTTGCATTGGTTGGCTTTTGTCTTTTCCATTAGATTATAAACTGTAAGCTGTGAGTATTCCCAAAAATGTCTCTAACTAACATATTACCATTCTTTGACGATACGTGATTGTATATGAATTTATCTTGTTCTTCATAACTTTATTCTCTTTCTCCCAAACCCACCCATGCATCACTTTCATGGGCTAATGTAATCGGAACCACTCCTGGCATTTAGGCTAGAAAACACCGACAATGATGAGGAAAGCAAGTATCCTTTAAACATTTATCTTCTCCGTTGTTATGCTATAGTCCCCTGAAGCTGCCTGCAAAAGCCACAATATTCTTGTTGCTGATGGTGTCACTCATGAAAATTCTGGTGTCTGTGCCAAGAAAACTTATTATAAGAAAGAAACGTATTTTCCCACTCCTCCGGTTTCTATGAGGAAGAATTTTTCCCTAAGCACTTCTGGCTTCTCAGCCTACCCCTTACTTTTCAGCAATAGAGTGAATTACCTGAGTTGACGAATCTGGGAGAGGAACTGGACACACACACCTCAGCATCTTCTTATCATCGTCTTCATCTCGGAAGCCAGCCATCTGCAGGGTGAGGTGCTCCTCTGTGCTAGTTTTCCAGGGCAGGCCTCACAGAGAGCAGCCTGCAAAAGTGCAGCACTGCCCGAGGCCAGGTGGGTCAGTCTCAGTCTAAGTATTTTGTATAAGTAAAGATGCCCACTTTCACTGCACATCCAAGATTCTAACAGTCGGCATCTCGGTTTCCATCTGACCTATTGTTCATCTTTGTCATAAAATTACTCAGAAAAGGAGATTGTTCACTGGGTCCCTTTCCAGCGGCAACAGTGCTACCAGACATTTGGCTGGCATTGGCAGGAGTTAGTAAGTTCCTAAGGCAATGCTGCTCTCTGAATGTGGGCAAGGAGGGCATCCATTTCCTCCCTGAAAGCCGTGCTGCAGTTAATACTCACAGTGGACACTGTGGTCCCCTACGCTCCTGTCTCTAATAAACCTCCAGGTTCCTCTCATCCTTTTGCCCTGTGACCTGAGGCCACAAACCAATCTCAAGGAACACATAGCATCTCACAGTGATCAAGCGACATCTTCCTTCTTAGAGGTAAAGGCTTGTGTTGCTGTATCCTCTCTGCTGTAGGGACAGCTGGCCCTCTGTTTTCCCAGGTTCGATATCTGCAGATCAAAAATAGTTGGAAAAAAATTACAGATAGAAAGACAACATAGTATAACAACTATTTACATAGCATTTACACGGTGTTAGACATTATAAGTAATCTAGAGATGATTTAAAGGGGTTGGGCATGGTGGCTTATGCCTGTAATCCCAGCACTTTGGGAGGCTGAGGTGGGCAAATCACTTGAGGCCAGGAGTTCAGGACCAGTCTGGCCAACACGGAGAAATCCTGTCTTTACTAAAAATAGAAAAATTAGCTGGGCGTGGTGGTGCATGCCTGTAGTCCCAGCTACTTGGGTGGCTGAGGCACGAGAATCGCTTGAGCCGAAGAGGCGGAGGCTGAAGTGAGCCGAGATTGCGCCACTGTGCTCCAGCCTGGGCAACAGAGTAAGACTCTGTCTCAAAAAAAAAAAAAAAAAAAGTATATGGGAGGATGTGCATAGGTTATATGGAAATACTATGCCATTTTATGTAGGGGGCTTGAGCATTCAGGGATGTTTGTATCCACAGGGGCCCTGGAACTAATCCTCCATGGATACCAAGGGATGACTGTAGCTTCCAGCAGGGAGATCATCACAATGGCATGTTTTTTATGTTTCAGAGGGAAGCATCTTCTAGTCTATGAATGTACACTCTGGAGCTGCTCTGAATATTGGCAATGTTGCTACCACTCTAGAAGTCAGGAACTTAAAGACCCTTTTCTAACACACTGGCCTAGGGTAAGTCAACTGAGAGTGTGGTCAGAGTGTATCTCAACATGGAGCATTGCAGCCCCAGTGCCTCACTTCTGAGTGACCCAAAGAGCCCAGAACAAGTGGGAAAAGTAGACACAAGTAAAATCTCCTTTAACTAGTTCTTTCCTCCCACCTCCCACACTCACCCACCTCATTTTCAGGTCCTTCTTTCTTCTATGCCCAGACCTGTCTAATGTATGTGAAAATAGAATCTCCCAACTTTTTCTCACTGAGACCAACTGAGCTTATTATATAATTTCAGCTCTTGTTCCAAGAAAACCAAGATCAATCTAAAAAAGCAGTCATCTGAACTTGGCAGACATTCGTGTGGGAAAGTCTTTAAGCAAAAACAAATTTGTTGACGTACTGGGACAAGAAACTTAGAGAACAGATAAAATGTTCCATGAGCCAACTCTGTCCTCGCTTCAGATTCACTCTTTTCTCAGCCAACAGTCCTTGTTCCACTCTATGGAAGACGCCAATTCATCAGTTTATCATGATTAGGCCAGATGCCCTCACCAAAGGGCCCAAGGAATACCAAACGGTCATTCCTTAGGCCTTTTGGTTAGGGAGAAAATCACTAAGTTCAGAAACCTCAGGCTGTAGGGCATGAAAAAAACACCTGACCAACAAAAGGAGTGAAGAAAGGTATTAACAACAAACAGTTGCGTTGAGATAGCTTTTGTGCTTCTAGTCTATGTCAATCAATTAATTTCCTCTGACCACGCTCCCCTCCTCTTCAAGACTATATGGAGAGGGGTTCTTCTGTCTTTATTACAGTTAGTGACAACATGACAAAACGTACTGAATTCAGTCTCAAAATAGAAATATAAATATTAGGGTTCCCCAAGGAAGGAAGTTGCTTTTCCTTTCCCAAGCATGAAGTGGAGGAGACAGGGAGAAGATGGTTCTGGGGAATATCAAAACAGCTGCAGCTCCTTAGGCAAAGGGAAATACTAGTTAGGGACAGACTCACATCAAGGAAAGAGGTACTAAGAAACTGGTCTTATAAAGGACCAAAGCAACTGGAAAGAAAGTAAATCACTTTATACCCAGTGGAAAACACTGGAGGCTCATGGTGGCCCAGGTGGATTGATGTATTATTCAAAAGGTAATAGCTTTCTAGGATTTGTGCCTGTGTCTACCTCTTCTTCCTCTGTGGTTTCTTAGTGAGCAAGGGTTTTAAGATAGTAGGTGAGAGTCAGAAAAGAAGATGCCAGAATGTCAAATAACTCCCAAGTACTGTGCTGAATATTTTTGGTGCTCTGGGTTTTCTTGAGTTGTTTCTTTTCTTTCTTTCTTTTTTTTTTTTTTTTAATACTTTAAGTTCTAGGGTACATGGGCAAAACATGCAGGTTTGTTACATATGTATACATGTGCCATGTTGGTGTGCTGCACCCATTAACTCATCATTTACATTAGGTATATCCCCTAATGCTATCCCTCGCCCCTCCCCCATCCCCACAATAGACCCTGGTGTGTGATGTTCCCTTTCCTGTGTCCAAGTGATCTCATTGTTCAATTCCCACCTATGAGTGAGAACATGCAGTGTTTGGTTTTCTGTTCTTGCGATAGTTTGCTGAGAATGATGGCTTCCAGCTGCATCCATGTCCCTACAAAGGACACGAACTCATCCTTTTTTATGGCTGCATAGTATTCCATGGTATATATGTGCCACATTTTCTTAATCCAGTCTGTCACTGATGGACATTTGGGTTGATTCCAAGTCTTTGCTATTGTAAATAGTGCCACAATAAACATACGTGTGCATGTGTCTTTATAGCAGCATGATTTATAATCCTTTGGGTATATATCCAGTAATGGGATGGCCGGGTCAAATGGTATTTCTAGTTCTAGATCCTTGAGGAATCGCCACACTGTTTTCCACAATGGTTGAACTAGTTTACAGTCCCACCAACAGTGTAAAAGAGTTTCTGTTTCTCCACATCCTCCCCAGCACCTGTTGTTTCCTGACTTTTTTCTTTCAGGAGCTATAAGACTGGAACAAATGGGCAGCCACTGAGAGGCTCAGCCTTGCTCACTGCCTTGCTCACTCACTACTTTCTGAGCAAGGCAATTCTCCTCCTTCTCAGAATCTCCTGCCTGATAAAAATCAATGATAAAAATGTATATCCTGTCCAAGCAGAAACTTTTGTTTCCCAAGGGCTCAAAGCATTCCCAATCACCAATCCTGTAATCCACAATTCCAATCAGTATTTAGCCAATAGGCTAAATTTATCTTCTAAATATCAACATCTATGTTCAAATCAAGAATAGATCCAATTAGCAGGTAGAGGAATTAGAACATGCAAGTCAGTGTCCTACCAGTATAATCCAGAGCCATCACGTCAGTGCTGCTAAAAATGGTATTAGCTAATTAGGTGACCACCATTAATGCAAGTCACGATGCAAGGTAACTGACAGTGTTGTTGCCCTATTGACCCAAGCCACAGTTTATGGCCACACCACTCTGAACAAGTCTGATCTCCTCTAATGAACCATGCCATTTATCTGAACCTGAACTCAGTGATATTTAACTATAGACTTATGCCCTATAAAATAGGCAGGACCCAGAAGGCTGATATTGTTTTCTGTTTCTCAGATAATAGTAATACCCTTTGTTTTTTGTGAGTAAACTAGTTGCTCCAAAGAGAAACTCACCCACAATAATTAGTTCCCTGAGATCTTTTCACAAAGTCCAGGACCCAGTAGATCCATCCAGTGGCATTTACAGCCTAGAACTGGTATTTTCCTTACAATGGCATGGTCCAGCTCATTGAAAACAACAAATTGCTAACTGTAGAATAATTTCTCTGGAATTTTAAAGAATTCAAAGGAAACAACTGCATTCTTTCAGAAATTTACCACAACTGAAACAAGGCCAAGTTTATAAAAATTCCTTAACTGTAATCTACTCCACAAAATCCCAAAGCTGGAAAGAACCTTGAAGTCATCTAGTTCATACATATCCTTCAGAAAAGAAAAGATCAAAAGGACTTGAAATTTAAAAAAAAAACAACCCTGGATTCCTGTCCTATTTCAGCCACTAATTCATTTGACCCAGAACACATTATATCATCTCCCTCAAATAGTGTCTTCATATGTATGATGATAGCTTTAAACCAGATTATGTCTAAAGTTCCATCTAACTTGAACATGCATGATTCTACGAAACCAGACTATAGCCGG
The DNA here is from genome assembly GCF_047675955.1 of Chlorocebus sabaeus. Taxonomy (NCBI): domain Eukaryota; kingdom Metazoa; phylum Chordata; class Mammalia; order Primates; family Cercopithecidae; genus Chlorocebus; species Chlorocebus sabaeus. Next base: position 60,240,698 of record NC_132921.1, on the reverse strand, counting down.
CCCTTGAATAACATGGGTTTGAACTGTGTGCATCCACTTATAAGCAGATTTTTAAAAATAAATATACTGGAAAAATTTTTGCAGATTTCTGACAATTCCAAAAAACTCACAGAGCGTAGCTTAGAAATATCAAAAAGATTAAGAAAAAAGGTATGTCACAAGTGCACAAAATATATGTAGATACTAGTTTATCACTTACTACCATAAAATATATATGAATTTATTATAAAATGTTAAAACTTACCAAAACGTAGGTACACAAACATTATACATGGCACCATTCACATAAACAAACACAAAGATGTAGTACTAAATCATAACCGCATAAAGCTAACCACGCTACATACCGTACTACTGTAATAATTTCACAGCCACCTCCTGTTGCAGTTGAGATGAGTTCAAGTGTTGCAAGTATCCACTTAAAACCCTATGTAACACTAATCATCTTTGCGTGAACAGTTCATCTCTGCGGTATATTGCGTTACCACAGTAAAAAGTGACCTCTCAAAGTTCTAGGTATCTTTCATTGTATTTAGTGCAACATTGTAAACCATGAATAACACCATGGGATCCATATACAGTGCCACTGGGGATGCTGGAAGTGCTCCCAAGAACAGAGAAACGTCATAACATTACAAGAAAACATTGCACTGCTTGATATATTACCGTAGAATGAGGTCTGCCGCTGCACTTGCCCACCATCTCAGACAGACAATTCATCTTGTAAACAGATGATGTAAACTTACAATTGTGATAACTACAGTACAGTACTGTAACTGTGTCTTATCTTCCTTATGATTTTCTTTTTTTTTTTTTTGAGATGGAGTCTCGCTCTGTCACCAGGCTGAAGTGCAGAGGTGCGATCTCAGCTCACTGCAACCTCCGCCTACTGGGTTCAAGCAATTCTGCCTCAGCCTCCCAAGTAGCTGGGACTACAGGCGAGCGCCACCACACCCAGCTAATTTTTGTACTTTTAGTAGAGACGGGGTTTCACCATGTTGGCCAGAATGGTCTCGATCTCTTGACTTCATGATCCGCCCGCCTCGGCCTCCCAAAGTGCTGGGATTACAAGCGTGAGCCACCGCGCCCGGCCCTTATGATTTTCTTAATAACATTTTCTATTCGGTAACTTATTTTATTGTAAGAATACAGTATGTAATACCTATACAAAATATATGTTAATCGACTGTTTATGTTATTAGCAAAGCTTCTGGTCTACAGTAGGCTATCAGTAGTTAATTTCTGAAGGAGTCAAAAGTTACATGTGGATTTTCAATTGCATGGGGGGTCAGCACCAAACTCTTAAGTTGTTCAGGGGTCAACTGTACTTTGAAAACTGAATAGGGAGAAAGAGCCTACATTTTTCCTTACAGAGAAATGCCAGGACTTTTGTTAACTTTCAAACTAGAGGAATGCTAACTGTCATAGCTAAGATCTGGGAAAATTTTAACCTATGCCAAAGTCAAGTTTCTACATAATTATTTTTAAAGTGAGGATAATTTTTCTACTTGAGACAACCTAGCACAGTGACAGAAGAAGAAGATAGAAAATGTGTCACTATTTGCTCTTGCTGAATGCCATCCATAACTTAACTGAAGAGTAGGTGAAATGCATTACCTTCCCAGGGAACAACTCAAATCTCTTTCCAGAGAATCATTCCCTTTCTGCAAGAAGTCTATGAAAGAATTATATACAATAGAATAAAAAGTTATTATTTATACACTAAATCAAAGTTTTCTGGATCATGATTAGACATTTATCAGAAAAACAGTCATAAATTTTCTGCTTAGAGATTTAACACTTTATAATAGAACTAAAATACTCAGAATTGGAATAACTCTAAAAATGAATACAAGTAATTTAAAGGAAAATATTTAATGGATTTAGTCAATAAAGTAGTATAAAAATATACAAACTACAGGTAGGTGCTGTAGTTTAAAATTAAGCATCTTGGTATTTGTTAATTGTGTCCTTGGAAGGCATCTTTTATATCAGCCCAACTAAAATGATCTATCACCCTTTGCTCTCTCTTTAAACAAATAAAGTCACTTTACTTCCTCACACTTTGATACAAATTTCTCTATTTCAGTGAATATGGATGTCTATTTTTTCTTTCTTGGTAAGCGGAAAGAAGTCTGAATCACAATTCAAAATGCAACTTTAGGTCGAAAATGGGGGACTACTAATTTTATGGGCAATAGTATTATGATGCGCTAAGAATGCCATCAAAACTTCTGCGTATGTATTATATATGTAAATATTTGTGCATTAATTATGTAATAGAAAAAACATTTACTGTGTGTTATCTATCATTTATTTTCTATCATATCCACTTTAACTTAGGACATAAGTACAGATTAATTAATAACCCTTAGCAAATTAATTAAAATGGGAATTCTTTTCATGAAGTCACATATATCTAAAGTTGTAAGGACCAATATACATGTTGGTTTCAGTGTTAATCTTTTCCTTTAAAGATCAAGTATGATTACCATTTGGAAATTAATTTTTAGGCAGTTATTTGACTAATATCATAGCTCACTTATCTAAGAAAGAAGAGAGCAAGAATTGAGAAGCCTCATTCAATATTGACTGCAAACTATGGCAATGCTAGAGTTCCTAACAAAAATCATCTATGTAAAGTTTGGTTACACAAGTTAGTAATGGCTAGGGACAGCTTAAATTTGCAGTATGTGTACACTAGTTCATCAGAACCTCAATTGATAATATATACTCTTTAACCCCCCAAAAAATTACTGAGTATCTTAGCTTTGGGCTTTAACTATTTGGACTAGCAAGTTTTGTTTTGTTTTTAGTAGCTATTCCCAAAATGTAAATCAGTTAGATAATATATGGTGAATATATTTAATAATTGATACACTCAATAACAATGAAAGTATTCACGGATATGAAAAAAATACCTCCCCTTTTCAAAAAGGTAATTTATGTATTAAGAAAAAAACTTCAGTGCTCACTTTGGCAGCAAATATACTAAAATTGGAATGATACAGAGAAGATGAGCATGGTTCCTGCACAAGGATGACATGCAAATTTGTGAAGCGTTCTATATTTTTTTATCTGTGCAGCAAACCACCATGGCACATGTTTACCTATGCAACAAACCTGCACATCCAGTACATGTACCCCGAAACTTAAAAGATGAAAAAAAAAAAAAAAACTTCAGACAACAGATGGGCTTTAAGAGAGAGAATAGAAATGTGGAGAGCTTTCAGTTTGTCGGGTAGCTAGCAGCACCTAATAAGCGTCTCCCAGTTTCTTATAAAAATAACTTTGACACCAGGTGCGGTGGCTCATGCCTGTAATCCCAGCACTTTGGGAGGCTGAGGCAGGTGGATCACCTGAGATCAGGAGTTTGAGACCAGCCTGGCCAACATGGTGAAACCCCAACTCTATTAAAAACACAAAAATTAGCCAGGCATGGTGGTGCGTGCTTGTAGTCCCAGCTACTCGGGAGGGTGAGGCAGGAGAATTGCTTGAACCCAGGAGGCGGAGATTGCAGTAAGCGGAGATCTTGCCACTGCACTCCAGCTTGGGCAACAGAGTGAGACTCCGTCTCAAAAAAATAAAAAATAAAAAAATAAAAATAACTTTAAAGACAATTCTCATTGAAGAAAGACATCTTATGGAAATACACGATTGCTCAAAGATAAATGTATAAAGACATTCATTGGAGCTTTGTTTGAAAATGAAATCATCAGAAATTACCTAAATATTTATCAAAAAACAAATGTTTAAGTAAACTATGATATACCAATGCAATAGGTTAATTTGCAGCCTTTATAAATACCGAAATATGTATACATTTATATGAAAAGTACTCCCTGCATAAAAATAAGATTTTCAAAATGTTTGGACAGTATCTGTAGAATAAGCCTGTTTAAAAATAACAATCATAAAATATGTATACATTATGATAAATGCAAAAAAGTTCCAATAAATATTTGCAAAATATTTGATCATCTTTGGGAGACAAGATTATAGTGTATTTCACTTTACTTTTTGCTTATTCATTTATTTTAACACCTTTGTGAGATATAATTTCCACACCATAAAATTCATCCATTTAAAGTATACAAATTCAATGGTTTTCAGTATATTTATAAAGTTGAGCAAGCATCTCTACACTCTAATTTTAGAACATTTTTGCTACCCCCAAAAGAAAAAAGAAATCACATAGGTGTTAGTAGTCACTCTCCATTCCCTCTCTAGCAACTGATCTAGGCAGCCACTAACATACTTTCTGTCTCTATAGATTTGTCTATTCTGGATGTTTCACATAAATGGTATTGTACAATATGTGTCTGGCTTTTTTTGCTTCACATAATGTTTTAAAGTTTCATCCATGTTGTAGCATGCATCAGCACTTTATTCCTTTTTAAGGCTGAATAATGTTCCATTGTATGGATATATATTTTGTTTATCCATTTGTTAGTTGATAGACATTTGGGTTGTTTCCCACTTTTTGGTTATTATAAAAAATATTGCTATAAACATTGGGGTGTGTTTTTGTGTGGATGTATGTTTTCATTTCTCTTATGTAGATGCCTAGGAGTGGAATTGCTGGGTTATACACTAACTCTATGTTTAACTTTTTGAGAAGCTATTAAACTGTTTTCCATAGCAGCTGCACCATTTTGCATTGCCACCAGCAACATATGAGGATTCCAAATCTTCCATATTCTTGGCAATGCTTGTTGTTGTTTATCTTTTTTATTATAGCTACCCTTGTGGATACGAATTGGTATCTCATTCCACTTTTGATTTTTATTTCTCTGATGGCTAATGATATTTAGCATCTTTTCATGTGTTTACTGGCCATTTGTATATCTTTGGAGAAATAGTTATTCAAATTCTTTGCCCATTTTTAATTAGGTTGTCTTTTTATTGATAATTTATAAGAGCTCTTTATATGGTCTGGAGACATATCCCTTATTAGATACATAATTTGCAGATATTTTCTCTCATTCTGTGAGTTCTTTCTACTTTCTTGATCATGTTCTTTGCATTGCAACACTTTTTTATTTTGATTAAATGCAACTTAGCTTTCATTTTCTTTCACTGCATTTGGTGTCACAGCTAAGAAATCATTGCTTAATCCAAAGTCATGAATATTTACACCAACGTTTTCTTCTAAAAGTTTTACAGTTTTACTCATACATTTAGGTCCTTGATCCATTTTGAGTTGTTTGTGGCATGAAGTGGGTCCAACTTCTTCCTTCTATGTGTGGATATCTAGTTATTCTAGCACCATTTGTTGGAAAGACTATTCTTTCCCCTTTAAATGGTCTTGAAACCCTTGTTGAAAAATCAGTTGATCACAAATCTGAAAGTTTACTTCTGGATTCTCAATTTTATCCCATTGAGCTATATTTCCAGCCTCACATCAATACTACACTGTCTTGATTATTGTAGCTTTATAGTAAGTTTTGAAATCAGAAAGTATGTGTCCTAGATTGTTTTGGCTATTTGGATTCCATCATTTCCATATGAATTTTGGGATCAGCTTGTCAATTTTTGCAAAAGAAAATCAGGTAATATTTCTACAAAATTGCATTGAATCTGTAGATAACTTTGGCAAGTATTGCTATTTTGACAATATTGTCTTCCACTCCATGAACATGGGATACTTTTCCATTTAATCAGGTGTTCCTTAATTTTTTCCAACCATGTTTTATAGTTTTCAGAATAAAAGTTTTTCACTTTTTGTTAAATTTATTCCTAAATATTCAATTACTTTTGAGCAACTGTGTATTTCCATAAGATGTACATATATATGAAATTGTTTCTATAATTTCATTTTTGGATTCTTCTTTGCTAGGGTATAGAAATATAATCGAGGTTTATATATTAATGTGGTATCTTGCAATTCTGCTGGACTCACGTGTGGGATCAAATGGGTTTGGGGAGGTTCTTTACAATTATTTATGTACTAGATTATGTCGTCTGAAATAGAAATAGCTTTTACTTCCTCCTTTTCAATCTAGGTACATTTTATTTCTTTTTCTTGCCTAATTGTCCTGACTAGAACCTCCATTACAATGTTGAATAGAAGTAGTAAAGGCGGACATTTTTGTGTTGCCATTGATTTTAGGGTCTTGCTTTTTTATCCAGTCTGACAATGTCTGCCTTCTAATTGAGGTGTTTAAAAAATTTACAAAATTTTTATGTGGTTGGGTTTAGACACATACATAAACATATTTTATAAACATACATTTATATATATACACACATATATTTTCATATGGTTGTGTTTAAACATGGGACAGCTGTGGGTTGTCTTTTTTATTTCTAATCTTTGCTCCCCTTTTTCTCTTTTTCTGCTTTCCTTGGAAGGAATTTTTTTTGTTTTTCCATTTTATATCTTTTTTTCCTAATTAGCCAAACTTATTTATTTTTTAAATTAATGATTGGTTTAGAGGTTAAAAATACACACGTTTATTATTTCTGTCTGCCTTCAAGTGGTATTACACCACTTCACATACAGTTTAAGAATCTCACAAGCCTATACTTTCATTACTTATTTCCCTGTTTTTATGCTCTTGTCATACATTTTAATTCTACAGATACTGTGAGTCTATAATACATTGTTATTATTTTTGCTTTAAGCAATTCAATTATCTATTAGAGATTTAAATATTTAATAATAAGAAATATTGTTTCTCTTCCTATATATTTTCCCTTTCTGGTGCTCTTCTTTGTTTTGTTTAGATCAGGATTTCCATCTAATGCCACTTTTCTTTTGCTTGAAGGACTTTAACATTCCTTATTGTGCAGGTCTGATAGTGATAAATTCTTTCAGTTTTTATAGGTATTTTTGAAAGGTAGTTTTGCCGGGTAATGAATTATAAGTTGGCTTTTTTTTTCTTTTAGTACATTAAACATAGTGCTCTACTGCCACTAGTTTTCATTGTTTATGGCAAGAAACCTGCTCTTACCCTTCTCTTTTTTCTTCATTACATAATGTGTCTTGTTTTTCTGACGACTTTTAAGACTTTTTTTCTCTCTACCACTAGTTTTAGACAATATGATTATAACGTTCATTGGCGTAGTTTTCTTAAGATTTTCCTGCTTGGGTTTATTTAGCTTCCTAGACCTGCAGTTTACAATTTTCGCCAAATTTGGGAGGAAAAAAAAACAACTTTTTTTCTTCAATTGTTTTTCTGCCCTTCCTTTCCCTTCAGTGTTTAATTAAATGCATGCTAGGCTGCTTGAAGTTGTCCCACTACTCACTGATACTCTATTTATTCTTTCATCTTTTTTCTTTATATGTTTCATTTTGGATCATTTCTATTATGATATCTTCAATTTCATTTATCTTTTCTTCAGCAATTTCTAATACGTACTAATCCCATACAATGTATTCTTTATCCAATAAATTGTAGGTTTCATCCCTAGAGATTCAATTTTGGTCTTTTTTAATTAATGTCTTTCAAGTCTCTATTTAACTTGTTCAATCTTTTTTTTTTTTGGGGCGCATCTTTCTTTTTTTTTTTTATTATACTTTAAGTTCTAGGGTATATGTGCATAACGTGCAGGTTTGTTACATATGTATACTTGTGCCATGTTGCTGTGCTGCACCCATCAACTCGTCAGCACCCATCAACTCGTCATTTACATCAGGTATAACTCCCAATGCAATCCCTTCCCCCTCCCCCCTCCCCATGATAGGTCCCGGTGTGTGATGTTCCCCTTCCCGAGTCCAAGTGATCTCATTGTTCAGTTCCCACCTATGAGTGAGAACATGCGGTGTTTGGTTTTCTGTTCTTGTGATAGTTTGCTGAGAATGATGGTTTCCAGCTGCATCCATGTCCCTACAAAGGACACGAACTCATCCTTTTTTATGACTGCATAGTATTCCATGGTATATATGTGCCACATTTTCTTAATCCAGTCTGTCACTGATGGACATTTGGGTAGATTCCAAGTCTTTGCTATTGTGAATAGTGCCGCAATAAACATACACGTGCATGTGTCTTTATAGCAGCATGATTTATAATCCTTTGGGTATATACCCAGTAATGGGATGGCTGGGTCATATGGTACTTCTAGTTCTAGATCCTTGAGGAATCGCCATACTGTTTTCCATAATGGTTGAACTAGTTTACAATCCCACCAACAGTGTAAAAGTGTTCCTATTTCTCCACATCCTGTACAGCACCTGTTGTTTCCTGACTTTTTAATGATTGCCATTCTAACTGGTGTGAGATGGTATCTCATTGTGGTTTTGATTTGCATTTCTCTGATGGCCAGTGATGCTGAGCATTTTTTCATGTGTCTGTTGGCTGTATGAATGTCCTCTTTTGAGAAATGTCTGTTCATATCCTTTGCCTACTTTTTGATGGGGTTGTTTTTTTCTTGTAAATTTGTTTGAGTTCCTTATAGGTTCTGGATATTAGCCCTTTGTCAGTTGAGTAGATTGCAAAAATTTTCTCCCATTCTGTAGGTTGCCTGTTCACTCTGATGGTAGTTTCTTTTGCTGTGCAGAAGCTCTTTAGTTTAATTAGATCCCATTTGTCAATTTTGGCTTTTGTTGCCGTTGCTTTTGGTGTTTTAGACATGAAGTCCTTGCCCATGCCTATGTCCTAAATGGTATTACCTAGGTTTTCTTCTAGGGTTTTTATGGTATTAGGTCTGACATTTAAGTCTCTAATCCATCTTGAATTAATTTTCATATAAGGAGTAAGGAAAGGATCCAGTTTCAGCTTTCTACTTATGGTTAGCCAATTTTCCCAGCACCATTTATTAAATAGGGAATCCTTTCCCCATTAACTTGTTTAATCTTTCATTCAGATTCTTGAACATATAGAATTTAGTTGTAATAACTATTTTAGTCTTTGTCAATCTTGGTTGACTGATTTTTCTTCTTATTATACATCATATTTTCCTGCTTTTTTACATGCCTGCTAATTTTTTATTGCATGCTACACATGGTGAATTTTAGCTTCTAGGATGCTATATATTGTTGCTTTTTTTTTTTTTTTTTTTGAGACAGAGTTTCACTCTTGTTGCCCAGGCTGGAGTGCAATGGCACAATCTCAGCTCACCGCAACCTCTGCCTCCCGGGTTCAAGCGATTCTCCTGCCTTAGCTTCCCGAATAGCTAGGATTAAAGGCATGTGCCATGCCTGGCTAATTTTGTATTTTTAGTAGGGATGGGATTTCTCCATGCTGGTCAGGCTGGTCTCGAACTCCCATCCTCAGGTGATCTGCCTACCTTGGCCCCCCACCCCTCTAGCTCTCTTCGCTCTAGTACCTTGCCCTGTAAACTGTACTCTCTTTGGCCTCCTTAGATTTCCAGATGTGAGCCACCGTGCCCTGCCCTATTGTTGCATTTCTATAAATATTTTGGGCTCCAATCTTCGATGCAGTTACATTACTTGGAAACAGGTTACTCCTTTCAAGCTGTGCCTTTAAGTTTTGCCAGATGAGACCAGAGAAGCATTTAATCTAGGGCTACTTTTGCACTTCTACCAAAGCAACACCCGTCTTTATACTCCATGTTGTGTTCTGTGAATTGTAAAACGTTTCACTCTGGCTGGTGAGACAGTCGCTATTTCAGGGCCTTTTGTGAGCTCTGAGGGTTAGTCACTATAATACTATAATCCTTTTGTGTGTTTTTTCCCCTGGCCTTGAGTGATTTCCTCATAGGCATGCATTGATCATTACTCAGCTGAATACTGAGCTAAGGGAACATACCTTCTCAGATCTCTAGAGCTTGTGTGTCTTCTCTCTCTCTCTCTCTCTCTCTCTCTCTCTTTCTCTGCCCCCCACCCCTCTAGCTCTCTTCCCTCTAGTACCTTGCCCTGTAAACTGTACTCTCTTTGGCCTCCTTAAATTTCCAGCTCTGCTTCCCCAGTGTAAGGAGACCCCTAGGCTCTGCCTGAATTCCTTCTCTTTACAACACAGTCTGGAAACTTTCTCTAAGTAGTAATCCGGGACAACTGTAGAGCTAACCTCATTTATCTTCCTTTTCTCAGGGATCAAGGTATTTTGTTGCCTGACTTTCAATATCTTAATAACCATTGCTTTATACATTTTGTCCAGATTTCAACTGTTTCAGGCAAGATGATAAATTTGGTACCTATTACTTCATCTCAGCCAGAAGAGGAATTGATTATAAATTGTGAAAATTTCTTCTCCCTGGAAATTATCTGTGTTCAAGTTTTTCTATTACTGTATAACAAACCATTTTAAAAATTATTGGTTTAATATAACAATAGTAATTATTTTGCTCATGAACTGTAGCTTTGATAAGACCCTGTGAGGACAGCTTGTCTTTACTCCACTTGGCATTAGCTAGGTGACTCAAAAACTGAGGATGGAATTCTCATTCATTCACATGTGTGATCATTGGTACTGGCTAATGCTAAGATCTCAGCTGGAACTGTGATTAGAATACCTTATGCCATCTTTTCATGTGGATACCTGACTTCTTAATAGCATAATGGCTAGGTTTCCAAGGGTAAATGGAGAAAAATGAGAGAGAGAAAGAGAGAGAGAAAACATCATGTAAGAGCTACATCACTTTTTCTAACCTTGCCTAAAAAGATCACACAGCCCAGCATCATCACAATATATTCTTTAGAAGCAAGTTTCTAAGACTAGCCCATATTCAAGGATAGAGGAATTAGACTCTCCCCTCTGATCTGAGAAATGCCAAACAATTTGTGGCATATTTTTTAAAACCTCACATTAGTTCTCCATGTTGCCTGTTTCTGCTTATTTTGATCTCTATAGATACTTTCCTGTTGTCTGATGTTTCTGGGTTGAAGGTTCATATTTATTTAAAATAGGGGCACTAATACCCTCTAAGAGTGGGGGAGGGTCTGTCTATTCTGAGCTTTACTTTATTGTGATCTGGTTGAGATATTTAAATGGCAAATTTTCAGCATATTTGTAGATATTTCCTGTTGAACCAATCATATTTCCCTGGAAAAAAATCCCCAACCTCTTCTTTGTAGGATGAAGACCAATATTCCGGGACCTGAATGTAGGAAGAGGGCTGGCTCAGAATCCAGGATGCAAATATTATCCAAATCTTCATTTTCTGTTCAGTACCTCCAACCTCAACCGAACCTGAAGTTCCCTTTGTTTCCGTTTTTGTTAAACAATATTCTTTTTTTAGAGTCAAAAAATGTCTGGTCCTTGGGTGGTTTATCAGACTGTGGAGAGCAATATGGGATCTGGATAGTTCCTAGACTTTCAAACAATCCTCCTTACTCAATCTCTTTTTTCAGTCCCACTTCCAGAAGAATCTAGTACTGCCCATTCCTTCACCTTAGATAAATTCTTCTGTGTAAATCAGATGAACTTTTGCTTCCTCACTGCTGGCTTACGATTACCTTTTCCCATCTGCATTCCCACTTCCAACATTGTATTTCCTGGTCTTCTTTTCCAAGCTTCTCTTTCTTGTGAATCTTAAAAAAAAAAAAAAAAAAAAAAATTCTTTATTGCCATTTGATGGGATTTGAAGAAGGAGCAAATAAAAGCAGATACTTAATTCACTATCTTTTGTCAGAAGTCAAGCTCACTCCTTTAAGCTCTACTTTTAGGTTACTCAATACAAAGATTTTCCAGGTTCAACTATCTTCTTTTCAACACCTTAATTAGTTGCTCTGTGCTCCAGCATTCATGTAGTAAATCTCCTTGATAGCTGTGAAAGTTCTCCTGAGTGACTGCTATTTTCATGCCTTTCCTGGACTATTTAGTCTAGTTGGTTAAAAAAACTACTTCTAAATAGATTATGTGCATTAAAATCTGTACGAGATCACTCTTCAATGTCCCTCTAGCTATTAATGGTTTGGGGATTCTCTTTAAAGTTTCATTTCAGGGCAGGCGCAGTAGCTTATGCCTGTAATCCCAGCACTTTGGGAGGCCGAGGTGGGCGGATCACGAGGTCAGGAGATCGAGACCATCCTGGCTAACATGGTGAAATCCCGTCTCTACTAAAAATACAAAATTTTAGCTGGGCGTGATGGCAGGCGCCTGTAGTCCCAGCTACTCAGGAGGCTGAGGTAGGAGAATGGCGTGAATCTGGGAAGCACAGCTTGTAGTGAGCCGAGATCCTGCCACTGCACACCAGCCTGGGCGACAGAGTGAGACTCTGTCTCAAAAAAAAAAAAAAAAAAAGTTTCATTTCACATTTTTATTCCTGTTCCTGTCTCTTTCTGGATCATGTTTTCCAGTATCATTGTTTTCTAAGAATAAACATTGAATATCTAATACAATGATGGCTTTTACATACTTAGGACATAATTTATTTTGTCTTCAGATAAAGCAAGGTGAAATAAAATTCAAAATTCAATGGTGATTAAGACATTTCTCTAGAACAATACCTTTTTCCCCTGAAGTCCTCAAGACAGTCCATTATAACTAACTAATAACCATCTACAAAAAACACAGAGGCCTGGAATAGTTAAAAATTGCTCAAATGTCATGAAACCAGATCATTTTAGAACTAGGTTTGTTTATTTTTGAACTTTCATATTGACTTAGATAAGCTTGGGACCTATTTTTAAGGGAATAGCACTACTAAGCATGTATCTGGCTAAGCAGGGAAAATAAAATAATGAATTCTCATGTACCTATCACCCAAATTAAGCAATTTTCAATTCTTGGCCTGTCTTGCCTCATCCATGTGCCATTTGTTTCTTCTATTTTGTTACTTTGAAGCAAATCTCGACATAAAAGTGATGAACTTTCAAGGTGAAAAATCAATCAATAGTTTAGATTAAGTAGTATCAAGTACCTATAACACATTTTAACTGGTAATAAAATGTTCTTAATTAGAAGTGAAAATTCAAATTTTTTTTCAAATTTTTAACCTTTTTTCCTCAGGAATGCCTGTAACTCATAGGTTTGGTTGCTTTACATAACGCCATATTTCTCAAAGGCTTTGTTCAGTTTTTAAAATTCTTTCTTCTTTATTGTTTTCTGGCTGGGTTAAATTGAAGGACTGGTCTTCAAGTTCTGAAATTCTTTCTTTTGCTTGATCTAGTCTATTATTAAAGCTTTCAGATGTATTTTGAAATTCCTTCAGTGAATTTTTTATTTCCAGAAGCTGATTTTTTAAAAAAGATATCTCTCTCTTCTTTCATATCCAGAATTACTTATCTGATTTCTTTGTGTTGTTTTTTTAACCCTCTCTTGGATTGAACTGTGCTTTCTTACAATCCATATTTTGAATTCTTTTTCTGTCACTTCAGAATTTTTATTTTGGTCAGGATCCATTGCTAGAGACCTAGTATGATCCTTTGGTGGTAGTGTCACAGCAGTCAGTTTTCTCACGATCTTGCCTGAGATGTAGACATCCAAATATAAGAAGTGCAGAGAACACCTGGGAGATATTTTACAAGAAGAAGATCACCAAGGTACATAGTCATCAGACTATCTAAGGTCAAGTTGACAGAAAAAAACTTTAAAAGCACCTAGAGAGAAGTGTCAAACTACCTATAAAGAAAACCCCATCAGACTAACAGTGAACTTCTCATCAGAAACCTTATAAACAGAAGAAATTGGGGGCCTATTTTCAGCCTTCTTGAAGAAAAAAAAATGCCAGCCAAGAATGTTCTATCCTGCCTAAATAGGCTTCATAAATGAAAGAAAAATAAAGTCTTTCCAGGCAAGCAAACATTAAGGGAATTCATCACAACTATCTGGTTCTACAAGAAATGCTCAAAGGTGTTCTAAAGATGGAAATAAAAGGGCAAGATGCACCATCATAAAAGCAAACTTAAGTACAAAGTTCACAGATCCTATTAAGCAATTACACAATTGAGATTACAAAGCAACTAGCTATCAACAAATTATGACTGGAGGAAAACTTATCAATATTAACTTGAAAGTAAATGGCCTAAATGCTCCACTTAAAAGATATAGGCTGGCAAAATGAATTTAAAAAACAAGACCCAACAATTAGTCACCTACAAGAGTATCATCTAATTGGTAAAGATGCCTACAGACTCAAAGTAAAGGTGTTTTCAGTTTGTGTGATCACACACAAGCAGGAGTTTTTATATAAGTATCAGATACTTATGTCAGATAAAATAGACTTTAAATCAACAACAGTGAAAAAAAAAAACCAAGAAGGTCATTATATGATGATCAAGAGTTCAATTCAGCAAAATCACTTAACTACCCTAAATGTATATGCACCCAATATCGGAGCACCCAGGTTCATTAAACAAACACTATTAGACCTAAGAAAATCGATAGATAGCAACACAATAATAGTAAGAGACTTCAACACCCCATCGACAGTATAAGGCAGATCATAAAGGCAGAAAATCAACAAAGAAACTCTGGATGCTCCTTCCAGTAGGAGATAGCTTAAAAAGTAAAAATTTTTAAAACAGAAACTCTGGGTATAAACTGGACTCTAGAGCAAATGGACCTACTAGACATTTACTACACATTACCCAACAACTGTAGAATATACATTTTTCTTATTCACACATGAAACATTCTCCAAATAAACCATGTGCTTGGCCATAAAGCAAGTCTCAATACATTCAAAAAAATTAAAATCATATCAAATATCTTCTCAGACCACAGTGAAATAAAATTAAAAATCAGTACCAAGGGGAACTCTCAAAACTATGCAAATACATGGAAACTAAATAACTTGCTCCTGAACAATCTTTGAGTAAATAATAAAATTAAGGGAGAAATCAAGAAATTTTTTGAACTGGATAAAAATAAGGACACAACATACCAAAACATTTGGGATACAACAAAAGTAGTGCTCAGAGGAAAGCTTATAGTGTTAAATGCCTACAAAAAGATAGAAAGATCACAAACTAGCAGCCTAATATTCCACTTCATAGAGCTAGAAACACAAGAACAAACCAAACTCAAAGCCAGCAGAAGAAAATAAATAACAAAGATCAGAGCAGAACTAAATGAGATTGAGATCAAATAGATACAAAAGATCAATGAAACAAAAAGATTGTTCTTTGAAAAGATAAGCTAAATTGATAGATTGCTAGCTAGGAGTCACCAAGAAAAAAAGAGAAATGATCCAAAAAAAGCCACAATAGAAATGATAAAGTAAGTATTAGAATATAATCACAGAAACAATAAAGATCATCAGACAGTAATATGAGAACCTCTATGTGCACAAACTAGAAAACCTAGAGGAAATAGATAAATTCCTGGAAACATGCAATTCCCAAGATTGATCCAGGAATAAATAGAAATTGTGAACAAACCAAAAATAAGTCACAAAATTAAATCAGTAATTTAAAATACACCCCCATAAAAGTCCAGGACCAGACAAATTCACAGCTGAATTTGACCAGATGTACAAAGAAGAACTAATATCAATCTTACTGAAACTATTTCAAAAAATGAAGGAGGTGGGATTCTTTCCCATCTCACTCTATAAAACTGGTATTGCCCTGACACCAAAATCAAGCAAGGACACACAAAAAGAGAAAATTACAGGCCAATATTCCTGATGAACACACATAAAAATCCTCAACAAAATACTAGCAAACTGAATCCAACAGCATATCAAGAAGATAATATGATGTACTGTGGATTTTATTCCCACATGATCAAGTGGGTTTTATTCCAGGGATGCAAGGATGGTTCAACATAAGGAAATCAATAAATGTGATTCACCACAAAAACAGAATTAAAAACAAAAACCAAATGATTATTTCAAGAGAAAAGCATTTAATAATCCAACATCTTTTCATGACTAAAACCTTCATCAAACTAGGCATCAAAAGAATATAATTTGAAATAGTAAGAGCCATATAAGGCAAACCCACAGCTAAGATCATACTGAATGGGGAAAGTTGAAAGCATTCCTTCTAAGAACCAGAAATAGACAAGGATGCCCACTCCCACCACTCCTAGTTAATATAGTACTGGAGCTATCAGGCAAGAGAAAGAAATAAAATGCATCTAAATTGGAAAAGAGGAAGTTAAATTATCTCTATTCACTGATGACCTTATCTTACACCCAGAAAACCCTAAAGACTCTTCAAAAAGATTCCTAGGCTTGATAAATGAATTTGGTAAGGTTTCAGGATTCAAAATGAATATGCGAACATCTGTAACATTTCTATACATGAATAATGTTCAAGCTGAAAAACAAATTAAGAACTCAATCCCATTTACAATAGCCCCCTCCCACACACACACACACAAATACCTAGGAGTACATCTAACCAAGGAGGTGAAAGATCTCTACAAGAACTACAAAACACTGATGAAAGAAATGATGGATAACACAAACAAATAGAAAAAATTCCAGTGCTCATGGATTGGAAGAATCAATATCATTAAAATGACCATACTACCCAAAGCAATGTACAGATTCAGTGCAATTTCTATCAAATTACCGACATCATTTTTCACAGAATTAGAAAAAAAATACTAAAATTTATATGAAACCAAAAAAGAGCCTGAACAACCAAAGTGATCCTAAGCAGAAAGAACAAAGCTCGTGGCATCACATTACCTGACTTCAAACTATACTACAAAGCAACAGTAACCAAAACAGCATGGTACTGGTACAATAACAGACACGCAAACCAATAGAACAGAATAGACAATACAGAAATAAAGCCACATGTGTACAACCAACTGATCTTCAACAAAGTTGACCTGCAAAAAATGGGGAAAGGACACACTGTTCAATAAATGGTGCTGGGAAAATTGGATAGCCATATGCAGAAAAACGAAACTAGATCCCTATTTCCCACCATAATTAATTCAAGATTGATTAAAGACTTAAAACTATTTTTAAAAAAAAACTGAAACTATAAAAATCCTAAAAGAAAACCTAGAGAAAACTGTTCTGGACATTGGCCTAGGCAAAGAATTTATGACTAAGATCTCAAAAGCAAATGCAACAAAAACAAAAGTAAATGAGATTTTTTTTAACTTTTGTTTTAAGTTCAGGGGTACATGTGCAGGTTTGTTTCATAGGTAAACTAGTGTCATGGAGGTTTGTTGCACAGACTATTTTATCACCCTGGTATTAAGCCTAGTACTCATCCATTATTTTTCTTGATCCCTTCCTTCCTCCCACCCTCCACCCTCTAATAGGCCCCAGTGTGTGTTGTTCCCCTCTATGTGTCCATGTCTTCTCATCATTTAGCTCCCACTTGTAAGTAAGAACATACAGTATTTGGTTTTATGTTCCTGCATTAGTTAGCTTGGGATAATGACCTCTAGCTCCATTCATGTTGCTGCAAAGGACAAGATCTTTTCTTTTTTATGGCCGTGTAGTATTCCATGGTGTATATGTACCACATTTGCTTTATCCAATCTGTTATTGGTGAAAATTTAGGCTGATTCCATGTCTTTGCTATTGTGAATAGTGCTTCAATGAACACACAAACCATTTGTCCCAGCAATTCCACAACTAGCCAGAGGAAAAGGAATTGTTACATAAAAAAGACATCTGCGCTCATGTGTTTATTGCAGCATTATTCACAATGGCAAAGTCATAAAACAAATTAAGTGTACATCAATGGATGATTGGATAAAGAAAATATGGTATATATATGTATATATATTCACATATATACATATATATACATATATACATACCATGGAATACTACGCAGCATAAAAAAAAGAATGAAATCATGTCTTTTGCAGCAACATGAAAGGAGCTGGAAGTAATTATTCTAAGTGAAACAATTCAGAAGGAGAAAATAAAATAGCACATGTTCTTACTTATTAGTGGGAACTAAACAATGAGTACATATGGACAAAAAGATAGAAATAATAGACACTGGGGACTCCAAAAGAGGAGAGGGTAGAAGGAGGTGAGGGTTGAAAAATTGCTTATTGGGTACAATGTTCACTATTTGGGTGATGGGTACACTAGGAGCCCAAACCTTGCCATTATGCAATATATCCACGCAACAAACCAACACATGTGCCCCCTGAATCCATAATTAAAAAAAAATAAAAATCAAAAATGTAAATGTTTTAAAAAGATAGAAGTGAGTACTATCAAGCTGACCATAATGAAGATACTAGTTGATGTTTCAATGCAAATGTGTATTTACTGATCTGACTCAAGACAGGTAAACCTCAGACACCTCAGCTCCAACCCCAATAAGTGCCTGAACTCTGCTCTTGGCCTTCCTTTTGCCCTTTGGACTTGCACTTTGTTTTGCTTTCCCTGGTTCAACCTATTCTCGACAGATGTAGCCTTGCCTTAGCACTCTGGTTCTTCTTGTTCTATTTCAGGAAATGTTTATCTCTGTATCTCCAAGCCTAGCTCAATACCCAACACAAAGTAGAAATTCAGCTGATGCTTATTTAAGGAATGAGTTACCGTGAGAATGACAACGAAATCTCAATGAAGGGAGAGATACTGGCTACCTTCTCCAGGGCTCAGTTTTTCTTTCAGTGTTCAATGTCTACTTTTCTCTCCAGGAAAACACTGATCCAATTGCTTCTCATCTGCAAGATTATTCAAGTAATCTTGGATGTGCAAACAAGCCAGGGTGGCCCTTGGTCAAACAGAACCAGGGCCCCCTGCAGTTGCCCACTATACTTCGTTCCTTATGAGATGATCCCGGAGCAGCACTGGAGATCCCAGACAGAAGATGCCTTTTTGATGCTATTAAAAGCTTTCTATTAGTGTGGAGGGATTAAAAGGGGCAGGGAAGAACACCCATCCCTGGGGTGTTTCTTTAGAGAGCACCCGTTGCTCCAAAAGCAGGGACCACTTTGCGGATGTAAGATCATATTTTGACAGTGCTATCTTCTGAATGAGAGGAAATCCACACGCCAGACAGCCTCCTGTCACCAGACAGCCTGTATCAGCCTCACTATGTGGATTGGTGCAGTTAAGCCCTGAAAGATGGTCTGCGTGGGCGTCAGACACAGTCCAGGCAGGGGAGGGAGGAACTTCAGAGTAGGCAATCCCAGCTCCTGGGAAGGACTGGCCTTGTGACCTTAGCCAGTGTCTTCCAGCCTCCGCAGGACCCTCCTTGGTAAAGCAAAGATTAAGCACTGACCCATCCACCCAGATCATGTGACTGAAACAGCAGTCCCACTGGAAAGGTATTGGGGAATAAAACACTTAATTTTTTTTAGAAACATGAACATTTCCATTAATCTTCTCTGCCCCCAAATTGTGGTTTCTGGTTCCTTGATTCTTACAAATAAAAGAAACAGTTCTGGAGAACAACGCATCTTGGTCCTAAGAATAATTTTCTTACTTGTGCAGATGAGGACAGTTTATTATGGGTCTGTTTAGTGTCACGGTCAAGGGAGGGAAGGAATAAAATGTTGATCCAAGAAGCCATCTTGCTCTGAGGAGTGATGAAGTACATTTTTGTGTGCTGAGGCACTCTTATGGGTTGACTTTCTTTACAGAATGAGCCCAAACAGGCAGGTACAGTAATAGAATGGCTCACTGGGAGATTATTAGCAACACCAGAGGTTTATCTGTCCTTGTGTCTCTGGGGGAGAAGCACAAAAAGGGGGAACTAATCCACTCCAAGAAGAAGAAAGAGATGGCACCTTATCCGTAATTCGATGTATCACTCGTAGGGTGGGTGGGAAAGTTCTTCAATTCCATTTGGCCTAGGCAGTGAATTACTCCTCATGTTTCTGTTTTGTAGTGGTCAGTGAACTGTGAGTCATGCAGTGACTCATAGCATCATCATCAATGTATATTTGGGGGTGCTGTCCGGGTTCCTGGGTTCGTGCTGATAAGGAAAGCCAGGCTTTGTTATGACTGAGTCTTTTTCCGTGCTATGTGTTTCGTGTGTTTTTTTAGCTGCCACAACCATCCTGATGGTGTCATACCACTCAGAATGACAGAAATGTCTTCCTTTCTTGGAAACTAGATAGACAAGAACATCATGCATTTGGGAAATGTCTAAATGTACACCCACATGTCAGGCCCACTCAGTGTATATTTGAAAAATCATTTTCATTTTTGTCATGCTTTGACAAAAGGAAGTACATCAATGCTCTGTTTAGGAAAAATATACTGTACTCTGCTACTGAACAGCTATGTGGCCTTGGGCATGTCTCTTAACTTCCCAGGGCCTCAGTTTCCTCATTTGCTGTCTACTTCCCTGATCCTACTGTAACACTTCATTAGGTTGCAAACAATGTCTAGAAGGTATCAGCACACACATCTCTCGTTCAAAGGGCCTTCTCGGCCCACACCCTCCTGTACCCAGGCTGTTTTCACTGATGACTCTCCACGAGCAGCTGACTGACCTTGGTTTGTAGGAAGTTCATACAATCTGCTGGCACCAGCAAGAAATGGCATGCTGGAAGCTTCCAGCTTCACTCAAGTACATTCATCCATTCAATAGACACTTATTGAACAGGTACTATGTGCCAGGCACTGAATGCCAAGGATCCACCAATGTCAAAACAGACAATGTCTTTCTTCTCATGCAGCTTACCTTGTAGTGTGGGAAGTGGAAAATAAACAACATAAATAAGTAAATTATGCAGAAGGTGTTAACAACTATGGAAAAATAGAGCGATTTGAGGGATAAGGATGCAGGTGTACTGGCAGAGAAAGAGGGTTAAGGCTTGGCTTCACTGCAAAGGTGACGTGTGACTCAGACTTGCAGGTGAGAGAGTGAACCATAAGGATATCTTAGGAGGACTGGCCCAGGTAGAAGAAAGAGCCACGCAGAGACTCCAGGGAGACATATGGCTGGCATGCTGGAGGAGCATCAAAGTGGTCAGTGTGGCTGGAGCAGAGTGAATTCAGTGCAGAGTAGGGGATGAGGCAGGGGGTACAAGGGGTCAAAGCGTGTAAAGCCTCATAGAGGCTTTACAAGGCTTGACTTTCACGTTGAAATAAATGAGAAGCCAATGCAGGATTTTGAACAAAGGAATAGACAGATCTTACATTTTATAATAAAGCTCAATCTGTTTATTAATGGAAAAATAAAATGAAGGGAAGTGGCAAATTTGAGTCACTAAAACCATTTAGGAAGCTGTTGGGATAAATTATGCTTGCATGGACCAGAATAGTAGCAGGGAGATGCAAGAGGTGGTTGGATTCTAAATATAATTTGAAAGGTAGACCCGTTAAAATTTCCAGGTGGATCAGAGGTGAGATGTGAGAAAAAGAGAATTGTGGACAGCTTCAAGGTCAAGAACCTCTTAGGTAGTGGATGCTCTTTGGGGTTTTAATATGAGACATAAAGATCATAAAGATGCTCTACGATCACTACCAAGGGTCCACCCCACATCCCCTTTCCCTATATACCCCTTATTTTCTATTCTTATCCCTTCCAGGCCTCTGACCAATAAACCAAGCCATTCACCACTGCTCAGGGGCCTTGTAGATCTATACTATGGGCCACTGCTCCCTGTAGGGTTACACTCCTGAAGTCACTCCGAACCCACCCACAGTTTGCTGTGGAGGCCATAGTTAAAAAGCCAAATGGCCAACGGCACCTGAGACAGGTGAAACTGGGAGATATGAAGGACTCAAAAGAGGTGTTTCAGACACAAGGTCGTTTATTTCTGTTACTATGTTTTTTATTTCTAGCATTTCCCTTTAATGATTTCTTGAGTTCCCATCTCTCTGTTTATATTACCCATCTCACATGTTCTTGTATGTTGTCTACCTTTTTTTCCATTAGAGCCCTCAGCATATAATTATAGTGATTTTAAATTTTTAGTTGGTCTGATAATCTTAAAATCTCTGCCAAAACTAAGTCAGGTTCTGTTGCTTGCTTTGTCTTTTCAGACTATGTTTGTTTTTTCTTGCCTATTAGCACACCTAAATTTTGTTGAAAGTTACACATGATGTATTGCGTAATAGAACCTGAGGTAAATAAGTCTTTGGTGTGAGGGTTTATGATTATCTGGCGAGGAGCTACACTTTATTTTTTGTTGTAGCTATAAGTGTCTGAGGCTTCAATTTCTTCTACTGTCCTTGTTTTTATCTCTCCAGTTATCTTTGGGTTTCCCCAGAAATTTCTTTTTAAATAGAGTCTGAGCCTTGCAGACTTTTCAACTATTATCCTCTGTTATGACTCAGGAGTTTAGCTGACACGTCGATGAGATATGCAGCTGGTGGGGGACATTCTATAATCCTGTAATTAGGTCTCAATTTTTTAATGAGCCTGTGCTCTTGGACAGTGACCTTCATAAATACTTCTTAATTTTTTTCCCCTCTCAGGTGAGATAGGAAAGTTAGTTGGGGTGAGAGTTGGGTATTTTCCTTCCCCTACATTATTCAGATTGTAGAAATGTAAATTCCTTTGAGAGCAGGGAGAGGACAGAACACTCCAAGCTTATTTCCAAATGGATACTTTCCCTCTCTTGCTGGAAGCACAAGAGGATTTTTCTCCAGTCTTCACTACGAGAGAACACCTTGTGGGGCTTAGGGAAGTAAAACTCCAAAAGTGGGAGGAATCGCCCACCACTAAGTTTTTAACTCTCAAACTAGTCCACGCTCAGCTTCCAGCAGTTCAGCGTAATAGTTTAAGTTTCTGGCTCCAGCAGCTTCTGCTCCCACTAAGGTGTGATTCTCTGTATTCTCCTTTCTCTCTAGTTTTTAAGGCACTAGTTTGCTCTGTGACCTTAATTCTCTGATGAATCTAAGAAGTGTTGTTGATTTTCAGTTTGTTCCACTTTTTTCTTGTTGTGAGGATGGGAGTGATGACTTCTAAGCTTGTTACAAATTGGAGTAGAAACTGGAAATGTAAATTTTTAAATGAGAATGAATGCCTTGTTATTGGGATAGAACAATATAATGGATGTTAATTCCCCCTTGATTTAATCTGTACAATCAATTCCATTCAAATTCTCAATTAGTTATTTTCAGGAACTTGAAAAAGTTATTTTAAATTCATTTAAAAATTAAAAGATGTGACAAAAAGCCAATAAAATATAAAAAATAAAAGTGATAAGGATCCTGTTCTACCAGATATCAAAATGTATTACAAAGTTATAATAATTAAGATATCCAGGAACTATGCCAAAGTGTATACTCAAATGATTATAACAGAATGGGTGGTGCAAAAATAGACCAAAGTACATCTGAGAATTTATTCTATGATTAAAGTAGAATTTCGTATCAGAGAGGAAAATATGGATTATATTGAGACAACTGGTTAGATATTTTGGAGGGAAAATAAAGTTAGTTAGATTCACCCTGATACCTTGAATCAAAATAAATTCCAAATAGTTCAAAATCATAAATATTAAAATTAACAGTAAAAGTGCCACCAGCAATGAAACTGGTGACTTCACTGCATTTCTGCTACTCTCCTTTTCCAACTCCAATTCAACTGCCAACTGCATCCTCTGTTTTCAGTCTTATTTTGTTAATAATTAGGATACTTAAGGCTGTAATATTTCCTCTGAATTTAGCATTATCTGTATAACATAGCTTTTGGTAGGAAGTATTCTCTTTTATATTATATGTTAGTTAATTTAGAATCTCAGTTTTGATTACTTATTTGATCCAAGGGTCTATGAAAAGGGTATCTCTTAAATTTCAGGCAGTTAAATTTTTATCATATTTTTGTTATTAATGTATATTATATTATTATTATCAGAGGCTGGATTTTGTAAAAATAATATTATTTTCAGAAGTTTTAAAGGAAATTTGAATATAGCATCTTATGCCCAGCCAAATTCATATTGAAGTGGGAGTGCAAATTTAAAAAAGAATTATAGGCACACAAATAGTCAAAAAACATATGAAGCACATTCTCTGAAAGAATTACTTAATTATATACTCAGTTAAAAAAAAATCAAAATATGCAAAAATAGAAATTAAAAGGTAGTGAGCAAATGATAATTATACATATATCAAAATAACTATAGGTACATAAAATTAATAATAATCTGTAACTAACTATCTTGGAAAATACCTGTATTGGTCAGGATTCTCCAGAGGAACAAAACTAAGAAGATATACAGCTGACCCTTGAACAACACAGATTTGAACTGTGTGGGTTCATCCAGTTATACGTGGATTGTCTTCCACCTCAGCCACTCCAAAGACCGCAAAACCATCCCCTACTCTTTCTCCTCCTCCTCAGTCTACTCAGTGTAAAGATGAGAAGGATGATGATACATTTCCACTTAATGAATAGAACATATATTTTCTTTTCCTTATGATTTCTTAATAACCTTTTCTTTTCTTTAGCTTACTTTACTGTAAGAATACAGTATATAGTACATATAGTATACAAAATATGCATTAATTGACACATAGGTGTTTATAACATCAGTAAGGCTTCTGGTCAACAGTAGGCTATTAGTAGTAAAGTTTTTAGGGAATCAAGAGTTATTCATGAATTTTTGACTGCACAAGGAGTCAGTATCCCTAGCCCCACCCCCATTCAAGGGTCAGCTGGTTATTCAACTATAATGAATATATAAATATTTCATTATAGGAGTTGTACCCATACAATTATGGAGGACAAAAGTTCCATGATCAGCCTTCTACAAGCTAGAGAACCAGGAAAGACAGTGGTATAAGTCAGAACGTCTGAATAACCAAACACCAGGGGAGCCCATGATGATGTAAGTCCAGTCTGAGTTCAAAGACCTGAGACCCAGGATTGTTGATGTTTGAGGGCAAAAGAAAATGATGTCCCAAATCAAACAGGAAGCAAATTTTCCCTTCCTCCAACCTTTTGTCTTATTCAGGTCCTCAATGAATTGGATGATGACAGTCTACTAATCCAAATGCTAATCTCTTCCAGAAATACCCTCATGGACTTGCCCAGAAATAATATGTCACCACTAATCTGGGTATCCTTTAGCCCAGTCAAGCAGACACATAAAATTAATCACAATATCAACATTAAAGGTAATAGACAGATGGGGAAAAAAAGAGAGAACTGAAAGCATGCTAAATTTCTGATTTTGATTCAGAGACGAAGGCAGGAGCACAGGCCGATATTAATACAAAATAATTCCTGGTAGCTAGATAATAAGATAAATTTAAATATGTTCTTTCAGATTTAAGTGAAATTGCTAGAAGAATAAGTATAGGATATTCAGCTCCCAAACCACTAAAGGAAAGGAAATATAATTTAAAATAAATAAATAAATAAATAAATAAATAAATAAATAAATAAATAGCAAGAAAGAGAGAAGAAATAGGAAAGAGAAGAGAAAAAGAAAGGGAAAGGAAGATGAAAAATGAGGAAGATGGAATGGAAGATGAAACTATAAAGTAAGGTGTAAGGAAAAAGTCCAAGTAATCATTCATCATAAGAAATATGGGTGTGTTAAGTTCTTAATTAGATTGCAAGATTTCTGGATTTTCTATTTAAGATTTTCTATATAAGAACCTCATACTTCTGAGGTTCTTATAAAGAAGAATCCTAGTGAAGATATACTATGTTTTTATCTCCAACTAAAGAATATCACAAGGACTTATAGCTCACATAGAAAGGGAAGAATGAGTTTCCCAGGGAAATGTCAAAGAAGCAGAAGTAAGCAGATTTAGAAAACCAGGGATGTAGCAAGCTTACAAATCAACATTGGTTTTGCTAGGGCTTAGATTTTGCGCAAAACATCAGTTTTAAGCTTTTCAGAGCCCTCTGTGATATTCTTTTCTCTGAAAAGCTCTGTCAGGGGCAAGGCTGACCCAGTGTGGAAATGCCATGAGTCAGAGACCAGACAGATCTATTGGGGTGAGTCAGAAAATCACGGAAGGTCCCACCATGGGCAAAACAAGGAAGAATGAGGTAGAAAGTAAGGGCAGTGCAGCTGGTAAATACAGAGCCCAGACTCAAAGCCATTATACCATGCCAGGGAATCTGGAAGAAGGTTACAAGCAGGAGTTTTGGCAGAAGTTTTGTAGTCAGGTGGTCAAAGACAAGGAAATGCAGCCAAGAAGAACAGACAAAGTTACAGCAAATGAACAGAATATGGATGGGGCCAAGTAGAAGGAGGGGAGGGTAGTCCTGTGGAAAACCACTGAGGGCCAACTATAAGGAATGGAGTAAAAGATAGGATATAGTTCCAGCAGTTTGACAGTACCCAAGTTCTTTAAAGACAAGAATAGCAAACCAGAAATCAAGCCAGGAATTCAGGCATAAAAAGCGAGAACAGAAATCATCTAGACCCACACAGCTTACTGATTATATTAACATGACCTTACTAATCCACTGTTTTCATCAAAAATGACCTTACTATTACAAGAAACTCTTGCCTGGGAAGATAAACATTCAAATGAGTACAGGACAGTTCTCTGAGTGGCCTTGGACCAACCCAGTTCTCCCTCATTTCTCTCTTGTAGTTCTCAGGAATAGCTATAGAATGTGCTAGGGATGTAACATCCTGAGATAGGGAGGGACTGGCTGAAACTGTGCTCTGTTCCAGTTCCCCCTAGAAACAGGATGCCCTTCAATGCTTTAGCCCAGGGAGTCAGGTTCTCCCAGGTCATAAAACCCACAATGGCTGCTTTTCTAGGTCCCACAGCTGCAGTGCAAGTGGAGTACATGCAGTCAAGGGTCCATCCATCACCAGGCAGCTTTCTTGAGCCTTGGGGACCAGCTCAAGATGAATTCTAGGCTTCTGTTGTCCCTCGCAGCCTATCTGTGAATAAAAAAATCCACTTCATGGAATTTGCTGTGTGGGGACGTTCTATCTCATCAGACTCAAACAAGTTGGTAATTGGTGAACTTGCTTCACAATTACTGTATTATTTAGGTGAACATCAAATTGTTCACCTCTACAGTAGATAGTATCAAATGATAATTACTTCTCAAGACTTTGAATCCTCTCACATTAAAACCCTCATCTTTTTGTGTCCACCATTCCTAAATAATCATGTCATGATTCTTATCAAATTCTAATTAAATCTTCACATTGTCAGAACCACTTTAAACCAGATTCGATATACTCAAAGAATATTAAAAAAAAGAAATTCCAACTTTGCTTTCCCATCATCTGAGGCACTACCAAAACTCTGTTAAGGTAGTACTCTCCCTTATTGGACTAGGGAAAAAAATTCAGTTTTATCTTATTTTTAAGTTGTCTTGGGGATATTTTTAGGGATCTAGCATTTGACAATATTGGAGGCCCATCAAAATCCAATCTAGACATTGTTACCACCACAACCCAAGACCCATCTTAACCTATTTCTCCAAAAATTTGCACTAAACACACTGCTTGAATGAGAAGCTGAAAAAAAGCTAAAATGGATCCTAGAAAGCCTTCATAGATAAAGGAATCATTATACTTTACCCTGGTCCTTGGAACATTCCTATTCTCCCAATCAAAAACACCAATAGGCAAGGAGATGAATTCATCAGGACCTCAGGGTCACAAATAAAATAGACATTCAAGGCAACCCTGCAGGAGCACACTCAATACCATTTTATGTTAGCCTCCTGAGACTATATGTTATACAACTGTAGATCTGTGTTTTGCATTTTTTGGCCTCCTCTTAGATTAAAATAGTCAATACTTGTTTGCCTTCTGTAAGAAAAATTAACAGTATACCTGGACTGTTGTTATGTCCCAAGAATGCACTGAGGCACCTACTACCTTTCATAAATCCTCAATCAGGACCACAAGGACTCTACTTTCCCTGTGGTTTTCTTATGCAATATGTAGATGGACTTTTGGGTGTTCCCAAAGAGGGTGAATGCTAAGACTAACTTCATCTATCTAACAACTGTTTTAGCTCAGTAAAGGCATAAAGTTTCCAAATACAAAATATCGCCAAAGTAACTTCATTACTTAGAACAGGAGTTGGCAAGCTATAGCCACTAAGTAAATCCAACCTGCTGCCTACTTTTGTAAATAAAATTTTGTTGGACATGGCCATACTAATTCATTTATTTATTGTTTATGGTTACCATAAAGTGCAACTGAATTGAATACTTGTGAAAGAGACTTTATGCCCCGAAAGTCTAAGGTATTTACCATCTGCTCCTTTACATAATAACTAAAAGTTGTTATTCCAAGGAAGAAAATCCCTTACTCTTAACCAGCTACAGGCCGCTTAAACTTTACTGGGCCAGAGACAATTTAAGAAGGTTCTCCAGTCCTTGCGCCAAGTGCAATGGGTTCTCAGCTTTTCTATTTGCCACTCCACTTTATGACAAAGTTCTCAAACACCAAACCTCTTCCCTGGGACACGGAACATGAACAGATCTTTTGTGAATTATCAGCACTCCAACAACCTCCCACTCTTTCTACCCATTTGTACCTGAGAGATCTGAACAAGCCCTTGGTAGTCTAACAAGAGTCTACCCCCCTTGTCAACAGCCACAGCAGCTCCATAAGTGAAGGCATCTTCCAGCTTGGCCTTGGGATCTCCTTCAAATTTAATGGGCCCTCATCCTCTGCAGTCTTTGCTGCTCACTGGAAATATGCAACACTTCTCAGCAGGAAGACTTGTCTTGTGTGAATCCCTATTTTCTCCCTAACATATTTCCATTTATCATTGTAGTACTTTAAAATCCTGATACTTTTCATTCATTACCCAAAACAGAAGAAATTCATGATTATTTAATCTCTGTTCACAAACTCTCTATGCCCTGAATGGATTTATTAGAGAACGCTTTAGGAAATCCAGACTTAATCTTGGTTGCTGATGGATCACATCTTAACAGTGACACCGCAAAATAGAAGGTAAGAATATCACCCCTTACCAAAAGTAAAATCTATCCAGATGGAAGAACTTACTGCATGTGCCAAAGTCTATCAATTAACTAGAAATGAAAGGATAATTTCTACTGATAATAGAGATATATATTTTGGAAGGTAGTCATATTTGGGGATGTTTTGTAAACAAGGGTTCTGGACCCCAACAGGAACTCCAGTTCAGATTGGTCAGCAAAATTAAAGAATTTTTTGCATGTTCTAATGTTTCTTGAGGAGATATCAAGATAGGAGCTCAAACAAATGGGTATAACATGGAGAATAAAGCAAATCCCTACAGCTCTTTGTTCCAGAGGGTCAGTACTCACTTAGATCCTAGCCCTAATGATAATCCAAGATATTCTATTGCTGGAGAAATTCAAAGAGGTTTTTATAGAATGTCAGTGATTGGCTCCAGGTTCAGAAAAGTGGTACTAGGAGAAATCTAGATGTAAACTGCACGAGGATAATCTCTGAGGCTTTAAGGATGGCTGCTCAGTCCTGGAGAACTTCAAATGGAATCTTGCAAAAATTTTACATGAAAATATCCACCACTGCAAAGACAAATTAGCAGGGACAAACTGGCCACTAAACTTCCTGGTGGGAAAACTTTACTAAAACTTCTGAGGGTATTTCTCGTGCATATATTACCTGCCACTAGACTGATCCTGACACAATTGTTCAGGTCAGACATGGACAAGAGCCCAGTGCTTAGAACCCCTTTGAATAGCTCCAAATGGGTTTCATACATCTGCTCTTGCAGTGGATTTGTAATGTGTCCTACTTATTGTTTGCTTATTCTTGGGATGAGTGGAGCCCTTTCGTTGCTGGAGAAAGATGGCTCTAATAATTGCAAATTTAAAAACTTAGATGATATTGTATTACCAACTTAGGGAATCCCAAACTATTGCTCTAGGAACAAGATCATTCATTTTCCTTGGCATATTGGACAGACTCCAATTTGGCCACCCAAGATCCACATTTGTTGGTCTTTATATCTCTGTGTAATCCTTGACTGCAGTCAGGACTTGTGACTTGCTTCTAACTAATACAGTATGCCAAAGGTGATGGGCTATTGCTCCTGTGCTTATGTTAGTTTTATAAATTACTTGTCTTGCTAGAAGATTTGCTCTGAAGACTCTCCTTTCTAGCTTCATGAAGCATTCATTCCAGGAAAGCCCCTGAGGTAAGGAACTGAAGGCAGCATCTAGGATCTGCAGGCAACTGCTAGGAGCCAAGGGTGGCCTCCAGCCAATAGCTGGCAAGAAGCTGGAGCCTTCAGTCTTACAACCACAAGGAAATGAATTCTTCCAACAAATGGTGTGAGCTTGGAAACAGGTTCTCCCTTAATAGAGCCCTTACAAGAGAATGCAACCAGGGCAACACCTTCATTTCAGCCTTAAGAAACCCTGAGCATAGGACCAAGGCAAGCCATGCCTAGGTTACTGACCCATGGAAAACAGCAAGAATAAATGCAGGTGCTTTTAAGTCACTAGGTTTCTGGTGACTTGTGCAGCAAGAAAACTTACACACTGCAACTATTATTTAAAAGCTTTGCCAAGTATTCTCTCTTACTCAGAAACTCTACTATCAATATCAGCCCCAATCATCAAGAAAGGAAGAAAGGGCAGATAGAATTTTAAAACTCAAGTTAGCAAATTTTTCATAGATTCTCAATCTTTCATCACCTAGGATATAGCCATTGGCTTTAATGACAGTGAGATCGATTCCTCCTGGGGTTTATCAGCTCTCCCCTTGTGAATCAGTAACTGGTCAGCCCATGCATCTAGGATTATCACCTCTGATTCTAGATTCCATGCTATCACAAATAGACAAGCCAAATATCCCAGGGAATTCATGCAATACCCCCAATATTATGATTAATAGGTATGAGCAGCCTTTTCTCAACATCATCCTAAATAGCACTTCTATGACCTAAAGCCTGGAGCTTTTGTAAATGAGCTTTCACATAAATAGAACTTGGACGAGAACTAGGAAAGAGATGCAACATTCTTGGAGGCTGAACCACTTTCACTGATGACACAAGTAAGACACGCTACTTCACTTTTGCTTTAGAGCTACCAACTCTCTCAACATTCCAAATTTCATTGCCTGGCACTGGATCATTCTTGATGAATAGTGCTAAAACATTATATGCAGTTTTTCAATCCTATAGTGTTGTTTAGGACAAAGATAGTTCATAGGTGATTCCCAATGACTGGTCTAGAATTGGCAGCATAAAAGCCTCTGACTGCTACCTACGAATTGGACAGGGTTTTGGTACCTTGGTAAATAGATGCATGTTTTGAAGATAGTGAGATTACCTAGGATCCATTTTTGCCCATCAATTTACCCTCTAGGAATGGTTGTTAGGTCATATGTTTTAGGAAGAAAACTGAGCCATGATTTCAGAACCAAAGCCCTAACTCTTAGGGGGGAATTTTGAATCTTCTTCTCTCCTCATGCTCCTTCACTTTATATTTTTCTGAAAGGTTCAAAAAACAGGGAGAATACTGGATGCCATGGTTCAGAGAATGCAAAAGAGTTATACAATGCCACCATGGCCATGGGACTCCTTGCCTAGAAGGATCATAAAATTGGGAAGATAGTAAATCAGAATAGAACCACTTTAGATACAATATTGACTTTCTGAGAGGAAACAGTACTATTTAGGGGAAGAATGTTGTGCTTACATCCTTCCAGACCTCTCAGGGATTTTTAATATTATCTGAAATGACTAGAGAGCAAATAAAGAAGCATAAATTTAGGCCATCTGGCTAATTCTCCATTCCTGATTCTGTGTGCTCTTCGGCCTAGGGATACAATCCATTCTCTTGGTTTAATTTGGCCACACTAGGCTCCTAGCTGAGAAGAGGATGATGAACTCTAATCTGCATTACAGCGTTTAGAGGCGTGATGTCCAGAGTCTTAAACGCTGTTGTATAACCACTATCAGATGACCCAGCCAGGGATCTTACTTGTGATTTCCATCAAATGATCCATCAAAAAGAACAGAAAACCTGACAACTGTGGTGGTTGAAACATCCACCCCCAGACTGATCAAATTCCCAGCTCAGGCTAAACATTGACTACCGGTGGGACTCTAGAAGCAAAGTCATCTATATCCCCACAGATTACTAGTTATATTAACACAACTTTACTATTTCCCAATACAGTAGTCCTCCTTTATCTATAGGGGACATGTTCCAAGATCCCCAGTGGATGCCTGACACCTTGGATAGTACTAAACCCTATAGATACTATGTTTTTGCCTATACATACATACATATGATAAAGTTTAAATTACAAATTAGGCACAGTAAGAGATTAACAACAGTTAATCTTAGGGCCAATGCTTAGAGCCCCTTTGGCTAGCTCCAAATGGATTTCATACACCTGCTCTGGCAGTGGATTTGTTATGTGTCCTACTTATTGTCTGCATATTCTTGGGAGGGGTGGAGCCCTTTCCTTGCAGGAAAAAGATGGCTCTAATAATTGCAGATTTAAAAACTTACTTGATATAGTGTTACCAACTTAGGGAATCCCAACCAATTGCTCTAGTAACAAGACCAGTCATTTTCCTTGGTATACTGGAGGAACTCCAGTTTGGCACCCCATGATCCACATTTCCTAGGTCTTTACACCTTTATGTAATCCTTGACTTCAGTCAGATCCTGACTTTGCCCTCCCCACTTTAAGACACTACTAAGATTCTGTCCAAGTCATGCTCTCTTTTACTGCAACAAGAATAAACCCAGTTTTGTTTTGGTGTTATTTTGAAAAGTCAGGGTTTAACAAAAGGCAATACACGGGTCAGTTAGAGGACCTGGTGAAATGAGGAATAGGGAAATAACTTGGTTTTAATATTCAGAAGTCAAGCAAACGCTAGAGGAACCACCCACAAGGCAATGTGGACCCATGAATCAAGGAGTCGTGTTATTTATTTGCTTTTATCAAAATCCTAACTGATTTAAGCATCTGGAATGGCACTGATCTTAGATGAAAAGGTGAAGCATTTCCAGCTATAGGCAATGGAGGAGCAGTGACTTCAGGGTCAGCGAAGTATACAAGTCATTAAGATGTATGTCGTTAGAGAGGGACAAGGACAAGGAAATTTCATTAGAATTTGTAAACTTTATTCCCAAGTACACATTTAAATGGCTGAAACCTTGGATTCTTGTTTAGAAGCTATACTGAGGGTAACTAAGGATGTCAAGTGCCCACAAGAACTCTCATCTGTATTTCATTCACTTGGTAAGTTCTCTCATCTCTCCGAGCTCAGGTTTTTGCCCTGTGTAAAGTATAAATGTAATTCCTTTCTCTAGACTCTTCACTGTTAATTCACTTGCTTATGTGAATTTGCTTTGCTGTCTTTTTACTTCTTCTCTCTTCTCTAATTTGCCACATTTCCTTCACTTTTTGTTACTGAAACATGTCTGCAGGGAAACCAGTCAGTAGGACCCAAGAATTAGAAATTGGGGGGAAATGTTTTCAATATTCAAATAAAAATTTGTTGAAAGAACTAATGTAAATACGTCACTTGCTCTCTCAATATATGTAAAAGCTGGGAAGGAGAGCAGTGTGATCCTTAAGGGCCTCCCTTCTCCAGCCAACTCTCATTTATCAGGAGGCTCGTTATCCAGCCTTCTTGCTTTGGCCCTCCAGGGGAAAACTGGTGTCATGTAGGAGAAAGAACACTGGTCAAGCTTGATGAGTCCTGGCTTTTTCACTTTTTAGCTTTATGTCCTTGGCAAGCCACTGAAACACTCTGAAGCTCAATTTCCTTGCTGGTCAAAAGAGGCTGTCCACTCCATGAGTTGCCGTGCAGGGCATTGAAGTCCCTGATAATGGTAGTGGCTGCTATAATTACAATGCGATAAACATTTATGAATTGGTTTTGGCTTTCCTCATTGAACAAAAATGGAGTCAGAATTATAAAAGGGGACTGACAAAACCATTGCTAAATTTAAGGAAGTGCTTTGTAAACTATAAAACAAATTACAAATTAAAACGAGGCTTTGTATTCTTTCTTTTCTAGGTATAATTTTTATTGCTTAATAGCAGCATCAAGAAAACTGAACTTCAAATCCAAATTGAAAAGTGAACCTCAAATCAAGCAGTATTTCTCATCAGTAATGATGGGGAGAGATTTGAAAGTCCTGCTTACCATGCAAATTTGAACTATCTGGGAATGGGATCCCTCTCTGGCATGCATCATGCCAGCATTTTCACCAAAAATTGAGATTTCCTTCCACTTTCACTTCTTCCCAGTCAGGTCACATGAAACAAGGAAACTCTGGGATCAGGCAAACCTAAATTTAATTTGCGATTCCACTTTAAAACAGGAAACTTATTATCTACTCTGTAGGAAAACATAAAATAATTTTTGGAAAGTACACAGTAGCAAAGGATTGACTTCTTTCCATCCTCAAGATCTGCAGATTAAAACAACTTCAGTGTGACATTGTTCCCTGATACCACACGCCTAAAGTTTTATTCACACTGAACAGATCTTCCTTCAAATCCCGACTCCTCCACTAAATAGCACATTATTCAACCTCAGTTTCCTCTTCTATAACATGGGCTTAATAATAGAACTTAGCTCATAGAGTGGAGGGGAACAGATGATAAAGTGCATTTAAATGCTTAACCTGGTGTCTGACACATAATAAAAATTTTTGCTAACAGAATTACAATAATACGAATAACAATAACATTTCAGTTCTATTCGAATTTGCACATTAACCAACATTTAGATGGGTCAGCAGCAAAGCTTTGGGGTAGTTTGCCATTTTTTCCTTCTTAAATTTCCTTGGCTGTGTTTCTTTCCCTCCCTTCCCAGGGCAGGTCTGTTTCAATTCAGCCGCTGGCTGGAACATCTGGCAGGTTGCCCACTCTTGACGTTTTCTGTTTGTGGAGCCAACAGGGTGGGGAGCTAGGGGGTTTGATCATCTTCACCACTGAGACATTGGAATCTGTTGAGTTAAACATTGCTCTACTGTTACCATCCCCTCCCTTTCCTTCTCCCTCCCTGTGAATGAATCTGGAAAGAATGAACCTGAAGTCTATCTTGAACAGCTATAAAACCTTTATGGTACGTGGGCTGCTCCTCGAGTGGTGGGGCATTAGCCTCCCTGTTCGTTCCTGGAGTAAACAGAACACGTCAGCATATTCCCTAACACGGGGTCAATGTCTGAGGGAGCGGTGCTCTCCGTGCCTGGCACCTGCTGGTGTGAGAGGTCTGCTGGCAGCCACACACCACAATCAACTTTAATGACTACATGCAGTGCAGAGCTCACTGCTCCTGAGCCCTCTAATTTACTAACACTTATCTCGAGATAGCAACATCTCCAAATCTTCCCTTTTGCTCAGCCCTCTGACCTTACAGAATCTATTATATAGTATGTATATATAGCTGATGGAATATATTACACAGTACCCATGTGTCCAACATTACATTTGCAAGTTAACTCTATGAGAGAAACCAAAGTTGAACTTGCACCCTTCCTTAGAGGGGAGCACGCTGGCTCTTGAGTCAGGCCTTAGCGTTGCCCTGCTGTCCTGTTTGATGTCATCCCTAAAGTGCTGCCTCACTACTGGCTCCAGTCAGTCTCCACACCACTGGCCTATGACTTGTTACAGGTGCCATCTTTGAAGGATCCGTGGCCCCATGCCATCACTTGACTGCTTACTTAAAATGTTTAAGTGTGTGTTTAAGTGTGTGATACTAGGTCTATAACCTTTTCTGATCCCACAGAAGGGACAAGGGAGAACATACTTCATTTTCTTGGAGGTCACTGTTATTCTTCCTTCTCTGTCTTTACCCTGTGCCAGCCAAACAGTCATATTTTATCCACTGTAAGTATTTTTCCCCCGTCAGTTCTCCAAAGGTTTCTCTTTCCATATTGTCTTCCAAACTTTCTCATGTCTATGTCACACTCTTGTACTTTATTTGCGTTCTATTATAGAATCAATGAGATCCTATCCTGGGCAGAACTGTTCATTGTTTACAAGCATTAGGTCATCAAAGGCCAGTGACACCTAACAACCAGCGAGCCACAACAATCGATACATCTACCCTCGCTTCAGGACATAACCTTGAGAGGTCAGTTCAGAGCGTGAGCCCCATTTTACTAACAAAGATGATGAAATTGAGAGACTCGGTCCCTTATTTGTGGTGGCCTAATTAGTCCAGAAGCAATGTCATAATCAGTGCTAAAGTGAACATAGGAGAGAGAATATCAGAAAAATCTCATGAGCCAGGGATGGTGGCGCACGCCTGTAGTCCCAGCTACTTGAAAGGCTGAGGGAGGAGGATCCTTTGAGCTGCGGAGGCAGAGGTTGCAGTGAGCTGAAGGTTGCAGTGAGCCAAGGTCATGCCACTGCACTCCCACCTGGGCGACAGAGCAACACCCTGTCTCAAAAAACAAAAATAAAATCTGAAATCCATAGTAACAAGAGGAAGTACAAACATGCCCTTGGCTGGCTAAGGTAACAACTACACCAAACATTTTATATCAACAAACAAAAAAAAAAGTCAATCCCCGGTTACAATTCAGAGTTTGATTTATGGCAGATTTGGCTGTAATTCCTCTCTGAGATGACAGGTAACTGAGCTCGGTCCTACTTTAGTCATCAAATATTTTCCATGAATAAACCAAGCCAGAATGTATGGGCAGATTTTCTTCCAGGCATAAAGTCATTCTAGATCTATAAGGTCATATTCTTTAATTTCATACTTCTATTGTGAACAGCTCTGCAGTGGAAAAAATAACTCTATTTTTGTATTTTTGCTTTGAAAATAACCTATTTTACATAATTTATTTTTTCTAAATACACACTTATTATATAAAGTTAATATATTGAAAAACACAAAGAAGAAAAGTTACCAAGAGTCCTACTATCCAGATGAAACAGACAACATTTTGCTATCTTTTCAACCTGTAAATACACGTACACATTTTTAAATTTGGAACATACAATGGTATACCACTGGTATACATAACATTGGGAAACGTACTTTTTTCATTTAACAATATGCTTAAAAACATTTCCCCTTTAATGACGGTTCTTCTAAAACCTGTTTTGTTGTGTTTTGGGGGGTTTTTTTGAGATGGAGTTTCACTTTTGTCGCCCAGGCTGGAGCGCAGTGGCATGATCTCGAGTCACTGCAACCTCTGCCTCCTGGGTTCAAGCAATTCTCCTGCCTCAGCCTCCTGAATAGCTGGAATGACAGGCATGTGCCACAACACCCAGCTAATTTTTGTACTTTACAATAGAGACGGGGTTTTGCCAGTTGGCCAGGCTGGTCTCAAACTCCTGACCTCAAATGATCCACCTGCCTCAGCCTCCCAAAGTACTGAAATTACAGGTGTGAGCCACCCTACCTGGACTTAAAACCTGTTTTCAAATAATTGTGTGACAGTAGGTTATATTAAGGTAGCACCTTTTCACTTTCTGTTTCTCTAACATGGCTATTTGTACACCTCCAGAGGCTACAAACAAACATCATATTCTCAAGGCTCTATGTGGCCTACTAATCTAGCATATTCCAATCTCCAAGTATAGAAGTCCCAACGCATGGAATAAAAAGAACTTCCACACACTCCTATTGCCAAATCCACCAGTTTATCCACATTTGTGCCTACACAGTCTATGTTCTTTGCTGCCAAAGAGGATGAGCCAATCTAACACCAAACCCCTCACCGTGCACTGGATCTCACTTCCTTAGGACTTCTCAGGGAATCCACTCTTGCCATTGTCGCCTCTCTCCTGCATCATCGGTTTTTCTTTCTCTTACAGTCACCATTCAAAAATGTCATAACACCCCCATCTTAAAAAGCTATGTTAGGCTATTTGTGGTGCTATGAAGAAATACCTGAGGCTGGGTAATTTATAAAGATAAAAGCTTTAATCAGCTCTCATTTCTGCAGGCTACATAAGTATGACACCAACCTTTGCTTGGCTTCTGATGAGGGCTTCGGCAAGCTTACAATCATGGTGGAAGGCGAAGGGGGAAGATAGTGGATCACATGGCAAAACAGGGAGCAAGGCGGGAGAGGTGCCACATTCTTTTAAACCAGTGGATCCCAACCTTTTTGGCACCAGGGACCAGTCTCGTGGAAGACAATTTTTCCAAAGGCCAGGGTCGGGGGATGGTTTTGGAATTATTCAAGTATATTACATGTATTGTGCACCTTATTTCTATTATTACATTATAATATATAATGAAATAATCATACAATTCATCATAATGTAGACTCAGTGGGTGCCTGGAGCTTGTTTTCCCGCATCTAGACAGTCCCATCTAGGGGTGATGGGAAACAATGACAGATCATCAGGCATTAGATTCTCATAAGGAGCACACAACCTAGATCCTTCACTGCACAGTTCACAATAGAGAACATCTAATGCCCCTGCTGATATGACAGGAGGTGGAGCTCAGGCTGTAATACAAGTGATGGGAAGTGGCTGTAAATACAGATGAAGCTTCACTTGCTTGCCCACTGCTCACCTCCTGCTGTGCAGCCTGGTTCCTAACAGGCCATGGATTGGTACTAGTCCCCGGCCCAGGGGGTGGGGACCCATGTTTCAAACAATCAGATCTTGCATGAACTCAGAGCAAGAACTCACTCATTACCTTGAGGGACCAATCCTCAGGACCAATCCATTCATGAAGGATCTGCCTCCCATGACCCAAACAGCTGTGACCAGGCACCATCTCCAACATTGGGGATTATACTTCAACATGCGATTTGGAGGACACAAACATCCAAGCTTTATCATTCCAACCCTGGTCCCCCAAATCTCATGTTCTTCTCACACTGCAAAATACAATCATCACTTCCCAATAGTCTCTCAATATCTTAACCTGTTCCAGCATCCGCTCAAAAGTTCAAAGTCTCCTTTGAGACTAAAGACAACTTCCTTCCACTTATGAACCTGTAAAATCAAAAACAAGTTATTTACTTCCAAGATATAATGGTGATACAGGCATTGGGTAAACATTCCCATTCCAAAAGGGAGACATTGGCCAAAAGAAAGGGGCAACAGACCCCACGTAAGTCTGAAACCCAGCAGCGCATTCATTAAATCTTAAAGTTCCCAAATAATCTCCTTTGACTCCATATTTCCCTTGCACATCCCTGGGCGGATATAGAAGTGCAAGTGGTGGGCCCCGGGCCTGGCCCCCCAAAACATTCTTTCCTCCTAGGCCTCTGAGCCTGTGATGTAAGGGGGCTGCCTTGAAGAACTCTGAACAACCTTCAAGGTCTTTTTCCCATTTTCTTGGATATTTACACCTGGGGCCCCCTTTCAGTCATGTTAATGTCTCTAGCAAGTGGTTGTTCCATAACCCACTTGAATTTCTTCTCTACCAAAGGGCCAGGCTGCAAAATTTCCAAACTATGCTCTGCTTCCCTTGTAATTATAAATTCCAACTCTAAGTCATTACTTTGCTCCCATGACTGATTGTAGGTTGTTAGCAGCAGCCAGACCACCTCTTGAACACTTTGCTGCTTAGAAATTTTCTCCACCAGATATCCTAGGTCATTGCTCTTAAGTTCAAACTTCTACAAAGTCCTAGCATGGATACAATGCAGCCAGGTTCTTTGCTAGAGCATAACGTGGGTAACCCTTGCTCCAGTTCCTATAAGTTCCTTCTTTCCATCTGAGACCATATCAGCCTCATCTTCCTGTCTTCTGATGACCCCTCTAAAATCTTCCAGGCTCTGCCTGTTACCCAGTTATGAACCCACTTCCACATTTTTGGGTATCGTTATAGCAACACCCCACACCTCAGTACCAATTTTTCATGTTAGGCCATTTGCATTGCTATAAAGAAATACCTAGCTGGGCACAGTGGCTCATTTGTGTAATCCCAGCACTTCGGGAGGCCGAGGCAGGCAGATCACCTCAGGTCAGAAGTTTAAGACCAGCCTGGCCAACATGGCAAAACCCTGTCTCTACTAAAATTATGAAATTTAGTCAGGTGTGGTGGTGCACACCTGTAATCCCAGCTACTTGGGAGTATGAGACAGGAGAATAGCTTGAACCTGGGAGGTACAGGTTGCAGTGAGTCAAGATTGTGCCACTGTCCTCCAGCCTGGGTGACAGAGCAAGACTCTGTCTCAAAACAAAAATACCTGAGCCTGGGTAATTTATAAAGAAAATAAATTTAATCAGCTCACAGTTCTTCAGGCTATATAAGTATGGCACCAACATCTGCTCGGCTTCTGGTGAGGGCCTCAGGAAACTTACAGTCATGGCTGGAGGCAGAGAGGGAAACTGGCATATCACATGGAAAAAGAGAGAGCAAGCAGGGGGTACATGCCACACTCTGTTACACAACCAAATCTCACATGAACTGAGAGCAAGAACTCACCCATTACCAGGAGGAGGGCACCAAGTTATTCATGAAGGATCCATCCCTATGACCCAAACACCTCCCACCAGGCCGTACCTCCAACATTGAAGATTACATTTAGACATGAGATTTGGAGGGGACAAACACCCAAACTATATCACTTTTCCTTGTCCCTTCAGCCTCCCAACCCCACTCCTACCTCATCTGTCTGTACCCCTATTCCCTGTTTCCAATTCCACTCCTCCCATTCTCTCTAAAACAACAGGAGCAGGCTTCACTCCCATGCCATCAAAACCGCTCCTGTCAAGGTCACCAGTGACCTCCACATTACCTAACCTAGTGATCACTTCCCATGCCATAGCTTAATCTCTGAGCAATATGTTACACTAATGATCACTCACATCTTCTCAAAACAGTTTCTTCATTGGACTTCTGGGACACCATATTGTCCTGCTACCTCACTGCTGGGAGGCAGCACTCTCCTGCTACCTCACTGCTGGCTCCTACTCAGTCTCTTTTGCTGGTTCCTCCCAACTTCCTGATCTCTAAACACTGCGGGGAGCAGGAAGCAGGAAGCAGGACTCTTCCTTTCTCCATTCACACTCACTCTGTAGGTCCGTGCTTTTCAACCCTGGCTTATCTTAGACTGACTTGGAGAGCTTTTAAAATTTCCAGTGCCTGGAACTGACCCTCCCTCCCCCAGAGTTACGATCTAATTGGTCTAGGATGAGGGCCAGTCATCCACACATTTTTTAAGCTCTCATGATGATTCCAATACGTAGCCAAGGTTAAGAACAACTGGCCTAGGATCTAGGTGACCTCATCTAGTCCATAGCTTTAAATTAAATCAATACAATGACAATTCTGAAATTGTCATTGTATATATATGTATACATCCAGCCTGAAGTGTTCTCCTGAACTCCAGATTTGAATAACTAACATCTTGACATCTCCACCTGGATGCCTACCAGACATCTCAAACTTAATATGCCTGAAAATGAACTCTTGATTTTCCTTCCATCCAAAACCTGCTCCTTCTGCAGTCTTCTGCTTCTCAAAAAAATGGCTAGCCCAATCTTCCAGTTGCCCAACACAAAACATTGGCATCATCCCTGATATCTCTTTCTCTCTGTCTTACTGCATTTCAATCTATCAGTAAATCCTGTTGACTCTACTTTCAAAATATATCCAAGGTTCAGTCACTTCTCATCACCTCCATCAACTGTATCACTCCCACCCTGACCCCAGTTGCCATTGCTGGTAGAGCCTCCTAACTGGTCTCACTGCTTTTGCCCTTCCTTCACTACAGTCTGTCCTCAACACAACTGCTGAGTGATGCTTTTAAAAGCACATCAAGTCATGTCACCCCTCTGCTCCAAATCCTCCAGTGGCTTCCCTTCTCACTCACAGAAACAGCTGGAAGTCTTTCTATGACTGCCCCGATCTGCCCTGGCCCACCACATTTCTCTAAGCTCATCTTCTGTCACTCTTATTACTCACTCAGATCCTGCCACTGTCATCTTTGCTAATCCTTGAACAAATAAAGCACATTCCCATCTTAAGACTTTTGTACCTGCTATTCCTTCCACCTAGATTTTTCTTCTCCCAGATATCTGCAGGCCCTGACACCTCACTTCCTTAAAGACCCTATGCAAATGGCACCTTATGAAAGAGACCTTGCCTGACCACCCTATATAGGAGAATTCTGCCTTCCCCACCACTGCCAGCCCCTATTCAAATACAGTGCTTTTTCTTCATAACATTTCTTGCCACTGACATATACATTTGTTTCTATACTGATTATCTATGCACACTAGACTGTAAGCTCCATAAGAGATGACCTTTGTCAGTTTTGTTCACTGCAGAATCTCTACCTACTAGAACACGACTGACACATGGTACACATTTAGTGGACATCTGCTGAATGAATCAAAAAACAAAGCTATGGCAAACCAAGAGCTGGAAGGCAGAATAATGTCAATTCAATTGAATCTTTCAAGGCTCTTAGAGGTAATTTGCTATAACTTTATCATGTCACTTTGAGAAAACCAATTTGGAGCCATTGAGAGATCTACTGAAAACTCACTGCAAATTACTAATAGAAACGAGAATGCTAGCCTCCCAGACTACTTTCTTCTATTATGCCATCTTCTCTCTTAGTGTTCCCCCAAATTACTCTTTTCTTTATTAATCATGCCTTTCATCTTAGGATAATTCAACCATTTTAAAAAAAGTATCATCACTAAGCTAAGGTATTGAACTCAACTCAAAGAAAGAAACTGAGACCCAATGAAAGAGGAATTTCAAAGACACTCAAACCAATAACTAAGCTTAGAATTAAATAGAAAATGGGAAAGGTCTTTCCCACCACTTAACCCACATTCCTGCTTCCATGCCAAACTAAAGTCATCACATGCCCCCTTCCATTTGCCTTTCATTGTTCCCATTAATAGATAAGAAAATTGAGGCAGAGACTAAGAAGAGAGAATTTTCCAGTAAAACTAACACAGAAATGCAATTTCATGGTGGCTTATGGTCATGATTACACAGAGACATTTACTGAAGAGGAATAAATGAGGAGGCATTTCATATCTAATAACCCAACTTTCATCTCTAGTCACTTCAAGTATTTAGTATGTGTGAAGGAGAAGGACACTAGAAAACATGTCAAGTTGGCTTACAGGCACCAGATCTGAGAACTGGAGGATTTCTTTAACCATTCAAGTTCTGTGCATTTCCTATAAACAGCAAATCTGGCTCTTAGCCCCACTCTTACAGTGGAAGATTAACATGATAACAGTTGCATGACTTCCTCTCCCTAAAGATTCATCTTTAACTTCCTTTGGCTAAATCACAAAGTGTGTTTTTCATTTATTGTTGAGAGAGAGAGAGAGAATGTAGTTTCTTATAACCATTCCCTCAATTAAAAAAACACTCAGCTTAAGAAAACAAACTTAAGCAATAGTCATTTTTCAATTTGTCTATAAAAGTAGACATTTAAAATTTTTCATTACAGAGAAAAGTTTTTATTTCTTTTAATACCACTTGAAATAGTTTCAAAGTGTTGGGAAATAAGTGCATGAATCAAAGGCATATCCAAAGAATCCTGTAAATTTCAGTGAAATCCTGTTTGCCACAGATTTGGAGCATTTTTCCTCTGTCCTTTTGAACTTGTTTCTGTTCTGCTGCTCTTGCAAAATATCCTTATGTATAGTTTAAGACCTCTGGCGGGGAAGTTCTCTTCATAGCTCACTTGCAAATCATTCAGTGAATGGGTAGAGATGTCTGTGGATGGGGAAGGGAGCTGAGTAATCTTCATATCAGTCTGGTTCCTTTTTTCCCCAAGATCCTAAAAGAGCATTACAGACCCAGAGATAGCCGGCCTCAGATCTAACTTAAGCTCCCAGTACCAATATATAGAATATGGATGGGCGCAGGCCCTCAAATCCCACTGGCCTTTAAGATGTAAATAGGACTAGTGATCATGAGTGCAATAAAAACATGTGAGTAGGGAGTAGGGGGAGGGAGTGGGACTGGGATAAATAGATCCTGTTTTGACTTCAATCTCTGTTTTAATATTGAAGCCATGGAGTTTTTAATCACTCAACCCCAGCCTACAGCTGATGGCTAAAATTCTGGCCACCCAAGAAGACATCTTAAAAACATAACAAAAATATATTGTTAACAAATGGTCTCCTAATATTTGGTAGTGCGTGCGCACACTGTGGGGCTAGACTTCTCAGTGCCTAACATCAGGAATATCCTTAACCCATCTGGAGACTTGTCAACGCTACTTAAGAAGGTCCTTGGGGCCCCATCCCAAATTTGAGAGCCTTTCCTCTCTGAAATCCAAAGGGGGAGCTAGAGTCATTTATCTAGAAAATACATGACCAACGGTTGAAACTTGGCATGATGTCAACTCAAGTATTCCATTACTAGGTACACAAAAAAAGTCATTTGGAGAAGACAAGGCACCTGGAAACACTTCTATTCTGCCTCAATTCAATTCAGTAGATATTTACTGAATTGAACAATACATATGTCTAGGCTTGTTGACCCTTCTCAACACCGTAACCGAATGTAGACAATGGATCTTACAAATAACACATATGTAACCATCTCCGCTGAAGAAGTCAAACATTTATGACCCCCAGAATTCTGAGCTTCTGGTCCCACAGTCCAGGCATCTTAAAAACTTCTGGCCGTCTTCTAGTGTTACATTCATTCATTCCATCATAACTAGCAAGGTTTTGGGGCAAAGAATGAGGATTCTTCCTTTGGTGACACTAGGTTTGCCACAACTGTCTACTCACTAGAACTCCTTGGGTCACAAGTCACTACATCCAGAAAAGGGAAAAACTCAAGTGACTCCTTCACGTAATTGTCATTGAAAGATGCTA
Organism: Chlorocebus sabaeus; assembly: GCF_047675955.1. Classification (NCBI taxonomy): domain Eukaryota; kingdom Metazoa; phylum Chordata; class Mammalia; order Primates; family Cercopithecidae; genus Chlorocebus; species Chlorocebus sabaeus. Next base: position 60,196,323 of record NC_132921.1, on the reverse strand, counting down.
ACAAGAGACCGCTTTCCCAGGGCCACTCACACCAAGATGTTTTGCTGAGCATGCAGTTGACATGAACTCCACACACAGACACCCTCGGCCAGTTGTCAGCACATTTGAAATTCATGCCTTCCTGCCTGTCATCCGTCATTTCTCTTCATGGCTCCCAGCAGAGATGACTCCAGGCTTTCTCAAATTTGTGCACAGGTTACTTTTAAGCTTCCCCCAGTCACTGAGTGGGTTTGTATCGCCTCCTCACCTAGATACCTCCCCTACCATTGGAGACTGTGCCATCATTTACTCCCAAAAAAGAAGACCCTGGGGACATGCTAAGTATACAACAGGCATTAAAAAATTCTTTCTAGATAGGTGAATGAATGAGTGAGTGTACAAATGACCATGCCTGCATTCATTCCTCCCTAACCATGCCTTCCCTATCTTCCATGGCTTTCCTTGACTTAAAATATTATTCTGTATCTTCTTTGCTTTCAAGAAGCAGAGTAAATTCTACAATTTCTTTTCTCCCATATTGTTTCTGTTAACCTGTCATACCAATCTTATCTTGTATTCAAGGCTCATGGCTTCTCATGTCACCATGTGATCACCCCTGTGGATGGGGTTTGTGCCTGCCTTTGAAAGTGATCCTGAACTGAACTCCGGAGGCACCCCCTTTTCACAACTCCTCACCTCCCAGCTGCCCGGATGCCCATTTTTTGGGGGCACCACGAAGCCTCCCACATCTGAATTACCTTGCCCTGTATATTTGCACATTTGCATGTATGTTAACATAAACTTCAAACTCCTCCCAAACCAACAAAGAGAATCCTCTGTCACTGCTATACAGAAACACCTTCCAGAGTATAACGCTGGGCTTAAAACAATGGTAGGATCACACCCACTAAAAGGCAAGGAGGGTGGGCTGGAGGAATCTCAAATATTTTGAGAGGATAATAGAAATTGTGCCAGGAAAACAGAATCACCTGTATTGTCACCAATATTATAGGTCCTGTATCATTTTTCAAATCTTTGGTAATATAATAATATAACTTCTATAATGGGAAATCAATACGCTTAAATGGTACTCAAAATATCATTTAAGCAACAGGATTTGTTTTTTCTAATTTCTAATCCTGATACTCATGCCTGCTTCAAATTACCAACTATGAGGGTTTTGGGAAATTTACAGAGGTCTTAGAAATACTCTCGGTTCTTAGATCTTTTCACTGAAGCTGAAGTAAACAGAAAACAGAACCTAAGGTCTTTGCTATTTGACTCTACTCAAGCTACGGCAGCAGATTGCATTGTCTCCCTCTTTAGTGGTAATCCACATTGCTGTGTCCCTCCCACTTTTCTTAATAACCACTGGCGGTGGCAAGTTTCCCTGACTCAGACAGGCAGTGCTCACCATGGAGAGGGCCTCTGACATTTGACTGGCCGGGTAACTGGGTGAGTCATGAATTCCCTGGGCTTTAGTTTCTTCATTTGCAAAGGGAAGCTTTATGGAGTCTTTGGGAGGATTGCATGAAATATGCAAAAACACTTTGTAAATGACTGATTCCTAAGCCCAATACTGAATGCTTAGCATGTGACAATCTGCGCTGAGAATTCCGCACGCCTCACTTCAGCTCATCCGAGTGTCAGCGCTACTTAGGGACGTTCTCGGGGCTCATCCCACATTCAAAGTCCTTTTCCCTCTTTGAAATCTCAATGTGGGGCTATTGCATTTATCTAGAAAACACTTAAGTAATAGTTAAACCTTTTATTTTGAAGAATAAGAAACTAGGCTAAGATAAGTTACTTACTTACCTATGGCCACGCAGCTAGTACATGCAAAGCCCGGGATTAAACCAGGTCTATCTGACTTCAAACTTTTAATCACAATCCAATTTTTTATTGCAGAATTCCTTTAAGAGCTCTGAGTGGTGAGATGGCATGAAGACTCTTTATTATTTTCCTTTTCCACAAGCATTTTGAGAAATCAAAATGGTAACTGACATTACAATATTTGGAAAATCATAAAGGGCTAAACAAGAGTAGGATACATCAGTCAATCACCACTCACCCGCAATAAAGGGGTGGCTATGTTGTTTATGAGGTTTTACTATGAAGGCAATGTCTTCAGTGAATAGAATTTATTTCTGTTTATAGAAAGCCTAACAGCCTCCAGGGGAATTGCTTATTGAGATGTGAGCCATGGATTACTTCATGTTTTGTATAATACAGTTACAGTTTTAAAAAACAATCTAGAATTTCCTGCAACTGGCAGTTTCATTGCTGTATGGCCTGAAATGTCTCCATGCCCAGGTAACGTTGGGGATCTCTTAAAACCTCTCCCTGTGTCGGCTCCAAGCACTGGCTGCCTTTAACCCCTAAGCCCTCACAAAACAATAAAAAATAATATACCTTTATTCATCACTCTTACATTTTCAAAGTCCTTTAACATTTGATATTGCAGGAGTGCTGAAGTTATCTGAGCAGGCACTTGGCCCCATTTTAGAAGAAGGAAATTTAAATGCAGAATGACTAAGGGATTCATCTACGGTTCCACAGACGGAATATGCTGGAGTTGAGATGTGAATTCAGGACACGCGAATGTCCAGTTTTGCACTCTCCCATTGATCTGTTTTTATGGGATTTCATCTTGGTTGCTATGCTACCTCTCACAGAAGTATCTGCATTTATTCACTTCCATTCTAGTCAACAAAAAGTTGTGGAGAATTGACCTTGTACCAGGGATTTTTTAGGTGGGGAAACTGAAAAAGGAAAAAGACACAGTCTCTGCACTAAAAGAGCTCCCAGTCTGTAGAGGGGACAGACGCACCTACCTACTGGGCAACAGACCCTCCTGTAGTAAACTAGAGAACTATTCTCAAACTTTTGAATGGTGGGATGAAAGGCTTTATACCAGTTAAAGGAGTTTAGACATCAGCTGGCAGCTGGGGAGTGGTTTGGTGACATGACAGTGGACACTTGGGCTGCCTGAGAGGAGCATGCGTTGGTCACATAAGGTTGCCTGGGCAGAGATCAGAAGAGATGGACCAGGTGTCTCTCTCCTAGTTTCCTGTATTCCCCAGGCATGACAAGCCCACCCTCTGTGACTGCTGATGGTCTGGTCCTGGTCAGTGGTCCATCTGCCTCTTCCAACCACAGCTTTTATCCCCATCACAAACTCTGGGCCTACCGAATCCCTCTCTGCAACCTCAGCTCCCAGGGCCCACGAGTCCAGTGTGCTCCCTCAGCCTCCCTCCACCTTCATCCATAGGCAAACTGGATCCTTGTGCTAGAAATTCTTCCAGAACCAGCAATCTGGACCCCATCTTTTTCTCTGGCAACAGAGAAAGGCAGAATACACAGCTCAGGAAGAACTCTGGCACGAAACCCCTGAAGGGTGACCCGGAGCACCACAGGTCTTGGAAAATGGACAGGGACCCTGGAAACATGGCCCCAGGTACTGTCTGCACAGATCTTTGCTTTTTTTTTTTTTTTTTTAAAGTGTGTTATTTCTATGTTAATTTTTTAAAATTTTTTTATTTCCGTAGGTTTTTGGAAAACAGGTGGTGTTTGGTTACATATGTAAGTTCCTTAGTGGTGATTTGTGAGATTTTGTTGCACCCTTCACCCGAGCAGTACACACACACTGAACCCAGTTTGTAGTCTTATCCTCATCTCTCACCTTATACAAAAATCAACTCAAGATGGATCAAGCACTTAAAATCTAAGACCTGGAAGTATAAAAATTCTAGAAGATAACATCAGAAAAACCCTTCCAGACATTGGCTTAAGCAGACACTTCATGACCAAGGACCCAAAAAACAAAAACAAAGATAAATAGGTGAGACTTAATTAAAGGGCTTCTGAATAGCAAAAAATCCTTGCTTTTTAATATGTGCCAGTGTGTATGGGTGGAGAAAGAGTGGGGTGGCCATGAAAATGCAACACTCGGGCCGGGCGCGGTGGCTCAAGCCTGTAATCCCAGCACTTTGGGAGGCCGAGACGGGCGAATCACGAGGTCAGGAGATCGAGACCATCCTAGCTAACACGGTGAAATGCCGTCTCTCCTAAAAAAAATACAAAAAAACTAGCCGGGCGAGGTGGCGGGTGCCTGTAGTCCCAGCTACTCCGGAGGCTGAGGCAGGAGAATGGCGGGAACCCGGGAGGCGGAGCTTGCAGTGAGCTGAGAGCCGGCCACCACACTCCAGCCTGGGCAACAGAGCAAGACTCCATCTCCAAAGAAAAAAAAAAAAGAAAAAAAAGAAAATGCAACACTCAGCTCTTCTGCTGTGGGGGGCAGAGCTGACCGATGACCCCAGCCACTGCCCTGCTGGGTCCACCACTGTGGCTATGTCACAACCTAAGCCATGCTGTCAGCAGTTTCTCCCAATCAACCCCGAGCACAGCAGGGAGCAAGTGCAGGCCCACTCCTGCGAGAATCTGGGCTCCTCTAACAGGTGCCTGGGTTCAAGGACATCCCAGAGGCCTGGCCAAGGCTTTCTTGAAACTGCTCTAGAGTCTGGGACTCTTCCTATCCAATCTTCCTTTGTTCCGGTCTCCTCTACAGGTGTGAGGCTGCATCTGGGTCTGACGACTCTCGCTGTCCCCTCCCCTTTATCCTTCACAGGCGTTTCTTATGCACATTGATGCACATCCTGGCATCTGCTTCTTGGAGAACCAGAATGTACATTGTATTTGATTAAACTTAAATTAATCTAAACTGTGACAATGACACTTTATACATCACCCTGAGCTAACAAATTAGATGCAAAAATGTCATAAAAATAAGGCTTGGTAGTAACATGGGTAATAACAATTACAGGAATTTATAGAAACTGCTTACCATTTATGCCTAATTACCATACAGAGCAACAGCAATTATACAGATTATTAAATACAAGTCAAATTAACATTGTTGAGGGTAGAATGTACTCGATTTAAGATTTGGATTCAGGACATTCAGATGTAATAATCCATGTTGATTACGGTAGTGAATTCTGTTCTCTGAATCTACTAAAAATGACTAAGACACGATTTTTAAGATTAGAGAGTGGGTGGTGTGGATGACGAGAAATTACTTAATGGGTACGACGTACATTATTCGGGTGATGGACACCCTAAAAGCCTTCACCACTACACAATCTATGCATGAAACAAAACTACATTTCCACCTCATACATTTATACAAAACAAAGCAAAAATAAAGATTGGAGGAAACAATATGGCAAAGACCAATTTTCTTCAAATTCCACATAATGGCAAGGGTCAAACTTTAACAGTCCCCCTGAATAAATTTACCAGCAAAGATTTGTCTTTCCTGTGCCTGGAAAGATTATGAGATTTCACGTATGAGCAAAGAAACTACCTTCATTTCTTAAGGGTTATCTTTTCAAATGTGTTTTGAAAACCAAATCCTGCCTATCTGGGTTTGCTCCATATTCTCTAGTGAAAACAGCTTCATAAAGTGATTCATGCTCTCCAGGCCACCTGAGCCCGTGCCTGGAAACGTGGTCGCCTTATTTGCTAACAAATACGGGCTTGCTCAGGACCTAGACCAACAATCGGGCAATGGCGTGCACTACCTGAGACATGCAGCCCACAAGTTCAGGATTTAATTTGCAAAACCCAGGCAGCTGCTTCCAAGTGTAATCGTGCCCCATCTGTGAACACCTGGGCTTCTCACCTTCTTTGCAGTGCTGCTGGGTATGAGAGAGTACCATCCCTGGGTCACAGACAGACAAAGTGAGACAGGAAAGGCCAGAAGTTCACAAGGTATGCTATGAACATACAAGGTGACGGTAAGACTACAAATCCTACCCCGGGGAGCATCGCTCAGCTCTTCTTAGCTTGCAGGTTTGGACACCATGTCTCAGCTACCCTTGACTCAGGCTGAGAGACCAAGATGGGCATCTGCCCAGAAGGCTCCAGGGGCTTCTAACACAAGGTAGAAACTGCCCAGTAGACCACTTTTATGCAATAAACCTTCAGCAGGCTGGTAGAAGGTCTATCTTGAAGATAATCATCCAGGCCTTATGTTGGGCATTTTGTCTATTTTACCATCTTTAACTCTCACCATGGCCTCTTTTCCTGATGAAGAAAGTTAGGGCCAAAAAAGTTTAAATAACTTACTCAGGTCACTCAGACAGGAAATGGCAAAATCAGAATTTGAATGAGCTGCTTAACTCCAACTTCTCTTTCTACTTCTTATTAACTCTTAGGAGTCTTCGAAGAAGAAGAAGAAAGGAAGTTTCGGTCACATAGGTATTCATTTCCTATTGCTGCTGTAACAAATCACCCCCAAGTTAGTAGCTGAAAACAACACGTTTACCATCTTAGCGTTCTGGAGGTTGAAGTCTAAAATGGGTCTCGCTGAGCTAAAAGCAAGATGTGGGCAGGGCTGCATTCCTTCTGGGGGCTCCAGGGGGAATCTGTTTCCGGCTTTACGAGTTTACAGGCACCTCCTCTCGTGTTCCTTCCACGCGGCCCCTCCCTCCATCTTTAAAGTACAACACGGCAACCACTGTTTTTGTTATCACACTTTTCTCTTCCGACTTTGACTTTGTTGCCTCCCACTGATAAGGATTTTGGTGATTACATCGAGCCCACCAGGATAGTCTCCCTGATCTCAAGATCCTTAACTTAATCACATTTGCAAAGTCCCCTTTTCCATGGAGGGTAACATATTCACAGGTCTGGGGATTGGGACATGTGCATCAGAACGTTATTCTGCCTACCACACATATATAGTGGGTCCTGTGTCTCCCCTCCTTTGCCCTATTGCATGGCTTGTATAAGATTCTTATCCATCCATCCAATTCACAGATTTGAGGGCTTCTATCAGAACTTGAAGGTGGGCAACATTTCTTTGCACAAAATGGTACATAGCTATCACTCAAAATGCCAAAAACACAGTTATAATATTTCAACAAGCTAACATATGGGTACTTCTTACTTTTGGGGTTTTTAAAAATTATTTTATTAACTGTCAAATCATTATTGCACATACTCATGGGATACATAGGGATGTTTACATACATATAATGTGTAGTCATCAGACAGGATAATTAGCCTATCTATCATCCCAAAGAGTTATCATTTCTTCGTGTTGGAAGTGGCAATATTCTCCTTCTAGCCATTTGACTACAGTCATCCTACAGTGGTATACTGCTGTAGTTAACAATAGTCATCCTACAGTGGTACAGAACACTAGAATCTACTCTTCTCCTCTATCCGTAATTGTGCATCCTGATCCCTCCCTTCCCCTGCCCTTCCCAGACTCTATTTTTAATTGTTTGGCTAAGGTGGATGGTGACATTGGAGCTGGAAAAAACCATTAATCCTCCTTAATAAAAATTAATTTGATCCTTGAATTTTTTTCTGCTTTGAATGTTGAAAAGTTGACATAACATTAAATCTTCAGGGTAACCAAGGACAGTAGTATAAATCATGTCCTTTCACTCAAACTAATAGTTTTTTGCCTAAAAGTGAACTGAAATAAGCAGATGAAATAAATATTTTGAGTACAGTCATTTTCTGTTGGGTAAAAAATGAATACTTTACCTTGACATTAAGTATATATACTTGTCAATACTCTGTTTAATATTTGAAACCTTCCTTTATAACATTATTCATTTTATTTATTCCTTATTATTTCCTTATTATTTATATCCTTATTATTATTATGTATTTCTTTATTATTTTTCCTTATTATTTATTTCCTTATTATTATTATTTCCTTATTATTTGAAATCTTCCTATAATGGAAATAATCACATACAAAGTATTGTATGGGTATTCAGGAGTGAGTTTGTTTCATTGAAATATTTGTTTCCTAAGTTAGAGTAACTTAGGAAAATTAGCACAAACCATGCAACATCAAGGATGTAAAACTGACTTGTATCTGAACAGATGGGAATTTTTGTTAAAGAGTATTCTTACAAGCTAGTATGGCTTTTAAAATGGCCTCCACATGCCCGGAGGATTTGTCTCATTTTAAGTCTGCAGTGTTGTTCTGTCCGAATGCTGGAGACACAAACCCAGTTCACAGTTAGCAATCTTCTTCGCACATTACACACATGCCAGGTGACATCCGCACACATGACTCACCCTCATAGGATACCTACATCATCGTGAAACTCAAGATAACGTGGGAGGGGGAGAAGTAAAGCAATGGAGTGATTTACAATCACTACAGTTATTAACTCCAGACTCACTTGTTTTTGATGGACATATTACAGGCTCCAGATTATATGCAATTTCAGAGTGCCAATTGCAATCCTGTTCCTTTTTCTCCTTGTTAAGATATCATACTGGCAAGCAACTGAAAAAGAATGAAGAATTACAAGAATAACCTGAAATGCTGAATTTGACTTAATTTACTTTAAAAATAATTGCAACTATATTTATACATATATTGTACAGATTGTGTACAAATATTTAATAATTACAAACATCAATACTTTATTTTTTAGATACAAATAATAAGAACAGGACAGTTGATATAAAGCAGAAATGGGGAGATCTGGGCTGTCTTCCAAGATCTTTTGTTTTCAACTTAACATTGTCTCTTTTTACATCTGCTGTGAACAAAATGGCTAAGCAGATAAAATATACCTTTGGTGTCTCCCACGTCTTATACTTGGGGTTCCCTGCAAGCCCTTGGCACCCGCGGGCCTGACTTCCAGCTCCCAGGGCCTGTGCAGTGCTGTCCTGTGGCGTTGTGCCACGCTCCTCAGCTTCTCTTTCCTAGGAAAATTTACCTCTCCGGTGTTTTGTGTCCTACGACCCTGTTCTCTGTGCTGTGAATAGGATTACTCTTGGGTCAATGTACTGTTTCTCCTCTGGTCACATACTGCATTTCAGCAGGCACCTCCCAGAGCCGCCTTAACCAAAGGAGTTTACAGTAGGCAGCTGATATCTTTGGGTGGGGTAGCCTGAAGTTGCACTCTATGCCCTTAATCCTTTCAGTAGAGTTGGGTTTGCCCCTTCCATATTATGTCTTTAATAGCAGAATGGTGCCATCTAGATCCTGAGAAAAGTTTTCCTTTTAACTGAATACTCATGTATACTGGATCTGATAGAATACACCTGAGTTCCTTACTTCTGCTCAAGATACACTTATAACCCATACAGAGCACCTGGAGTGGTTTCTCTACCTTACTCAGCTTATTCTAGCAGCTTCTTAAACTTCTTTCTTAATTGTGGGGGCCAATTACTTAGTCACCATCTCCCTGTCCTTCAGGGAGCCTCCCACTTCTGTGGAGTCTCTCTCTCTTCATCCTCCACTACCATGAGCCTCTTCTCTCTCTTCATCCTCCACTACCATGAGCCTCTTCTCTCTCTTCATCCTCCACTACCATGAGCCTCTTCTCTCTCTTCATCCTCCACTACCATGAGCCTCTTCTCTCTCTTCATCCTCCACTCATGAGCCTCTTCTCTCTCTTCATCCTCCACTACCATGAACCTCTTCTCTCTCTTCATCCTCCACTCATGAGCCTCTTCTCTCTCTTCATCCTCCACTACCATGAACCTCTTCTCTCTCTTCATCCTCCACTACCATGAGCCTCTTCTCTCTCTTCACCCTCCACTACCATAAGCCTCTTCTCTCTCTTCATCCTCCACTACCATGAACCTCTTCTCTCTCTTCATCCTCCACTCATGAGCCTCTTCTCTCTCTTCACCCTCCACTACCATGAGCCTCTTCTCTCTCTTCATCCTCCACTACCATGAGCCTCTTCTCTCTCTTCATCCTCCACTACCATGAGCCTTTTCTCTCTCTTCACCCTCCACTACCATAAGCCTCTTCTCTCTCTTCATTCTCCACTCATGAACCTCTTGGTCCTTAGAAACCTCTAATTCTCCTTCCCGCTGGGATCCTTTCCTTCTCTTTGATCTTCAGAATGGGGATGTCAGTCATTTCCTTCCAACTAATTTTTTTTTCTAGATGAATCTGAATAAGACTTTGACTTATGAAAACAGGAGGAAATGGAAAAGCAATCCTATTAGGGTCAAATATCCTCAAGACGACACACTCCACATTGCCAAGAAAGACTCAGCATAATTCCCTTGTGTTTTTACACTACAAAAGGTCCTTGTCTCCCTTCTCTAGCTGGAGTTGCTTAAATTTGATATGCACATAACTTCAGAAGGGGAATAGACAGAGCCCGTGCCTCCTGGAATGAGTGAGAAATAGATAGAACTAAACGATCACAGTTCATTCATTGATTTTGCAAATATTATTGATCATTTATGTCAAGCACTTGGGATGAAGTAAAGCAGTTGGATCTAGTTCCATACCCTCCTGGAGCTTCTGATCCAGATTCCTAGAACTGAAATAGGCTTTGAAGACCTCTTAATTTGTGGTTTCCAAATTATCTACCAAAAATCATTAATATTCTACACAGTATTAATTGGTATTTCTTGGAGTAGGGCGAAGTGAGGAATTGTGTTCCATGGTCAAATTAAGTTTGAAGTGTTAGGTTAAACAAACTTACACTAGTTTCTTCAGGCTGGGCTACTCAGAGCCTTTGTATGTTAACACACATTGTGACTTTCTGAGGGTGAGGGGGAGAGGATGAGATGCAATATGATAATTTGCTTTCCCCACTTATTTCAACACAAATATTTTCTGAAGAGTACCCATTAATAAAAACTGTTGGCAGAACATACTTCTGTTAATGCTTCCAAAGCCAAAACCTAAATCCATGTTTCCTTCAGCACATGAGGAAGCTGCAGTGACCTAGAATGGTGAGGGGCAGAACTGAGGCAAGAACCTGGATCTCATTATTTTCACGATCTTTTACCTATTCCATTCTGCCTGTTTCTACTCTCTTTCTCATCCCCTGGAAAGACATATACAAGCAGTGTTTCTTCCTTCTTTATTTCCCTCCTTCTTAGATCATGGTAATAGTGATCGTCTTCTCACCTATTTACTGGGTGTCTTTCTCTACTGTCTATAGCTTTGGGTCATAAGCTCTTATAAGTTGAAGGCCAGCTTTTACACAATAAACTCATGAACGATTAGTGATCAGTAAATGCTTGTAGCCAAAAGGCGATAGTTGAGAGCTTCCCGATACACCTCTCCCCTCAGCCTCCTGCACACCTTCCTCCTATGGATTCTCTCTCCCGAGAACTACAGAGGCCTCTTTTCTGCAATAACGGTACCACCCCTGAAATAGGTTATTCCTTCTAAACTGCTTTAAAAGTTTCACTAGTAAGTTTTAAAATTGATTTTGCCTACTTACACAAGAAATTGCTTAATTATTAATACAATTCACATGTGATTAACTAAGAATATGCAGAATATTCATTCCGTCATATAGGCCAGGTTGTAGATGAGAGTTTTTGTGAGCGTGAGATAATTTGGATTTATGTGTGTATGTGTTTAATTTAAAAATCTACTTAGCTACGAATCAGGACACATGGATGTGATTTTAGACTTTGGAAACTTGAGGGGAAGAAACAGTCTCTCTGCTATCTCGACATTAAGAGGTGTGTATCTCTCCCTAATAAGCAAGGAGGGGCTGCGATACTGCCACCTTGTGGTAAATATGCACAAGAGCCAGTTAAGTAAATACAACCAACCTTCTCTTTAGTGTGTTATTACATAATGCCCCAAAGAGGAAAATACTTTTATTAAAACATTATTCAGGAAAACGAACTATTTTAGCACATGGATAATTAAATATATATTACAACCTGTCCTGTGTGACAGAATGAATATTCTATGTATTCTGCCCAGTATTTAATCATGTGTGAATCATATGCATTAATAATTTTTATGTTTTATGAAAGTTTATCAATATATACATATATATGGAGAGAGAGAGAGAGAGAGAGAAATCTCTTATCTGAAATGCTTGGGACCAGACGTGTTCCAGATTTTGAATTTCTCAAATTTGGGGATATTCACATATAGATAATGAGATATTTTGGAGCCGGGACCCAAGCCTAAAACACAAAATTAATTTATGTTTTATATACACCTTATAAACATAGCCTGAAGGTAAGATTATACAATATTATTAATAATTTTATGCACAAAACAAAGTTTGTGTACACTGAACCATCAGAAAGCAAAGGTACCCTGTCTCAGCCACGCGTGTGGACGTCTGTGGTGGTTTGGCATCACTGTCATTCCTGACTGAATAGGCATGTTACCAAGAATCATTGTTGACATGTGTACACACACAAGTACTTCACAGTAAAAAAAAAAAAAGACATTCCAGTCACACAGTGAAAAAATAATACGTTCAGGGTAACGAAGCAGCACAGTAGCATCGCCAGAACACCTGGGGGTGCTGAAGAGGCTGTGTTTTAAGTGTGACCCACCACATGAGGTCGGGTGTGGAATATTCCACGTGTGGCATCCTGTTGGTGCTCAAAAACTTTCAAATTTTGGAGCATTTCAGATTTTCACATTAGGGATGTTCAAAGTATATATATATATACACACATACACACACATATATACACACACACACACACACACATATATATTATTTTGGCTCTTAAGTCAGATTTTGCCTTCAAAAGCAAATCAGCGAACATGGTCACCACCAAGCACTCACTTCATGTGTGACTCATGCTGTGAAGGGATTTCAAAAATTTTGACAGACCAAGACAGGAAGCACATCTCAATACACTATGAAGCAAGCTCTGGTGATTAGGAGATGTTGTCTCAGAAAGTGACTATTTCTTGGATCTCTGTTCATCACCTGTTGAGGGGTCAATCCCAAGGGGCTGAGACGCTCTGGCAAGAAGGGACAACTAAGGCCATCTCCTCACTTCTTGACAGTCAGCCCCTTTCCCACAGGGCAAGGGATTCAACCAGGGCCAGGACAAAATAATATTCATTCGCTTATTCTTTCATCAGCCAATAATTATTACATCTACTATGTGCCAGGCATCTGCTAAATGGAGGAAATATAATAGTGAGCAAAACCAGACATAGTCTCTGCTCTCAAGGTTTTACAGAGTACTGATTAAGCTTGACCAAGGACAATGGCTGAAGACCAACAGAAAGGGATCATTTTACATGTGTGGTCACTTACATATTCCAACCTGCCCCTGAAAGAACTTGTCTCAAAAGAGCTAAAAACAGAACTACCATTGAGCCCAGCCATGCCTTTACTGAGTATATACCCAAAGGAATAGAAATCATTCTATCATAAAGACACATGCACACATATGTTCACTGCAGCACTATTCACAATAGCAAAGACATGGAATCAACCTAAATGCCCGTCGATGGTAGACCTGATAAAGAAAATATGGTACATATACACCATGGAGTACTATGCAGCCATAAAAAAGAACGAGATCATGTCCTTTGCAGGAACATGGGTGGAGCTGGAGGCCATCATCCTTAGCAAACTAGTGCAGGAACAGAAAACCAGACACCGCATGTTCTCACCTATAAGTGGGAGCTAAATGATGAGAACACATGGACTCAAAGAGGGGAACAATAGACACTGGGGCCTACTTGAGGGTGGAGGGTGGGAGGGGGGAGGGGATCAGGAAAAAATAACTATTGAGTACTAGGTTTAGTACCTAGATGATGAAATAATCTGTACAAAAAACCCTCGTTACACGAGTTTACCTGTATAACAAACCTGCACATGTACCCTTGAACCTAAAATAAAAGTTTAAAAAAAAGAAAAATGGAGAGAAAGGAATCTCCATGGTAAAGCCCACCGAAAGATTGTAGTGGTGAATGTAGCCCACTCCGTAGGTGTGCTTAGTATGAGTCTAGCACTGTGCTGGAAGATACAGATAACTTAAAACCCAGCCAATGCTTTAGAGCAGGTGAACTGTCATTACTGCACAAAATACACGTGAAAAGTTAATTAACCTGGAAGATCATAAAGCAGCATAAAATATAATGCTAAATTAATGGTACAGACAGTACAGGACCGAGCAGAGAAAGCTCCATGAAGGAGACAGCAATTCCTTAAAGCTGTGGAGCTGAACCTTAAAGATGAGCAGGAACTGGGTGGGTGAAGAGGCAGGAAGAGGGGTGATGGGAAAACATCCTAGGTGACAGAAATAGCAGAGAACAATAGGGATAAGATGCACTTGGAAATGTACATTGAGGACCATGAGAAGGAGTTTGAGATTCCTTGGGCCTACTAAGAAGTCTATTTTTCTTAGTATAAATGGAAATTTACCATGTTCAGGCCGGGCATGGTGGCTCATGCCTGTAATTCTAGCACTTTGGGAGGCCCAGGCAGGTGGATCACTTAAAGCCAGGAGTTCAAGAACAGCCTGGCCAACATGGTGAAACCCTGTCTCTACTAAGAATACAAAAATTAGCTGGGTGTGGTGGCATGTGCCTGTAGTCCCAGCTACTCAGGAAGTTGAAGCACAAAAATCGCTTGAACCCAGGTAGTGGAGGTTGCAGTGAGCCAAGATCACACCGCTGCACTCCAGCCTGGGCAACAGAGTGAGCCTCTGTCTCCAAAAAAAGAATTAAGAAAAAAAGACAGAAAGAAATGTACCATGTTAAAGAGTGAGCTCTGCTCTTAGAGTTTCTCCTATTTTCCCTTCTAGCCTTACTGGCAGAGCTAATCAGCCGGGTGGACAGAAATGTGTCACCAAATAATAAGGTCATCAGGCTAAACCAGATGTGGGTGGAAGAAATAAAGACCTATTCCCATCAAGTCTCCTAGCTCCTCTTCCCTGCCAGGATTTCCCGTCCTGACCTTGGGGCAAAGCCTGCATCTTCCCTTCAGGAAGCAGGGTCTGAGATATTTGTCATACCAGAAAGGAGATGAGAGGTTCTATGAGAGGTGTTCAGAATAGAAAATGCAGGTTTACAGCTCAGCAGAAGCCTGACCAGTAAGGTAGAGAGCGGAGAAAAGAGCCACGGGGCGCCCAGGGCAGTCACACAGCAGAGGCACCTGGAAAATCAGCTGCCCAGCATCACCCACCTCCCTCATCCTCTGCGAGTATCTCCTGAGCTCCCACCACTTCACTGCTAGGTAACCTTCCCTCATCTAACTTCCCTATGCTCTTTCCTTGTTACATGAATCACATTAGGTTAGGATGTGTTCCTTTACACCCTGTTACTTGATTTTTTTTTTTTTTTTTTTTTTTTTTGAGACGGAGTCTCGCTGTCTCGCCCAGGCTGGAGTACAGTGGCTCGATCTTGGCTCACTCCAAGCTCTGCCTCCTGGGTTTATGCCATTCTCCTGCCTCAGCCTCCCAAGTAGCTGGGACCACAGGCGCCCACCACCACACCTGGCTAATTTTTTGTATTTTTTTTAGTACAGACGGGGTTTCACCATATTAACCATGATGGTCTCGATCTCCTGACCTCGTGATCTGCCCACCTCAGCCTCCCAAAGTGCTGGGATTACAGGTGCGAGCCATGGCACCCAGCTAATGTTTACTTTTTGAGAATTTAAATGCACAAGTGTATTTAATACCCTGTGAATCTTTACTCTTGACATAAGATCAGTTATAGCTTTATAGCATAGGATAAGTCCAAATCCAACCTACCACCTATGTTTGTAAATAGAGCTTTATTGGAACACAGCCATGCCCCCATTTTAATGTATTGTATGAATGCTTGCATGCTACAATAGCAGAGCAGACTGGTGGTGATAAGGACCGTGTAGCCCACAAAGCCTAAAACACTTAAAATCTGGGTCTTTACATCAGAAACTATTGACCCTGACATAAAATATACAGTATGTAGTTGATGATGACAACACTTGGGTTCAAAATTACTGGGCAAGGTCATGTCATCTCTCAAAGTCTCAGTTGTTTCACTTCAAAAATGGGAACGATAATGTCTGCTTTGTCTACCTCATGACACTGCAGCGAGGAGCAAATGAAATAACATGTCAGTGTCTATACATGATGAATGCAGAGCACCAGTGCTCCAGAGTCCCTAATCCTCCCATTGCAGCTCTGCAGCAGCTCCAAGACACTGTCCTACCTTCCCAGGTAGAGTGAGCCCCGTCTTCCTGCTGACTGGATTTTTTTTTTTTTTTTTTTAAGGCTGGAGTGCAGTGGCGCCATCTCGGCTCACTGCAACCTCCGCCTCCCAGATTCAAGCGATTCTCCTGCTTCAGCCTGCCAAGTAGCTGGGATTACAGGCATGTGCCATCACGCCTGGCTAAATTTTGTATTATAAGTAGAGACAGGGTCTCAAACTCCCGACCTCAGGTGATCCACCCACCTCGGCCTCCCAAAGTGCTGGGATTACAGGCGTGTGCCACTGTGTCTGGCCTGGATTTCTCATATTGGTTGGATTCTCACCCCCCTCTCTCCCACTATTGCTGCAAAAGGGCTCCCAAATATGCCTCTGGCCCCTGCTAGTCTCCTTGTTCTTTGGTATTTTTGTCACCTCCAACAAATTCAAAGAAAAGGAACTCAGTCATTGCATCGACGGGTAAGAAAGCTTTAGAATGGAGAAAGCCACGTGCAGATATCAAAAGAACACTGTGGCTAGACCCAAGAGTGAGTCAAAGGTATGCTCTGATGTTTGAAGCAAAATGAGAAGACTCTGAAGACAGTGGCCAGAAATTTACATTTGATGCAATGAATGTGGGAAGTCCCTGGAAGACTGCATGGTAAGGCTAAAGTAGCGGGCGCAAAAAAGGATCAGAGGCCTCCAAGGGGCTGACATTTGGTATGGGGCTTCCACCCAGGTTCCATTTGACACTGGGGCCCGGCCTAAAAGTTACCTTTCACGGCCTCCCACCCCTGACCCTTGGGTTTTCTTGATGATAGAGAGCCTGGCTCTGGGCCTGACAGTGAGCTGTAGCCTCCAACTGAAAGGAAGCTCAGCAAGAATGACCTTGTTAGACTCACGCTGCAGAGCACCGTGGATGTCAGTGAGCATCTCTTGGAGATTTATGACCCTGAACCTAGTCTCCTGTTACTTGGTGATTCTGCTGAATTTTCCATTAAGCAATAAGGGCAGGATAACAGCAGAGCCGCTCAAGGTTAGCAGCCTTCTGAAGTCCACCCAGCTCCACAAAACTTCTTCCTAATGATCCACAGAAGAGATTTATTGGGATGTTTTTGCAGGCCAGGAAATTGCTACATGATTTTGTCATTGACAAAGGAGCAAACGTCACTGCCCACTTTCTCCACTTTGCTAGTTCTTGAACTGGAAATGATGAAAGTAGGCTGATTCCTCGTTCAGTTACCAGATGGGAGGGCTACCCAAACAATATTCCAATTTCATTGTTTTCATTTCAGGGATTACTGATGGCCACTTTAGAGCATAGCTTATATTTAACTTCCACTTGGTTTCCTGTTCTTGTGGGATTCATTTGAATTGCTGCGAAGTTGGGCATTCAAACATTTCTCTTATTATGTTGGTTCTAAACTAGTGAGGGAAAACCACGATGTCAGAAGTAATCTTATTTCCACTGTCTTTGCAGATGTGTCAGAGCTCTTGATCAAACTGATTTTTCACAGGAGCAAAAAACCAAATACTGCATATTCTCACTATACGTGGGTCCAGTAGGACCAGTAATATAGGGCAGTTAAGACCAGTAAACAAGGAGGAGAGGTCATCAAAGATGATCTTCTTTTGAAATGGGAGATTAGAAGAATAGTGGGGTAACTACTGATAGCAGATTGAGACATTAGAAAGATGTGCCATTTTCAGAGCTTCTTGGTTTTTCTTTTTTTTTTTATAAAGCCATTTATCTTAAGTGCCTTTTGAAAATATTAATCCTATATTTCAGTTCCATTCAATGCAGTGTTTTGGCACCCATTAAAGTCATGGGTGTAGGGGAGAAGTGCAAGCGCTCCCAAGTTTGCGAAAGAGTTCTGGGTCTTTGGAGGGAGGGATTCGGCCTGGGGATTCCTAGATTCCCGCAAGCACCACTGAGTCACTAATTCTTTAAATCACATGCTCCGTCAGCTAAAATAAATAAATAAATAAATAAATAAATAAATAACAAGAAGTTACTTTAAGAATCAGAAGGGATGTAGCCTCAGACAGCCCTTTGGAAGCTCCAAAGCGTAAAGATAGCCCTCATTCCTTCTCATTCTAAAGGAAGTCAAATAGAAAGTAAAACTAGAATATCTTACATAGAAAGGTGAAACGACATTCTCTCTAACAGCTCTCAGTTGGTAATGGAACCAAATGATCAATACTGGGCCCCAGGCTCCTCGTCCCTCACCAGGAAAGGAGGTCTGTCTGGCCGGAGATTGCCTCCCTGTGTCCTCAGGCCCACCTCGGTTTCTGCACAGGCTCCCCCCTCCCATCTCCCCACCCCCGCTGCCATTCCCTGCGGGGTGAGCTGTCTGCAAAGCTCCACTCCCTTCCCTTTCCCAAGTCACAATTACAGGAATTATTGCAAGACTAGTTCTCTCATATTATATTTCATTCAGCAGCAGAAGAGCCACTCAAGAGTTTGGCTTCTGGAACAAGAATGAAAAGATCTTCTACAAAATACTAAGTTCCTCGGATAGAATCTTTTAAGGCGATTTGGTGAAAAGTGTCAGATGGGCAGCCACAAAGTCTGAGTTTCTGTTTATTCATCTAGCAGGTAATGATTCACAAGGCCATACAAATATCTCACCAGCCTACAAGTCCATTTCAGACAGATGACTAGGATAATGTAAATTCCATGTAAAAAGGTAGCTCCTTGCTCATTCTCATGTGTAATCCTCACGAGTGAAGAGCCTTCTAAGCATTTTTGCACGAATCCTGTCACTTTATTTTTTGTGAATATCTAAAACTAGAGTGTTGATGATGGTATATAAACACACCACTTCACCTGCTTTAGCTAAAAGTGCTTGTCTTTTTTTTTAATTGATAGATCATTTTTAGCAATTTTAGGTTTATTTTAAACTTTGAGTTGTGTCTTTTTTAGAGCCATTTTTCTTCTTAAAAGCTACGCTATGTTTTGCTAAGATGACAGTACATATAACTTGTTTTCCAAAGTGGGGAGGATTGTTCGAGAGGGTAAGCATGGACCCTGCAACCAGATCCTAAGCCCACCCTTATCAGCTCTGCAGTGTCTGGTATGTGAATTCCTTATTACCTCTGAGTCTCAGTTTTCCCATCTCTAAAATAGGAAGAACAATAATAAACAACATATAAAAAGGGTTATAAGCATTAAATGAAATGGCAAAGGTACATACCTAACACAGTACAGAATACAAAGTAGATGCTTAAGAACAATATGTTATATTCCAAATTCACATTGTATGTCAGAGGGCTAAAAATTACTGTATCAAAGTATAAATCTAATCTGGGATTCTGATCCTTTGTATAAGTTTGCTCTGCCTGGGGCCTTGTGCTTTAAACTAAAGGTTCTTGTGATCTGTACAGAAGCAGGGAATTGGGGACATCTGGTTCCATGCAGTCTTGTTAACTGAGCTTTTTGATCTGCTCTGAAGAGATGGAATTACAGGGAAAAGCCAAAAGAAAATTGAGAAACAGCCTCTGGATGAGGGTAGGGCTCCCCCTGGCAGGGAGGAGTGGTGAACAGAACAGCAGAGCCCTGGAGGGAGCCAGGTTGAGCATAGCAGCTGCCCAAAGGAGACCACCACCAAGGCCCACAGGGCCTTCCCAGGTGGCACTGATGCAGTCCGGTAAAATGCAAGCATCCCTGGTGACTGCCAGAAATGCATAGGGGAACTTTGCATTACTGATCAGCATGATTAAGTGTAAACAATTATGGGCAGTAGGGCCGGGTATGGTGGCTCACAGCTGTAACCCCAGCACTTTGGGAGGCCGAGGTGGGTGGATCACCTGAGGTCAGGAGTTCGAGACCAACCTGACCAACATGGTGAAACCCTGTCTCTACTAAAATAATAATAATAATAAATACAAAAAAATTAGCTAGGCATGGTGGTGGGCACCTGTAATCCCAGCTACTCAAGAGGCTGAGGCAGGAGAATCGCTTGAATCTGGGAGGCAGAGGTTGCAGTGAGCTGAGATCACACCACTGCACTCCAGGCCAGGCGACACAGTAAGACTCTGTCTCAAAGAAAAAAAAAAAAAAAATATATATATATATATATATATAGGCAGCAGAGTCCAGGTTTGAATGCTATGAGACCTCATCTGTACTTACAGGCTATGAAACCTAAGGACACTCAGACTGTGTCCTCACCCAAGTCACAGACAGTGGCTACAAATCAGTCAACCCAGTCTGAGAGCTTTTTTCCACCCCCGATGGAAGAAAAAGAGTAATAACTTTGGGGCTGTACATGTGAGTATATGTTTGAGGGGAAAGGGAGGATGGCAGGCTAAGAAAACAGAAAAGAAACAGAAAACCAAAAGAGTAAAGATGTATTTGCTAACCAAGAAGACATTTCCAAATATTTCTCTCATGCCCCTTCCAGAAAGATTTCAAGGCCAGGAAAATAAAAGTACCTGTTTGATGCCAACTGATTAAAGCTCCAAGGAAAACCAACAAATGTCTTAATTTTCTTATTCAAGAACTCCTTTTATAATCAAACAGAAGAGGAGAAAGCTCTAAGTAGGTGCCTGAGTCACAAGATATATGAAATGTTTGACATGTTGCTTAGCTCTACAAAGAGAAAATTCCAAATGATTTATAATGCAATTTTTTTCCGATTTCCAGTATGGAAGAATCTTGAAATCTCATAAACAGAATATAAGGGAAACCACTTTTTTTTTTAAATGTGATAAAGTAAAGGCTTCCCCAGACACTAATTAATACAATTGTGTATCTGTGATTTCAGACTTAAAAAGGCAATGGCTTAACTCCAAAGGTCAACTATTTTTGGATCCTCCAGTCTCTCCCTGTGAATAACACTTTGTTGAACCAAACACAACTCTCTGAGAGTGATGTGAATCTCCCAGCTCCCTGCTAAGACAAGCATTTCAGTGGTGAACTTCCCTCTGTTCCTTTCTCCGAGAAGGCAGATCCTAACATATCCTCTAAAGATAGTTTCCCCCGTCCCTTAGAACTTCTCCCAAATTATCACACGTCATTAGATAAAAGAGTTGTATATGTCCAGTTTCTCACAAAGAACCCAATAGTAAGAAAAAGGTTGGGGTACAAACGCTTTTAAGAGAAAGACTTAATGGTCTTTGAAATTGCCCATTTTCCATGTTCATTTCTTATGTCAGGCCTTAGAGCCAGGCACATTAAAAACTTTTTCAATCTATCTTGAAGTGACTTAATGGTACCAAGTGACTTTTTTGTACCAAGTGACACCAAAAAGAAATAACAGCCATCTCCTAGGGAAAAACTGAAGTGGGCGTGTGAGGCAGGGGGCAAGCCATACTTTTAAATACAAATTTTCATCTTTGCCCCTCGCTTCATGTTGAAGAACTTGTCTAACTTGACTCAAGGCTAGAAATGGTTTGGCAAGATCAGTTCATCAATGTAAACAGCTCCCTTGAACTCCGAAAGTAGTTTTTGTTGAGATTAAGCTTAGAGTTGCATCTTAAAGAATTGTTAGATATTATATAGTTTGTTTCATGCTTTTTTCCTATTTACATGTGGGGGGAAATCCTTTGTATTTCTCCTGTGTAGAATAAATGGTGAAAGTGAAGATAAAAAATGAAGATGAAGTAATCAAAACATTTGGTAACACTGAATTAACTGAAGGCACGTATACATGTAAGTTCAGGTTTCTTCTTATACACGCCTGTTGAAAGGTGTCCTCTCAAGAAAAAAAAAAAAAAAAAGAAGAAGGAATACGTTGTATTTTCTAAGCTATATTCATTTTAGAGAGACTTGGGAAAGTCATTTTAATGTCTCTAAAAGAGACATTTTAGAGGGAATGGATTTCAGAGAGACTTGGGAAAATTCCATTTCACCAAATAGTAAGTAAAGTTAACAAATTTGTCATATACTTAAAAAATTAATGTAGAAGTTCCATTATAAAATTTAGTTTAATACAAGTGTTTCTAAAAGCATGTAATAGAAATACTTGCAAGAACACTGTTGCAAAATATATATTGAACTTAAATAATAATCAGTACAAAATGATGGAAAGAAAATGACTTTTCTTTCCATGATATTAGGCCAGATCCTGTCAGATGGTCCACTGAAATTTTGTAAGCAAAAAGAAGTCACACTTAGGAATAGGTCCATCAAAAAAAAAATTTCAAACCATGAAAAAAAAGTTAAGATATATCTTTGTTGTTTCACTTCCATTTTTCTTGTTAACGTAAATGAGCTAATATTCATGTCAGAATTACAACTTTTCTTGAATGACATAACAACTTCTTTGCTGAATCCAATAGTTATTCAGCATTTATCACTGATTTTGTGACATTCTTGGTGGTTACAAAATTATAAAACTAATGGTGAAATTTGCAAACAAAAACAAAATAGCAAGTCACACTGCGGTTGTAGGTGTAAACCCAAACACAAGTGGCTATATGCAATGCTTAATAAAGGGTACTACATATTTTTAAAATAATAATAGGTCCATCTTCTTGGGCTCCTGGGACAGTGGAGTAATTGACAGCTCGATCATATGGCAGCCAGTAGCCCCACCCATTCCCCCCATGTTTGACCCACCGTAAGAACACGTCACAATTACATATGCGTGTAAAACACTACCGAGGCCTCCCACTCCTGCCAACTAGCAATCGATCTGCCATCTCTGTGTTGGTCTCTCAGTCTAATCCCTCCACTCTGCTGTAGGTCTTATTTTCTCCTACCTACCCTCTTGGGAATCTCACTCCATCTATCACTCCCATTTTCTGGGATTTAAACTTCCTTCTTTCCAGTGGTACCTTCTTTTCATCAACATGAAATTCATATTTGAGTCTTTTTCACCTTACAAAACTCCTCCTTCAGCTGCTATCCTGTCTTCTGCTCCCCTAGGCAGCCAAAGTTAGAAGGTTTACCTGGGCTTGCTTCATCAACTTCTTTACCTTCCTCTTCCATCATCCCCCTCAATATTCCATTGAAGCTGCTTTTGCCAAGGTCATCGATGTTCCCCACATTATTTAGTCTAATGGACACTCTTCTGTCCTATTGTGATTTCCCAACATGTTTTGGGCATTGTTTACCCTCTACCCTTCTCAGAGCCCTTTCCTGGGTTTCCTGACACTACTGTCTTTCAAGTTCTCTCCTACTTTCTGCCATTTCAGTTGCGGAGTCCTGCTCTTCTCCCAACCCCCTCAAGGTACCATCCCAGGACAACTGCCTTGCATTCGGTACTCTTTCCTAGATGGCTCATCAATCCCCATGGCTTAATGTTTTGGTTGTCACTGAACTACTGATGACCCACTCTGCAGACCACCTTCTGAGCTCGACTCGTGTATCTAATTATCTTTGAATAACCCATTTGGATATCTCTTGAGTCTCAAAAATTAGCACGCCCAAAGCTGAACTTAGAGTGATTTTTTTTTAATGCACATGTTTATATGAACTTGATCATAGTTACGTTTTTAAAATGTACCTTTCTGATCAAAACCGTTCAGTGTCACCCGTCTGCTCTAAGTAAAAGCCTAAGGCATTATAATGCCTACAACACCTGCATAATCCCTCTCCACTCATTTGCTTCCCTGACATTATCTTCTACTACTGTCCCCCAACTCACCACTCTAGCCATGCTCCCAACGCAGGGGCCTTTGCACTTGCTTTTCCTACTTTTCCACCTGATATAAGCATTTGTTCTCTCCCATCCCTGAAGATTTCAGGCAACTATCACCTGTTGGTATGGCTTTCCCTGACAATCACACATAAAATTGCAACATGCCCACTAATCTAGCATTCTTTAACCTCTTTTCCTGACTTGTCTTTACAACATTTATCAATATTGAACATACTATATATTTTATTGTCTACTTTCCTCCACGGATTGTAGACTACCTTGCAGGCATGTTGGTCTTGTTATTCATTGTTTTATTCCTAATGCCTAGAACAGGGTCTGGCATATAAAATAGAATCAATAAGTAACTGTGGAATAAACAAATAAATCTATCTCCAAACCTGCTATCCATCATTTCAGTAAATGGTACCCCCGTCGACCCAGCTGCTCAATACAGTTTTGACTCAACTCATTTGCTTTTACCCCACATTCATCACTCAGCCCTCCTGCCATCTCCAAAAATCATCTTCCTCTCCATCTCCTCTCACATAGTTATTTCTTATTCATCTTTTAATTCCAGCTACACATCGTTTTTACAGACTATGTCTGTAATGTTTCCTTTTAAATACCCAACTAGACCTAACACATGTCTGGTCCATACTAAGTGTCCATCAAGTATTTGTTGAATGAATAAATGGCGCTTCTCAGAAATCCCAGATTAGGTCCCCCGGCTCTCTCTTGCTATCACACTCTGTAAATTTCCATACAGCACTCATCTCTCTTTTCAATAACTACTTAGTTTGATGTTCTTCTTTACTAGGCTATAAGCTTCCTGAAAACAGAAATCTACAGGAAGGTGGGAATAAACAATGGAAGGTCCTAAAATACAGACAGTACTGGCCTGACTATGGAAGGGTTATGCTGGTAATACAGGGAAGCCATCTGAATAGGTTGGGGACAGAGCTGTGATTACAGAGGCATCAGTCTAGAGAAAAGAACCTCATTCCATTTTTTGATACCAAAGGGGAAAAGGGAGTATTATAAGGTAGGCATATTTGGTCTCGTACTTCTATATAAATCAATTCCAGTGCTGATTAAAATGGAGTTTGGCTTGATTATTAATCACTAAAATTTAAGAAATTCTTTTTTTTTTTTTTTTGAGACAGAGTCTTGCCCTGTCACCCAGGCTAGAGCGCAAAGATGCGATCTGGGCTCACTGCAACCTCCGCCTCCCAGGTTCAAGTGATTCTCCTGCCTCAGCCTCCCAAGTAACTGGGATTACAGGCATGTGCCAACATGTCCAGCTAATTTTTTGTATCTTTGAGACAGGTTTCACCATATTGGCCAGGTTGGTCTCAAACTCCTGATCGTGATCCGCCCACCTTGGCCTCCCAGAGTGCTGGGATTACAGGTGTGAGCCACCATGCCTGCCCATTTTTTTTAAGTTATGAATTTCAAAAACTTCTAATTTCAAGCTTGTATAGTCTCCTAGATTCCAGACTGCAGCCTAATTGCTCTAAAATACACTTGATTAATTTATACATGGTTTACTTGCTAATTTAGAATTATATCTAGATAGATAGACAGACATATATGTGCAAACACACACAAACACTCGCTTTATAGATTAGAAAACTGACATAGCAGAATCTCTTTTTACCTCAAGACTATATGATTCATAAGTACTGCAGCCGGGATTTGAACCAAGGTCTATGTGACTTCAAAATTCATGCACTTTTACTATTTTATAATGCCTCCATAATATGATATATATTCAGAGTGAAAATATTTGTGTAAAGAATTACAATAAAAATGAACATAAATTTAGCCCAATACTGTCTTATGATAGCTCATGAATATATTTAATATTAATTTGCTCACAAATTATGAAAGCAATGTCTATCATGAGGACCTGCCAAGTATTCTTTGACCTTTTGCTAAACATAAATGGTAGAGTTATTACCTTTAACATAAATGTATGTCCCATTTTCACCAACAATAACCCACACTCACACTCAAGTCTAGACAGCTTCATTGAACTCTGACCTCTACAACTCAAAGATAAACAAGAATAGGATTAAGCCATCTTCCCTTTATTGTGCTCCACAGCACCCTTTGATTCTTTTTGAATTAATAAATAGTTTGGGACGAGGAGAAAGCAGAAACAAGCTCTTCTACCCACTTCCATTTCCAGCAGAGGCTAATTTATCAGTAACAAGTCATAGCCTTAACTGTTCCTAAATTCCAGAAATATATCATCAAAGGGCTGGACATATGTATGAAGAACCCTAAATCTGCATTTTGATATAGACACCTGTTAGATTTACTTCTTACTACCTACAGGAAATTCATGTCTATGAGCAAAAAGTCACATACAAAGATTTTCAGAACAGCATTATAATCAACAAAAATAAGAAAACTGATAAATTAGTGTAGGGATAGTACTAGAGAATAGTTCAAAGTCTACAAAAGGTTATGTTTATAGAGTCTTTTTAACTTTTGATTATGAAAAAATATTGTTACGTTAAATAATAATAAAATTAATAGAGTATTATGAGCCAGCTATTCTTGTATGAGTCAGTTTTATATGTATTAACTAATTTAATCCTCAAAACAAATTTTACAAGGTAAGCACCATTACTATCTCCATTTTACAAATGGAAAAAGTTCAACACAGAGAGATAGGAACTTGAACCAAGATCCTTAAGCTTATTAGGTGTTAGAGTCAGGATATAAATCCAGATATAGCACTTGAGAGCCCACACTTAACAGTTTATACAGAAGATAAAATTGTATAGACTATTATAACTATTTAAATATATATTTGCTTGCATAAAAAGAAAATATTGGATGGGAATATAATTTGTTACATGGGAAATTTTTTAATTTCTTCATTATATTTATCTTTCTTTTCCACAACTTTTAGAGTAGTCATGTTTTATGTTTACAACCAGGACAGAACAAGAAGTAATATTTGAAAAGTAAATGAAAAAAAGTTCATGTTTTGAACAGATGCCTTGGTTCAACTGAGTAACTGACTTCAAAATTCATACACTATAGTCACAAATAATCTATATTTGAATATGTGCTATGGAAAAAAGAAGAATTTCTTGATGGCATAAGCTATGTTCAGAGCTGAAAGGGACCTTAGAGATCATTTAGACCAGTTTTCTCAAAATGTGGTCCCCAGACCAGCAGTGTCAACATCAATTGGGAAATGCAAATTTATGGGCCCTGCCCAGATTCACTGAATCAAAATTTCTGGGGGTGGTGCCCAGAAACCTGTGTTGTCACACAAGTCTTGTAGGTTCTTCTGATGCACCCTCAAGTTTCAGAATCGCTGACCTAGGCTTATGGTTCTCAGCCACGGCTGCATATCAGAATCGGGATCACCTGAGAGTTTTTAAGACTCTCAGTGTCTGGACTGCACCAATAGAGATACTGAGTTAACTGGTTTTAAATGAGTCCATCAGTGTTTTTAACTGCTCTTTATGTGATTTAGCCAGAACCACTGATTTAGTCCTTTACTACTCATAGCATGATCTTCGGACCCACAGAGTTGGCATCCACTGGGAGCTTTTTAGAAATGTAGGATCTAGAGTTCCACTCTAGCCCTGCTTGAATCAGAAACTGCATTTAAACAAGATCCCCAAGTGGTTGATATATACATGCAAGTTTGAGAGGCATCGAACACTGCCCTCATTTTACAGAGGAAAAAACAAACAAGGCCAACAGAGTTAATATTTTCCCAAGATCTCACTGCTGGGGGATGGGAAACGGGCGATGGGAGGAGGGGCAAGAATAGAAGAGTTGAATTCAAACCCAAGATGCTCAAAACTTCAACTGCACTCTTTCTGTTATACTATATTGTAAAGCTTTGGATCTGATGAATCTTTCTTTTTTTTCCCTTTCTCCCACCTCCAAATGGTTTTCGCCCCATAAAGTACCTAAAGGTTGGTAATGCACAAATGCCATGTCATTCACTGAAGAAATTTAGAGTTGGCAGAGGAAAGCTTAGAAATTAAGTGCCTGAAAGCCAGTAACTGGACCCAGAGATCTCCAAGGACTGCTGTCCAGTCCAAAATTCTATGACATCTGCAATACAGCCTTGAATAAAAACCAGAATGCCAGTATCCAATGCAGTGAGAATTTATTTCATAGTTATCAAAGCAAACCAAAGGTTATCAGCGGGTTGGACATTTAAAGATTAAGTACAGCTGATCGCACTCAACTCTTATGCAGGTAGCTTAACTCCAGTGGTTCTGGTCTCTCTCTGAAGGGAAAATAGAGGTGTTTATGATCCTGTATCCTAATGGGTTCCAGGTGAACCAGGCTAGGCGGCTAAGTCAGGCCCTCTCTTCTTTGATTTACATGGCAGGATCCAGGCCATCCCTAAATTGAAAAGATATAGTAATGAGCAAATGCAGAAAAAGAAAAGAGGGGAAAAAAGAGCTGAGGGAAAACCTGGAGTGCTTTTCCAAGTCCAAAGTGAGCTATGGCTGCCCTCTCTGCTCAGAAGGTATGATCATAAATTACTAGCTAATGTTTAGCACTGGGGCTCTGGCCCATGATCTATTACAGAGGATGAGATGCCTCCAAGCAGAAAACACTGTAATTGGGGAGCAATAACATCTGTGTCAGTCATGAGACTGCAGTTAAAGTGAACTGAGAAGTACAGGCTGTGCTGCAGATGCATAGTAATAATATGCACATTTTTTAGCTAAAAAGATATGTCATCAAGATATGGGCCTCTTTACATTCTTTTGTGTCACGATAGCCTGAAGAGGATCAGTAGGACCCCTGGATTTCTGTTTTAACATTAGCAAGATGTTAGCCAACAACTCAAGGGAATTATAGTTGATAAAGCAAAGAAGTCTGAGGAACTCAGATTATGGGCTTGGTTTTCTGGAGCACAGATTCTAGGTCGTTACAATGCTCTGCTGTACTGAGCAGGTCACACAATCTCTCTGAGCCTCCTAACCGAGCAAGGTCAAAGAATTCATTCAGGATAGAACTGGGACTCAAACGCAGAGCTTCTGGCTATACATTCTGTCATTTTCCCAGTACATCTCTGTTGGTTATAAAATTGATATTTAAGTAGTTATAAATAAGAGTAAATGCCCAGTTATTCAGGAAATGAAATGTGTGCAAGGGACTTTAGTTTCTGAATAGATCAAAATAAAAGGGAGCTGCTTTATTGTAACTTTCCATTTTAAAAATCCTTCAAAAGCATGATAATAGCTAAAAATTCAAACCATTTAAAAGTGTTCAGGGTGGGAGCGGGGCAAGAGCTGAAAAAATACCTATTGGGTACTAGGCTCACTACCTAGGTGATGGGATCCTTCATACCCCAAACCTCAATGACATGCCATTTACCCATGTAACAAACCCAATGAACCTAAAAGTTGGAAAAAATTAATAAGAAATAAAATAGAAGTGTTCAGGGAAAAAAAAAAAAAAAACCTACCAGTTGTGGGTAGTCTAAAGCAGGGGTTCTCAGCCCCCATGGCCATGGACTAATACGAGTCTGTGGCCTGTTAGGAACTGGACCGTACAGCAGGAGCTGAGTGGTGGGCAAGTGAGCAAAGCTTCATCTGTATTTACAGCTACTCCCCATCACTCGTGTTACCACCTGAGCTCCACCTCCTGTCAGATCAGTGGCAGCATTAGAGTCTCATGGGAGCACGAACCCTATTGGGAACTGTGCAGGTGAGGGATCTAGGTTGCACGCTCCTTATGAGAATCTAATGACCGATGATCTGAGATGGGGCTGAAGCAGTTATGCTAGCACTGGGGAGCAGCTGCAAATACAGATTAACATTAGCAGAGAGGTTCGACTGAACAGAAACCTTAATAAATCAGTTGCTTGCAGACTCATAACAAAATTCTATCAGTGAGTGGCAAATGACAATTAAGCTTCATCTGGTGTCAGGCTTTATAGTGGCAAGTGAGTTGATGTACTTTGTACAGCTGCATCTGGTGGCAGGCTTTAAGTCAGAATCTGACACTTATTTCAGTCCATGTGTGGCCTGCCATTATTTTATTTACCACTTCCATCCATGCCTCTTTCCTGCACTGAGCTCTTGTCTCTGTCACAGTTTTGGTAAGCCCACAAGCTAACCCAAGCCAAAATGAGTGAAAAATAAACGTCACTAGAGAGCTTCTTTGAAAAGAGGGAAAGATCCAATGATGAGACAGCAGAAGACTCTAAGACTGCCAACAAAATGAAATCTTCATTTAAAAGAAAATACTAAGAGTCCTAGTTAAATTATGGTTTCGTTACAACAGGTGATTCACCTTCTCCAAGCCTGCTTTGTATAATATATGGTGACTAGGTATCCACCAAAGGCATGAAACCTTCCAAACTGCTTCGCCACATGGAGACCAATCACCCTGCATTAAAAGATAAGCCTTTGGAGTTTTTCAAAAGAAAAAAACTTGAACACAAAGAACAGAAGCAATTATTGAAGGCCACCACTTCATCAAATGTGTCTGCACAGACAGCATCATTGTTAGTGGCTAACTGCATTGCTAAAGGTAAGATGCCCTTTACTATTGGTGAAGAGTTGATCTTGCCAGCTGCTAAGGACATCTGTCATGAATTTTATTTATTTATTTATTTTTGAGATGGAGTCTCACTCTGTTGCCCAGGCTGACGTGCAGTGGCATAATCTTGGCTCACTGAAACCTCCGCCTCCCCGATTCAAGTAATTCTCCTGCCTCAGCTTCCCGAGTACCTGGGACTACAGGCACCTGCAACCACGCCCGGCTAATTTTTGTATTTTTAGTGGAAATAGGTTTTACCACGTTGGCCAGGCTGGTCTTGAACTCCTGACCTCAAGTGATCCCCCCGCCTCAGCCTCCCAAAGTGCTAGGACTACAGAAGTGAGCCACCGCACCTGGCCTGTCATGAACTTTTAGGGGAGGTTGCGGTTCAAAAGTGGCACTTGTTCCTCTTTCAGCTAGTACCAAAACTAGATGAACTGATGAAATAGTAGAGGCTCTTGAGGCACAACTGTCAGAGAAAATTAATGAGCCAATATGGTATACAATCCAGGTTGACAAGTCTACCAGTGTTGACCACAATACAACAATGCTTGTTTCTGTGTGATTTATTTTTCAGGAGGATGTGCATGAGGATATGTTATGTGCACTTTTATTGCCAACCAACACCACAGCTGCAGAACTATTTAAGTCTTTAAATGACTGCATGTTGGGAAAACTGAATTGGTCATTTTGGGTAGGTTTATGCATGGATGAAGCAGCTGCCATGACTGGATGGCTTTCTGGTTTCACTACTTGGGTCAAAGAGGTTGCTTCAGAGTGTGAGTCTATGCACTGCGTCATCCCTAGAGAAATGCTGACTAGCCAAAAAATGTCACCTGAACTTAACAATGTTTTGCAGGGTGTGATTAAAATTATCAACCTTAATAACGTACATGCCCTTAACTCACGTTTGTTCACTCAGCTCTGTGAGGAGATGGACAAAGAGCACACATGTCTTCTCTTATACACAGAAGTGAGATGGCTTTCTAAAGGTAGATCACTGGCCAGAGTTTTTGAGTTATGAGAGCCACTGCAGAGATTTCTTTTAGAAAAAGAGTCACCACTGGCAACATATTTCAGTGACATAGAATGGGTCCCAAAACTTGCTTACTTTTGGGACATATTCCACCTGTTCAATAAAATCAGTATGTCACTTCAGGGGAGAATGACAACTGTATTTAAGTTGGCAGATAAAGTGGCTTCATTCAAAGCCAAACTGGAATTATAGGGGCACCAAGTGAACATTGGGAACTGGGATCTCTGACATGTTTCAAACATTAGCAAAGATTTTGAAAGAGACAGAGCCAGGGCTGTCTTTCTCCCAGCTGGTGCATGATCACCTATCTCAGCTTTCAAAGGAGTTTGGGCATTACTTCCCAACCACAAAATACTCCCAAACTGGGAAGGAATGGATCTGTGACTCATTTGTGAATATCCCAGGTGAATAGATTTTGTCCATGCTAGAAGAGGATCAACTGCTTGAGACTGAAAATGATGGTAGCCTTAAAAGTATGTTTGAGAAAACTTCAAATCTCCACAGTTCTGGATTAAAGTCAAGGCGAAATATTCTGTGACTGCCACAAAAGCACTGAAAAGCCTGCTTCCATTTCCAGCATCCTATCTTAGTGAAGCAGAATTTTCTGCAGTGACAGCAACCAAAATGAGATTACAGAGTAGACTGGACATAAGCAACACACTTTCATGTCACTGTCTTCCATCACCCCCAGATGGGACCGTCCAGTTGCAGGAATACAAGCTCAGGGCTCCCACTGATTCTACATTATGGTGAGTTGCATAATTATTTCTCTATATATTATAATAAAAATAAAGTGCATGATAAATGTAATGTGGTTGAATCATCCTAAAATCATCCTTCCTACTCTACCCCAGTCTGTGGAAAAATTGTCTTCTGTGAAACCGGTCCCTGGTGACAAAAAAGTTGGGGACTGCTAATTGAGAGAGATCTTAATTGAGTTAAAAGTTTTACATAGATGGACAGCCTCTGAGGTTTCTTTCAGCTTTGATAACTGATGATTCCTTACTGTTTAGGCCAACTGGGCCCAAAGTCCACTTGTGATTTCAACACCTTCTTTTTTCATAGTATGACCAAGACTTTCCCAGTTTATGCTATAAGTCCTATGCTCTGGAACTGAGTCCCAGGCAAACAAGGGATCACCATACTTCTTACCACCATGTTGTGTGTCTCCTTGACCCTTGTCCAGACCAGCACAGTGCTCTTAACCACACCTTCCCACCCACAGAAAAGCCTGAGCACACACTACAAAAAGTATTTGTCACCTGCACTCTGGATCTTGTGCAAACCCAAAGGAGGCTTCGCCTTCTACTTTCATTCCAACCTGCTTACTCGGGTACCTCGGCAAGTCCGTAGGTTTGTTTCTCTAATTAGCCCTCTTGGAGTAATGCTTCAGGTGAACCATCT
This sequence comes from Chlorocebus sabaeus, assembly GCF_047675955.1. Taxonomy (NCBI): domain Eukaryota; kingdom Metazoa; phylum Chordata; class Mammalia; order Primates; family Cercopithecidae; genus Chlorocebus; species Chlorocebus sabaeus. The sequence goes on along the minus strand of NC_132921.1, from coordinate 60,163,853 downwards.
GCTTGGTTTCACCACTAAACATGATCTTCAAGTCTCCCAGCCCAACATTTCTCCTGCCAAGCCTTGGGTCAATTGAGCAGAGGTACTATTGGGATACCTTATGCCACGGCTGCTGTCTAGTCCTGTAGCCACTGCATAGCATAATCCAAGACCAAAGCTATTTTGTGGGTTTCTAAAGGCCATACTACTATATCAGTTCTGTATGTATTGCCAGAATTCTTTTAAAAACTGGTCATTTGTAGACACAAGCTTTTCAAGGGCTCAAATATCCCATTTTCATAAACCTATTTGTTTTCTTGTCTGCTGACTAGTATTGCCTTTGACTATATTGAATATCCTCCTCCTGTACTATGTTAAAATGCCTTTACTTGTTACTTGTTAACAATAAATTACTTATTAACAATAAATTCATTCTTATCATTGACAAATATTTCAGCATAAATGGACTTCTTTCTATAGCCAAGAGAATATGAAGTGTGTTAGATTGGAAAGCTCCATATTTATTGTCTGTTGATTTATTTTAAACTATTCTAAGGTGGTTGTTAGTGTTTCATACTTATATCTCAGGAGATATTGATGAAAGTATATAGAAGGAATCATTTAGTACATAGCCCAAAACCATGTGCCCAAAATACCTAAGTTAGGGACATTCCTAAAACAGACCTTAATATGCTAAGTTTTTCTAATTAATTTATATTTTTCCATATATAAAAAGGATAGGAAAGTCTTCCAGAAAAATGGACAATGTCCTTGGGTTACTTTGCAGCATCTACACTGCTAAACTGTTGTAGAGGAGTGAAGAGGTTGAAAGGAAGACTTTTAAGATGTCCCACTTAAGAAACTGTTAAAAAATTGTGGAAGACAGTGTGGCGATTCCTCAAGGATCTAGAACTAGAAATACTATTTGACCCAGCCATCCCATTACTGGATATATACCCAAAGGATTATAAATCATGCTGCTATAAAGACACATGCACACATATGTTTATTGCAGCACTATTCACAATAGCAAAGACTTGGAACCAACCCAAATGTCCATCAATGACAGACTGGATTAAGAAAATGTGGCACATATACATCATGGAATACTATGCAGCCATTAAAAAGGATGAGTTCATGTCCTTTGTAGGGACATGGATGCAGCTGGAAACCATCATTCTCAGCAAACTATCACAAGAACAGAAAACCAAACACTGCATGTTCTCACTCATAGGTGGAACTTGAACAATGAGATCACTTGGACACAGGAAGGGGAACATCACACACCAGAGCCTGTTCTGGGGTGGGGGGAGGCAGGAGGGATAGCATTAGGAGATATACCTAATGTAAATGATGAGTTAATGGGTGCAGCACACCAACATGGCACATGTATACATATGTAACAAACGTGCACGTTGTGCACATGTACCCTAGAACATAAAGTATAATAAAAAAAAAGAAAAGAAACTGTTAAATACTGTGAGAGTCTGATCTCTCCATTCATCCACCTGACAGAAGTATTGGAACAAACTTCTGCCTGTCACAGAAATTTCTGTTTGTCTACCCAGTATTTTATTTTTTCCTTCTTCCTTACTAACAGAATGTCAGTTTTCTTCTAGGCATTCATTTATTCTCCCTTGCAGCTAAGGGTAACCAATGAGGTGTAAGCAGAAGTGTATAAAAGGGCCTTACTCACCCAGGAGGGACAATCCTGGGACCTTCTGCCCTCCTTCCTTCCTCCTTCTTTCTGCCTAGAATATGTCAGGTTGTTACATTTAAAAAATAAAAACACAAGGTGCCTACTTAAATTTAAATTTCAGACAAATGACAAATAATTAGTTTTAGTATAAGTATGTTCTATGCAGTTTGGAACATACTAACACTAAAAAATCATTTGTTGTTTACCTAAAATTCAAGTCTAACTGAGTATCCTGTATTTTATGTATTTTATCATGTCCCCAAGAATGTGGACATGGAGACTAAAGTTCCAGCAGCCACCATGGGACATAAAGAGATCTTACAGCTGAAAGCCACACACCAAGGATGACAGAAAGAAAATATGGGCATCCAGTCACAGAAGACCAGAGAGGGACATGCTAACCCCACGCCACGTTCCGCCACGCGGAACTTTTTCTACATGAGATAAATAAAGCTTTACCTTGTTTGAGGCACGGTTATTTGGAATTTGTTACATGTCAAACTTGGTCCTGAGTGGTAAACTACCATTTGCACATTGCTTTTCCTCTCCACTCTCTTCCATGCTCCCTTTTTCTCTCCCCAATAACCCATAGTGAGTATTTTAGGTGATTTTACTCATTTACAAGAATGAACGGAAAGAGTAAATCCCACACAATAATTTGTCCCCTTCCTAAATCCTCAGAAACAGCTTAAAATTAGGGGAAAAATATAAATATATAATCTGTAGTTCTCTAGAAAAAAAGTGCTTGGAGATCTCCCAGAAGACTAGCAAGCAATGAAGCGATTTCCTTCAAGGGGCCACCGTGACCATCATATTTGGGGAGGTTTGTCTTTGGAAAGGTGTATAGTTAGGCAGAGAGAAGCTTCAGTGAAATTCTAAAGAGAAGGGAATACAATAGAAAACATGCAATTCTATGTTATCACTGATTCTATGGCACTGTGTATTACATTACTAATTATAATTTTTGTTGAACACTAACAGTTATTGAGCACTTATCAAATATCAGACTATACTAAGCATTTTATACATTTTATATACATATACATTATCTAATCTTCATGCTTACCCTATAGGGTTGACATTATTGGTAACTTCATTTTGTGTATATGAAAGCCAAGGCTCAGAAAGGGAAAAAAAAAAAAAAAAAACTCTTTCAAAATCAAAAAGCATACAAGATGTGCAGCAGGAGTTTGAATCCACATCTTCTGGCTTCACAGATTTGGTGCTATTAATCTGCAAGTTTAAAATACAATACTAATACAATACTATAAAATACATTAGCATTAAGATACGATACTTAGAAATTAAGGTACTTAATCTGTAAGTTTAAGATACAATACTGCACCGTTTCTATTCTATCTGATGATTTAACATTTCAAAAGGCATTTCAGGACTCAGTTCAGTTCTTTCATTCTCACACACACACACACACACACACACGCAGGAACACACATACATATGTATAACTCCTGTACTGGGAAAAAGTATACAACTTCACAGGTGAAAGGATCAGGCACATGTTCAATGAATTGGAGTCCTGATTCCCAACATCCTGCACTTAAGCTCTGCAGATGAAAGGATGCTCAGTCTGGCTTCAATTCCTGTCTAAAAATAGCTAAAAGCACAATACAAAACACCAGATTTCTGTATCAGGTTATTGCTCTGAGCCCCACTTACTGAGTGGGGAACCTGATGTCCAGAAAGCAGGGTAACTTAGGGAAGTGTTAGAGCTGGGGGAGGCACACCCAGAGAGGAATTAAAGTTTAACCTAAAGTGACTGGAGCACCACGTGTTTAACCTTCTATCCACTTGCTCTTACCATGAGTACATTTCCATTTTTAGGTCTCTTAAAACCACAGATTGATGAAACAAACCCACAACACAGACTCACTTTGCTGCCCCTTGGCTTTAGTATTCCCTGAGAACATCCACAAACTCCGGACTGGATTTAGCCTACTTTGACCAAGAGACACAGGCCATGATGGTGTAACATGATGAAGAGCTCTCTCTGAAGATTGCTGAATCACAGGAAACACAAAAACCAAGCAGGAAAAATGTGCCTTGAACTTTTCCACGTAATTCACCTATTGCAACTGGGGGTGGCTGGGTTTTCATGAATAGGGCACCCAAGGAGAATAGCTAATAACAGACTGATCCAGAATTGAGAAAGAATAGCATGGCATCTTGCCCCAGTCATGAATAGATGACATAACAAAGAGAGAGGAAAAAGAAACAAGGAACCCAGGAGTAATGGGGAGACCAGGGCTCACCAGCCAGGCGTCTGGTAAGCACCGAGTGTGGGAAATTTTCCTTGCCTCTGAGACACATATTGTTGTCCAACAATGGCATGGCAGCTGACGTTGCAAAGTCTCCGTTTCAAAGGAGAAACCAGCAGAGGTGTTCTGCTCCTCCTCTCCCCTTAGGGAAATCCTGAAAAGTGCCAACCAGCTTGCACTATTGTTAAAGATGTAAAATAAAAACATGCAGCAACTCTGCATTTATAGTGGGCAGGGAATGGAACTAGTAGAATTTTCAGGGCCTTATTGCAATGCCATGTAGTAAAATTTAATTTGGACTGAGACTCCAGAGGATAGCAGTGGAGCTGCGGCTCAGCTACCAACCTAACAAGCAACCTTACCTCTCAGGTTCTCAATGCCCACACTTGTAAGGCAAGAAGGTTATATTGCAGGATTGATACATGTCTTCATTCAACAACATTACTGAGCTAGAGTTACATAAGAGTTATCTCATGTATCTCACGTTCTAGTGGATTTGATAGACAATAAAAAGTAAATTAATAAATGTCCTTTGGTTATAAGGGTTATGAAGAAAAAAAATCATAGTAAAGGAAAGAGAGTAATGTGTTGACACTCTAAATAATGTTGTCAGGAAAGGTGCTCCAAAGAAGTAGTACTTGAGCAGAAACTAGGAGAAGAAGCCAGCAGGGAAGATTTGGGGAAACAATGTCCCAGGTGGAAGGAAAAGCTATGTGTGGCCATGAAATAGGAGCATGCTTGGCATGTCTGAGGTACATCCAGGAAACCAGTGTGGCTGGAGTTTAGGGAGCAAGGAGAAAGGCAGATGGAGATGAGTTGGGGCGACAGCAGGGGACAGATCATGTAAGGTGAGAATCAGATTTTCGGTTTAATTGTGATATAAAACCATTGAATGGATATGTATTGAGCAGAAAGGTACCATGAACCTTATCTGGCTGATAAAAGTAGAGAAAGCATTCAATAATAATTTACTGAGCATCAATATTCACCAGGTTTTGTTGCAAGTGCAGGGAGTATATCAGTAAATAAAAGATGTCTCCATCCTGATAGAGATTACATCCTCGTGGAAGACCACTTGAAAAACGATTGCAGTGTCCAAGTGAAAAAGATAGTGACTTAGTAAAAGGTAGTAGTAATGAAAGTAATGAAGACTAGTCAGGTATTTGTTCTGAAGGTGGAGCAAAAAGAATTTGTTGATAGATCAGATGTGGGGATAAGAAAATAATGATTCCCAGATTCCTCCGTCTCTCTCTCTCTCTTTTTTTTAACCAGATCCTTCTCGTCATTCTAACTTCAGTTCAGATATTACCTCTTCAGAGGGGCCTCCCCAGATAACCCAAGTTTATGATGCCAAGTTAACTCATTACTCTCTTCTTTTACTATTGTTATGCCATTTGCTGAAATGAGGAAGACTTGGGGAGGAGCACAGTCTGATTTAGAGTCAGTATTTGAAGATGTAAAGTTTAAGATGCTTATTAGACATCCAAGAGAAGATGATGTATATGTTAGTTTGACCTATAGCTTGGAGGACAGATGAAAAGTTAGTATGAACATAGAAAGTTTGGTTATCACCTAAGAAATACATGCATATACTAAAGAGAACCAAGTACTTCCTAGAGTATTCCAAAAATTAGAGACCAGGAAGGGGAGAGGTAGCAAGTGAGTTAAGAAAAGGACGTGAACATGATGTCCCAGAAACCAAATGAGGAAAGTGTTCCAGGAGGAAAACATCAGCTTCCTCAACTGCTTGAGGCTTTAGTATATATTAAAAAAAACCACTGGGTTTGAAAACATGGAAGCCATTGGTGATACCAAGCGGTTCCAGTGGACTTATGGGGACAAAATCAAAGTGGGTTAAAAAGAAAATGGGAGTTGAGGAATCAGTGAGTTTAGACGTCTCCTTCATGGAATTTGATCATAAGAGGGAGTAAAAAGATGGGCAACAACTACCAAGAGGAGAATGTTAGATTGTTTGTCTTTAAGGTGAGAACTGCAATATAAAAAACCAACTGTAAAAAAGAGCGTTTTTATATAATCATGAAAATTTGAATGAAGACTGATAAAAAAGATATTAAGAAATAATTAATTTGCTAAAAATGATAATGGAATTGAAGTTATTGTTTTTAAAATTCCATATGAAGTATGTATTACTAAATGAAGTAATATCTAGGGTTTGCTATAAAATATATGAGCAAGACAAGTTTGGGGGAGACAGATGAAACTAGACTGGCAAAATATCATTGTTGAAGCTGGATGATGAGTATATGGAATTCATTATATTTGTCTCTCTACTTTTGTGTATGTGTGAAAAGTTTTTTTAAAATGGTAAGAGATGGTCACATTGTGGCAGTATACTATTCCCATAATGGCCCAGGTGCCCCACCTCTTCCTGGTAGGGTGAAAGCAGAAGAGGCTGAGTGAGAAGCCAGGACTTTCACTACCTCCCAGGGATAGTGAGCCCATCGACTCCCTCAATGTCAGTGGAGGGCATGCAGACACCAGTAACGAGAGGCCCCTACCCCCCGCCAGCCAGGCAGGGTCAGCAGAAGCCCGATGTGGAGCCTGCCCCCCATCCACCCCAGGAGTAACAAAGCACCCCCACAAGTATCACTAGAGGCTGGGGGGAGCTGGACTTTCACCCTCACTTGGCAGTTACAGGCAAGGTCCCTTCCCCTTGGTGATGTAAAATCAGAGGAGCCCTAAATCAGGAGATTTAAATCAGATCCAGAGTCTCATAACATAATACCCAAAATGTCCAAGATGTAAATGAAAATCCCTCATCATACCAAGAACAAGGAAAATCTCAATTTGAATGAGAAAAGACAATCAACAGAGATGACACAGACGTTGGAATCATCTGATGAGAATTTTTAAGCAGCCATCATAAAAATGCTTCGAAGAGCAATTATGAATACACTTGAAACAAGTGAAAAAAATAAGCCTTTAATAATATGTACAAACAGCAGGTTTCGAAAATGAGCTTGCAGAAAATTACCGTCTTCCACATTGTTCATATTGAGAAACCACGTGTCTCAGAGTCGAGAGGTTTGAATTAATGTCGGTTCACAGCTGGTCTGGTGCATCACCATCCCTGGGGTCCCAGCTATTTTAACACATCACATATTTCCCAAAACTCAGGCTACATTTCAGCAATTCCACAGCCTACTGCATCACTGAATGTTTTTCCAGCCTGCTTCCTGAAAAGGAGGTTTAGGATTACAGCATATCATTTAGGTAACAATGTTGTATCCAAAGACTGGCTCCCAAAGGCTAAGATTTCACAGATTTCAAAATTTCTTCTGAAATTTCATCATCCTTCTACCTTCTCAGGACTTGTAAACTTGGAAAAAACTTATTACAAAAGGTCAGTTGGAACACGCTCTAGGGAGTTAACAGAAATGAACTGTTGTGCTAATATTTCAATCATTTAGGAAAACTTCTGAATGCCTCCTATCAGTGTAACATCCTTCAAAACAAGGTGGGCACCTGGGTGCTCTGTAGCCATTCGAGGTGGCTCTGGGAAGACCCTGGCCTTGGGGTGGTCGGGCCAGCTGCAGTGGAGCATGGGCAGGGCCAGCCCCATGCCAAAGGAGAGGCTTCTGCCTATAAAAGAGGCCTTTCAGCTGGCCTAGCCGCCCCATCAGAACCAGGTGAAGCTGCTGGTGGCGTTAAGCTGCATCTATCACACAAAATGCAACAAGAAAACACACTCCTCCTCTCGGCCCCATCCAGTACTATTCCTCACTGTCAGCTGCAGCTGTCACATATTTCATTTTGTGGGTATATTAAATACCTAGGTTTATATGGTCAATCCCCTATTGGTGGACACATGTACTTGTGTGGTTTCCAGTCTTTGGATATTAGGAAAAAAATGCTTCAATGAAAACATGTTATTTAGTTTTTTACTTTCTTCTGGAAAGTATTCTGGAAATTTTGTCATTTTTTATTAGTATTCATAGTAGGTGTGTGTATCATTTTAAAATTTGCTGGACTGAAAGCCTTAAAAAAGATAAAAGTGTGGGCAAGGATGTGGAGAAAGGGGAACCCTTGAACACTGTTGGTGAGAATGTGAATTAGCACAGCCACTGTGGAAAACAGTATGGAGGGTTCCTCAGAAAATTAAAATAGAGCTACCACAGGATCCAGCAATCTCACTACTAGATATATATCCAAAGGGAATGAAATCAGTCTGTGGAAGAGATATCCACACTCCCACATTTATTGAAGCATTACTGGCAATAGCCCAGATATGGAATCAACTTAAGTGTCCATCAACTGATTAATGAATTTTTAAAATGTGGTATATATACCATAGGATACCATTTAGCCTTTAAAAAGAACAAAATTTTGTCATTTGTAACAACATGAATGAACCTGGAGGACATTACGTTAAGTGCAACAAGCCAGGCAGAGAAAGACAAAAGCCACATGATGTCATTTCTATGTGGACTCTAAAAAAGCTGACCTCATAGAAGTAGAGAGCAGAATGGTGGTTATGAGAGACTAGTGTGGGGGTGGATGGAGATGTTGGCCAAAGGATACAGAATTTCAGTTAGATTGGAGAAATAAGTTTGAGAGATCTATTATACAACATAGTGGCCACAGTTAATAACAACTGCATATATGAAAAGTGCTAAGAGAATACATTTTGTCTTCTCATCACAAAAAAGTGAGGTTATGCATATGTTAAATAGCTTGATTTAGCCGTTCCGCAGTGCATACATACATCAAAACATTGTTATACACCATAAATACACACAATTTTCACTTGTCAATTTAAATAAATAAAATTTAAAATTAAGAAAGAAAGCCTTAAGAGCTTATATAATTTAGAGAAAAAAACAAAGAAAAAAAACAGAGTTTTAAAATATAGTGTTTCCTGAGAAAGGGGTGAGTTGAACAGGCAAGGGGTGGCCTGCTCTCACCAGGGACCTCCAGAATCCTAGCTGGAGACCCCACGACTCCCATGGACACTTGAGCTGGTAGGGAGAGCTGCTTAGAGAGGTGGTAGGGGCAGGACTCCAGTCTACGTGGCACCCAGAGGGTTTGGCATAGAAACAGCTATAGTGGAGCATGGCTGGGGATGCCCATTCCCCAAAACTCTCCATGCTCCTTTAGGTGGCCTTGGCCTTTAATGACTGCCAGACCTGAACAGAGCAAAGTGGTCTTGCCCATGAGATGAGGGCCAGTCCAATCTGAGAAACCCCTGTCTGCTGGCCTCTCCTGGGGCCCCAGCTTGCTGCACCCACTTGCAGCACAGCCTCTGATGCCCAACCAGGGTGACTTCCAAGGGCCATGATCATAGCTCCTTTACTGGCAGACCACACCTGACCTTAGGAGAGCTCCAGCACACCAGCCCCCACTGAGAAGCAATCACCCACCCACAGCCTCCCCGTGCTGCAGCCTCCACTTCCACCTCTTTGCTGAGGTGGAGCCCACAGCCCCACTTTGCCAGTGTGTGCATGTGGGTAGACCTCAATTACCTCCCTACACCTAGGAAGCCCCATAGTCTCTGCCCTAAAACTCCTAGAACTGATAAACAATTCCTGCAAAGTTTCAAGAAACAAAATCAATGTATAAAAATCAGCATTTCTATCTCCCAACATCCAAGGGGAGAGCCAAATTAAGAATGAACTCCCGATCATAATAGCCACACATACACACACACACACACACACACAACTAGGAATACAACTAACCAAAGAGGTGAAAGATCTCTACCATGAGAATTACAAAACACTGCTGAAAGAAATCAGAGATGACACAAACAAATGCGAAAACATTCCAAGCTCATAGATAGGAAGAATCAATATTGTTAAAACGGCCATACTGCCCAAAGCAATTTACAAACTCACTGCTATTCCTATCAAACAACCAATGACATTTTTCACAGAATTAGCAAAAACTATTCTAAAATTCATGCAGAACCAAAAAAGAGCCTGGATATCCAAAGCAAGACTAAGCAAAAAGTACAAGGCTAGAGGTATCACATTATCTAACTTCAAACTATACTACAATGCTACAGTAACCAAAACAGCATGGTACTGGCACAAAAATAGAAACACAGAACAATGGGACAGAATAGAGAACCCAAAAATAAAGCCACTCACCTACAACCAGCTTTGTTTTTGTCAACAAAGTTGACAAAAATAATCAATGGATAAAGGACTCCCTATTCAATAAATGGTTCTGGGGTAACTGGCTAGCCATATGCAGAAGATTGAAACTGGACCCCCTCTTTCACCATATACAAAAATCAACTCATGTTGTATTAAAGACATAAATGTAAAACCTAAAACTGTAAAAACCCTGGAAGATAACCTAGGAAATACCATTCTGGATATAGGCCCTGGCAAAGATTTCATGACCAAGATGCCAAAAGCAATTGCAACAAAAACAAAAATTGGCAAATGGGATCTAATTAAACTAAAAAGCTTCTGCACAGCAAAATAAACTATCAACAGAATAAACAGACAAACTACAGAATGGGAGAAAATATTTGCAAACTATACATCTGACAAAGGTCTAATGTCCACAATCTATAACAAACTTAAATTAACAAGCAAAGAACCAATAACCCCATTGAAAGGCAAAGGACATAAACAGACATTTTTCAAAAGAAGATACACGCACCGCCAGCCAACAAGCATATGAAAAAATACTCAACATTACTAAACATTAGAAAAATGCAAATCAAAACCATAACAAAATACCACCTCCCATCAGTCAGAATAATTATTATTAAAAAGTCAAAACGTAACAGATGATAGTGAGCCTGCAGAGAAAAGGGAATGCTTCTACATTGCTGGTGGGAATATAATTAGTTCAGCCACTGTGGAAAGCAGTTTGGCAATTTCACAAAGAACTTAAGACAGATCTACCATTCAACCCAGCAATCCCATTATTGAGTATACACCCAAAGGAATATAAATCATTCTTCCATAAAGACACATGTATGTGTATGTTCATTGCAGCACTATTCACAATAGCAAATACATGGAATCAACCTAGATACCCATCAGTGATAGATTGGATAAACCAAATGTGGTACATATGCACTATGGAATACTACACCGCCACAAAAAAGAATGAGATCTTGTCCTTTGCAGCAACATGGGTGGAGCCACAGGTCATTATCCTAAGTTAACTAATGCAGAAACAAAATCAAATACTACATGTTCTCACTTATAAGTGAAAGCTAAACACTGAGTACACATGGACACAAAGAAAGGAACAATAGATACCAGGACCTACTTGAGGGTACAGGTTGGCAGGAGGGAGAGGATAGATAAACTACCTACTGGGTCCTATACTTAACATCTGAGGGATGAAATAATCTGTATACCAAACCCCCACGACAGGCAATTTACCTGTATAACAAACCCACACATGTACCCCAGAACCTAAAATAAAAGTCTAAAAAAATAAAAATAGAAAAGGTAAATGGGATTTACTGTCCAGCAGGGCATTTGTATTTTAAAATAGCCAGTGTAACCCAAACTAATCTGTAAGTAGAATTTATGGGGAGTATTTTGTACGTGCAAAGCCTAAAGCAAGTCTTATCTATTAAATTAAACTATAGAGTATGTATATCTATAACTTATAAAAATAAAGAGGTACCACATCTACACAGAAAAAATAATAAATTAGATATACATATATATTTACATCACATTAAAATGGCCTAAACATTATCTGCTTCTATAGGATAAAATAATGTTATGATTAAAAACTGATTTATTAAATAATGCTAACTTTAATTTTATTTTTGATCTTCAATCTAACAATTTATTAAATATTTCAAGAATCCCTCTATACACATGAATGCACAAATTGTAGTTATTAATTGTTGGCTATGACAAGCCTCTGGTAAAGTGGATATACAAGAGCTTTCATTAATAGTGTCAAAGAACTGTCCTTTTAAGTAGAATCAACATCAGCACTTTTACCACTTGAGAACTGCTCCTCAAGCCACCAAAGTATTGCAAACTATCAAAATATTATGAATTTTTTTAAACTTTTAAGTTCAGGAGTACATGTGCAGGTTTGTTATATAGGCAAACTCGTGTCGTGGGGGTTTGTTGTACAGATTATTTTGTCAAGTAGGTCTTAAACCTAATACCCATTAGTTATTTTTCCTGAACCTCTCCCTCCTCCCACCCTCTATCCTCTTAGGCCCCAGTGTGTGTTGTTCCCTCTATGTGTCCATGTCTTCTCATCATTTAGCTCCCACTTGTTAGTGAGAACATGCGGTATTTGGTTTCCTGTTTCTGCATTACTTAGTTTAGGATAGTGACCTCCAGCTCTATCCATGTTGCTGCAAAGGACAAGATCTTGTTCTTTTTTACAGCTGTGTAGTATTTCCCGGCGTATATGAACCACATTTTCTTTATCCAGTCTATCACTGATGGGCATTTAGGTTGATTCCATGTCTTTGCTATTGTGAATAGTGCTGCAATGAACAAATGTATGAGTGTGTCTTTATAACAGAAAGATTTATATTCCTTTGGGTATATACCCAATAATGGGACTGCTGGGTCAAATAGTAATTCTGATTTTAGGTCTTTCAGGAATCACCTCACCGTTTTCCACAATGGTTGAATTAATTTCCACTCTCACTAACAGTGTATAAGTGTCCCTTTTTCTCTGCAACTTCACCAGTGCTAGCTTTAATTTTTAAAAAGTAATTTAAGAACAGTTTCAGATAAATATATTTAAATGAGCACTCTACTTAGGAAGAAAGACAAAGTCCATTTTTGTTCAAAAGTTATTGCATTCTTTTCATTTGGCAAATATTATTTCAGACAGGAATGATTTTGAGACTACATAAAGTGTATATTTAATATACATACACAAAAAATAGCATTATAGCTTTTTATGAATTAACGCTAGCCTTCTTATGAGTTATTACTACAGTTTATAATTCTGAAAAAAAAGGGCAGGTAGAGGAACAAATAATAGAAAGAACACTGTATATATATCCTCAAAACCTCATGTTGTGTTATTTTGTCTTCTTTTCAGGCCATGGTTCACAGTTCTCGTAGCAGTAGATATGCCTTTTTAAACTCAAAGTACTCAAGAAAGGGGAAAAGAACTAACACTTACTGAATACCTAAAATATCTACTATATGCCAGACTATATACCAGATACCTTACATGCTATGTTTTTGTTCCTCAAAATAACTCCATGAATTATTATCACCATGTTATAAATGAGGAAAGTAATAAACAATTAAGTAACTTACCTAATGTTTCACATCAAAAAGTTATGGAATTGCATTTGAAATGCAGGTCTGACTGATTCCTAAGCCATTATGCTTCTGTTACACCATTAAATTGACCAATAGGTATCAGATTAGGAGAAGGACACTCCAGCTGAGGGCAACTCCAGCCCTGTTTCCCCTCTTCCACTCCCAATAACCTGCCTACTGAACCTGCAGTTAAACCCAATTTGTATTATTTTAACTCCCTCAGAAAGTTCTGGGTTCAAGTGTCCATTCAAATCCCAATTGTAATGATGTTAACGGTAGAGAAAATGAGTTTAACTGCATGTTCGGTAGGAGACTGTTCTTACCTCGGAACTAGATTCTCCTTTTCAGGTACCTCTACTGCTATATCCTGAAGGAAAACAAAATGAAAACAGAGGAGGAATTTTTTAAGTAGCTGGAAAAAAAAAAGTTACCTAGAGACAAAATGGCTGTGCAGCAGCAGGAGGCATATTTGGGGAAAACTAGGCCTATTATGCTCAAGGTGCTGTGTGTGCTAAGCACAGTGTAAGAACTAAAATATAAAGTACAGTCCTGCCCTTCTAGCAGGCTTAGGAGAAAGGAATATCACATAGAAAGTTGCTGACCTTTAGGTGGTCCAGGCAGTCCCTGACATCAAGACTCAAATAAATGAGCATCCAAGCAGCCCCTGCCCACCAGGGTTTCAGCTTTCCTTTCCCAAGCAGATCTGATGGGAGCTGTAGTCACAGCTGCTGAGTGCTCATCAAAGGAAAGATGCCCTATTCTCATGGGCAGGGCACTATAATGAGATGGGATCCTGTGTCAAACCTCTCAAAAAAATAATAATAACATTACATATTATTGTTAGGTTCTACTCCTGAATCTTTACAATTCAGTTCCACTGTGAGTTAAATGGGCTTATATGGAACAGCCTAGAAAAGTGTACCATTTTGGCATTGCCTTAACCACCATGTCTAACATTATTCCTATAGGAAAATGCACTTGGAGTTCTCAGCAACTGACTTACCAACAAACCAATGGAGTACAGCGTATCTCTAACATAATGAGGGGGTGGGCATGAGGAAGGCTGTCTGTGTGGGACTAAGCGTCAAATGAGTCACCTTGGCAAGGAAGAAATAATTGTGTACTGGGAATGGTCAGGGACAGCTGCAGAAAAGACTGTGAGTTTTCAGCAATCCCATTACTGGGTATATACCCAAAGGATTATAAATAATTCTACTACAAAGATACATGCACACATATGTTTAATGCAGCACTATTCACAATAGCAAAGACTGGGAACCAACCCAAATGCCCATCAATGATAGACTGGATAAAGAAAATGTGGCACATATACACCATGGAATACTATGCAGCCATAAAAAAGAATGAGATTATGTCCTTTGCAGGGACATGGATGAAGCTGGAAGGCATCATTCTCAGCAAACTAACACAGGAACAGAAAACCAAACACCACATGTTCTTACTCATAAGTGGTAGTTGAACAATGAGAACACATGGACACAGGGAGGGGAGCATCACACACCAGGGCCTATCAAGGGGTGGGAGCCTAGGGGAGGGAGAGCATTAGGACAAATACCTAATGCATGTGGGGCTTAAAACCTAGATGACAGGTTGATAGGTGCAGCAAACCACCATGGCACATGTATACCCATGTAACAAACCTGCACATTCTGCACATGTATCCTGGAACTTAAAAGAAAAAAGAAAAAAAAAAAAGACAGGGGTTTTACCTGGACTTTGGAAGACAAGATTCAGATTGGCAGAAGTTGGATAGCTTTTGTAGGTCAGGAGTGACATAAGCAAGTTTTTCAAAGTTGGGAAAGGGAAAAGCTCACTTAGGGGCACGTGGAAAGAACAGACTTTTCTCATTGAAGCAGAGGATCTGATTTGGGAAATCATTTACAATTGTGGCAGTGGTCTGGTGCCTGTGTCAGTGAGGCCATAATCAAGAGAGAGACACCACACCAATTATTTCAACAGAGAAAATTAATATAATGAATTGTTAGCTATTAATAAGTATAATGTTGTTAATTAAGTACCTGAAAAGGTAAAAAGAAAATTCTAAGGTATCACGGAGGTAGCAACTGTAGGAAACAGCTATCATTTCCAGGGCTGGCAGAAAAGGTGAAGAAGGATTCTTAAAATTTTTAAAAATGTAACAGCCCATATACCTGGAACCCAGAAGGGGCTGTTGTCTCTAAGAAGGTTCAGTCAGGCTGGTTCTGCAAGTTTGGGAAAATTGGCATATTGGATTCAGTTGCTGCTACAGGAAGAAACTGCAGCTGCCAGGGTGAAGAAATGAAGCTGGAGCTACACTCAGAAGAACCAGGAGGAGACAGGAAGCAGCAAGTCCCTTCTCCTCCTCCAGGTCTGCAGTCTCCCTGTAGCTTCCCCATTGACAGAGCTAACAGGGATTGCACTGACAGAGGAGAAATGCAGCCTGCAGAGCTGCAGCCCATCCTCACAGGGTGGAGTACAGAGTGAAGGCTGAACCAAGAGAAAACAGCTGAGTACCACTGCCACAGGGCCCAATCCAAAAGGCCTTGAATGCTGGGTTCAGAAATATTGACTTTCTGACTCCGGTAAGAGACCAGAGTCAGAGTAAAGCCGACGAAATGAACTGCGAGGGACACTACATAGGGAGACCTGACAGTGTGGTATGACTGATATTACGAGAAAGAAGAAGAGTGAAAATTCAAAGATGGTAAAATATTCGGCATACATTTGTAGAATATAAACTTGCAACTGATTCCACATATAATATCCTTGAAGATCACTAAAAACTATTCTATTTAGATTACGATAAAGGAAGTAGTCCAAATCTGTGAATTTAAAAAATGAGTTATTAGAAGACATCTGGTTTTCAATCTAGCTGCAAGTTGCCATTCTGTCTTAACAAGTAAAAACAACTTAAACTAAAAAATCAACAGCTTTTCTGAGACCCATCAGAGAGGTGGGGTCACAAGGCAAACCACTGCCCCCAAAACTGGAAAGACCAGCAGGCAAATGCACAGAACTGTGACTTGCCGGAGCAGAAACCCCTAAGCACAAACCTCCATGGGAAGCAGTGCCAAGGTAGGGAAACCTGAACATCACCGATGAATGGCTGGAGGCCTAGAGCCAACAAGCCTCAGAGATTAAAAACTGGGGGGACTCCGCATCAGGGCCTCCGTGCTTTTGTGAATTTGCCTCCAGGAGCAGGACCAGTTTCTCACAGTGAATATTGGAGAAAAATCTCCTCATACCTCCTGCAGGAAGAAGGGAAAAGGAACCATTTTTAAAGAAGCCAGAGCACTCAGTTATGAATAAGGTCCACCCCTCAGGAGAAACTATTTAACAGAGCTTAACAGACCTGTGGGAAGAGAAACATCCAATTCCAGCCAGCTCTCCCTTCCATGTGGAAGAAGGGAAATACCCAACTCTAGTCCACTCCAGCCATCGTGTCCCACCTAAGTGGTGGGAAGAACTGAGAAACGTGTGTGAAGTTCACAGTCCAGAAGTACAGGCGCACAAAAAAAACAGACCAGTTCTGACTCCAAAATGGTGGCGTACTGATAAGAGTATTAAATTTCTAATTTTTAAGACTCTTAGGCAACTATGGGTTTCTTTTGTTTTTTTTATTCATTTGAACACACTTCTCAAGTTTTTCAAAACTAGTCAATTTGAATTTTGACAGCTATTCAATGTGTTATCTCCAAGTTAAAAAAAAAAAGTTTTTTCCATACCTCCCTATTCCTAGGATGCAAGTTTTTATTTCTGGTAACTGCACCAAGGAGTAAGTATAAAATCGAGTTCTCTGTTACCATATTTTGTATTCTGGACTACTTACTGGTAAATGTAAACAAGCAAAAGAAATTAACTCAGATAATATGACACTGCTAAATTGTATACATATGTGTATTTTAGCTGTGTCACTAGCCTCCCCCCCCCACACACACATTCATTCCTATTTTTCTTTTTCTTTTTTCTTTTTTTTTTTTTTTTTTTTGAGATGGAGTCTCGCTCTGTCACCAAGGCTGGAGTGCAATGGTGCCACTTCGGCTCACTGCCACCTCAGCTCACTGCAACCTCCACATCCTGGGTTCCAGCAATTCTCCTGCCTCAGCCTCCCGAGTAGCTGGGATTACAGGCGCACCTGCCACCATGCCCGGCTAATTTTTGTATTTTTACTAGACACAGGGGTTTCACCATGTCTGCCAGGCTGGTCTTGAACCCTGACCTCAGGTGATTCACCCTCCTTGGCTTCCCAAAGTGCTGAGATTACAGGCATGAGCTATGCTACATAGATATGACTATTCCTTAACATCAGAAAAGAATACACAGAGAAGAGTCTTCCAGCCAAAACAATACAAAGTTAAATACTGATGGAATCAAGTATTTTGTATAAAGTTTTCATTTGTTGTCTCTATGTTTTTTGTTTTGTATGTAGTATGTATTTCGTATGTATACACTTTTTGTATAATCAAGTTGGATAATTTGTTAGTAAAAATAATACCATATTGACTGGGCTGAGTGTGGTGGCTCACACCTGTAATCCCAGCCCTTTGAGAGGCCAAGGCAGGCAGTTCACTTGAGGCCAGCCTTCGAGACCAGCCTGGGCAACATGGTGAAAACCCATCTCTACTAAAAATAGTGGTGGTGCACACCTGTAATCCCAGCTACTCAGGAGCTGAGGCCAGAGAATCACTTGAACCCAGGAGGCAGACGTTGCAGTGAACTGAGATCACGCCCCTGCACTCCAGCCTGGGTGACAGAGGGAGACTCCCTCTCAATTAAATTAAAAAAAAAAAAGTCATATTGACTGATATTGCTATAGATACAGCTTGAGGTTTATGTCTCTTTTTGCTCCTTTTCTAAGACTTATGAGAAAGAATACATCTAAAACAAACATTAAAACATTCTATATTTTTCTAAGTCAGTTCTTGGAACTGAAATGCGGAGTCTATATTTAGGAACCAATAGGCAAAGGAAAACTCTAAAGCACAAAAATTACATTCTAAAGATGCAGGTTTCATTTTTGTTTTAAATGCTTCACATTACTATTCATCTCTCTTTCAGTGTAAAAACTAAGGTTGGGAGTGATGTTGTCAAGTTCAAAGAAAGGCCTGAGAGTCATTGACAAATTGAAGTAGATAGCCAGGTGTGGGTTTTTGTTTGTTTGGTTTGGTTTTGGGTTTTTTTTAGCCTGTTGCCCAGGCTAGGGTGAAGTGGTGCAATCACAGTTCACTGAGATTGCCAGGTTTGATAAATAGGAATCTGTAGGATGGTGATCTCGAGTATACTTGACTCTATTTTACCTCGAAAAGTTTCTAAAACCCTAAACTAGTTAACTTTGACTAAGCATAAACATACTGCACTGGTGCTTATATTTTTCATGCCACAATATTAAAATATAATTTTAAATGTACAATATTTTAATTTATATTTTTCATGCCACAATATTAAAATATAAGTTTAAATGTACAATATTTTAATCCATAAAAGATACGTATATATGTATTAGGCTTCTGATATGATTTGGCTCTGTGTCCCCATCCAAATCTCACGTTGAATTGCAATCCCTAATGTTGGCGGAGGGACCTGGTAGGAGGTGATTGGATCATGGAGGCAGATATCCCCTTGCTGTTCTCAGCAAGTGAGTGAGTTCTCACAAGATCTGGTTGTTGAAAAGTGTGTAGCACTTCCCCATTCTCTCTCTCTTCCTCCTGCTCCCACCATGTAAGGTGTGCTGGCTTCCCCTCGACCTTTCGCCATGATTATGAGTTTCAGGCTTCTCCAGCCATGCCTCCTGTACAGTCTGTGGAACTGTGAGTCAATTAAACCTCTTATAAGTTACCAGTCTCAGGTAGTTCTTTATAGCAGTAAGAGAACAGACTAACACAGCTTTTAAGTCTTTACTGGAAATTATGCAAATAGTGGTTGTAAAAAGACTGTTTTAAATAGTTTTTTACTGTTCTAGCTTTTAGTTTTTATAGAATATTATAATGTTCTACTATAATAGAACATTATAATTAATAGAACTATTTATAATCCACTATATACTGAATTATAATTATAAAATTATATAATTATAAAATTATGAAAATTCACTCTTTATAATTGTGAATTTTTCCATGTGGGTATCGGTATAGTGTAAATTATTGTAATATAATAAAACATATCAATTGTGTTTATGTTTGCCTTTCATTTATGTGTAGCATAAATCATCTTTCTATATATGTGTTGCCAAACTATTTGCCACCATCTATTTGGTGAAATATTCTGAAAATCATTGTGATTTTCCACAAGAATAAGTTCTTAAGTTCCTTATATATCCAGAAGTAAATGCTGTCCTGCTCTACATCAACTGTTCATTGGTTATAGATCTTCATATTTCTTTTTTTTTTTTTTTTTGAGGCGGAGTCTCAGTCGCCCAGGCTGGAGTGCAGTGGCGCAATCTCAGCTCACTGCGAGCTCCGCCTACCGGGTTCACGCCATTTTCCTGCCTCAGCCTCCCAAGTAGCTGGGACTACAGGCGCCCACCACCTCGCCCAGCTAATTTTTTTTATTTTTTAGTAGAGAGGGTTTTCACCGTGTTAGCCAGGATGGTCTCGATCTCCTGACCTCGTGATCCGCCCGCCTCAGCCTCCCAAAGTGCTGGGATTACAGGCGTGAGCCACCGCGCCCGGCCTAGATCTTCATATTTCTTAAGTGATTCAAAGTCTTGTGCATTTTTCTGGGGAGAAAATCCATTTTGGAGGGATCAGTTTTGATTCTTAGTTATTTCTTGCCTTCTGCTAGCTTTTGAATGTGTTTGCTCTTGCTTCTCTACTTCTTTTAATTGTGATGTTAGGGTGTCAATTTTAGATATTTCCTGCTTTCTCTTGTGGGCATTTAGTGCTATAAATTTCCCTCTACACACTGCTTTAAATGTGTCCCAGAGATTCTGGTATGTTGTATCTTTGTTCTCATTGATTTCAAATAACATCTTTATTTCTGCCTTCATTTCGCTATATACCCAGTAGTCACTCAGGAGCAGGTTGTTCAGTTTCCATGTAGTTGTGCAGTTTTGAGTGAGTTTCTTAATCCTGAGTTCTCGTTTGATTGCACTGTGGTCTGAGAGACAGTTTGTTATAATTTCTGTTCTTTTACATTTGCTGAGGTGTGCTTTACTTCCAACTATGTGGTCAGTTTTGGAATAAGTGTGATGTGGTGCTGAGAAGAATGTATATTCCGTTGATTTGGGGTGGAGAGTTCTGTAGATGTCTATTAGGTCTGCTTGGTGCAGAGCTGAGTTCAATTCCTCAATATCCTTGTTAACTTTCCGTCTTATTGATCTGTCTAATGTTGACAGTGGGGTGTTAAAGTCTCCCATTTTTATTGTGTGGGAGTCTAAGTCTCTTTGTAAGTTTCTAAGGACTTGCTTCATGAATCTGGGTGCTCCTCTATTGGGTGCATATATATTTAGGATAGTTAGCTCTTCTTGTTGAATTGAGCCCTTTACCATTATGTAATGGCCTTCTTTGTCTCTTTTGATCTTTGTTGGTTTAAAGTCTGTTTTATCAGAGACTAGGATTCCTGCCCTTTGTTGTTTTCCATTTGCTTGGTAGATCTTCCTTCATCCCTTTATTTTGAGCCTATGTGTGTCTCTGCACATGAGATGGGTCTCCTGAATACAGCAAACTGATGGGTCTTGACTCTTTATCCAATTTGCCAGTCTGTGTCTTTTAATTGGAGCATTTAGCCCATTTACATTTAAGGTTAATATTGTTATGTGTGAATTTGATCCTGTCATTATGATATTAGGTGGTTATTTGCTCGTTAGTTGATGCAGTTTCTTCCTAGCATCTATGGTCTTTAAATTTTGGCATGTTTTGCATTGGCTGGTACCAGTTGTTCCTTTCCATGTTTAGTGCTTCCTTCAGGAGCTCTTGTAGGGCAGGTGGTGA